>NW_022279551.1:0-341446 GCF_000004075.3 Cucumis sativus | reverse complement strand
AATCTCCATGCGGTAACCTGTTTATAAACCTTTTGAAGTCCATTATCAACTGTACCATGGAGGAAAACAGGTTCTTGACTGCCCTCTAGTCTCTCCCCTTCATCCCATTTAATCGGCAAAAATAGAGAATGAAATAGGTTCTTCTTGTGATCCACAAAGTGATAAATTTGAGACAGGTGGTACTGGTAAGGTCTCAGCCTCATCATCTGAAGACGCCATTACTCTATTGTAGTTCCAGTCCTGCTACTTAACAACTAAATTCAATGAGTGGAATAACAAAATAAAAAATGACTAAAAATCCGACCTACAATGAAAGAGAATACTTCACTTTCCCTTAAGACTAGAACAAACACCCGTTCTTGAAACAGGAATAGGATTGATCATAGTGACATATCCATACGAAGTACTCCCTAAAATGCAAATACAAAAAGGGTAATTGAGAGGGACGAAGAAGGTACCTGAATGGCCTTCGGTTGAGAGCCAATCCCTACAAGAAGCTATTCAAACTCGGGAAATGGCAATACCGAACAATTTCAACAATGTTAGCAGCGAAGATAGCAAAGGAAGAATGGGAACAGATTGTAAACAAGAATCGGATACCAGCAGCCCTACGGAAGAAAGTCAGGCAGAAGTTGGGGAGGTGAAAATTAGTTCGCGACGGAACCGGCGAAGAAGAGAGCAATATTCTTTGGGGAAAAGAAGTTACCAAAAAATTGTGAAAACTGAAAGCCACAGAATCGGTAAATTATAAAAAAAGATACGAAGAGGATGTTTTGGAGGCAAGAGGGAGGGGATGTTCGGGGTAAGAGGTAGAATAGAGATACTACGGGGTCGTTTTGGACTAAAATTATGGCCCTTATTTGTAAACATTATTTCAATAAAAGCAGTTACTCTAAACACTTGAGTAAAATAAACTAGAATAATCATCACGGTTGGGTTGGATTAAATTAGAGGAAAAAAATACTGATCTGGTTCACCCAACCCTATTATGCATATAATATATATAATTGAATGTAAGAAGGGGTAGAATTCAAAAACAAAACTTTGTAACTCACGTTCTACTATTAAAATTACCATTTTATTCATCATTTTCTTCCCAACACTTGAAGTTGCATCATTTCTTTCATCTTTATTATTTCTTCTCTATTTGTGTTCTTTATGTACTCTTTGCTCTAAAAGACCATATTCAATTTTCTTTAACATCTCAAGTTATTGGTATTCAAAATTTTAGGGACATACATTAGACAGGTTGATATAATGACCCCTCATGGACACCCATTATGTCCATTTTTTCTAAGCTTTTCTCTTTGTTTATGTTGTCCTTTTTAAGCTTAAGGAAGTCTTTGTGCTAGGGTTGCTGCATATATCTTGATTTCTCTTTACCATTTGGGCTAAGAAGAGTCGATATTCAAAGGATTCATTCCTATGTGCGTGTGGCTGTTGTTCGTGTGAATGCTTGGCTAAAGATTAATTTGAAACCAATCTAATGACATTGCTTTAGGAGATCCTAAAGTTGGCTCTATCGAGAAGGGAGATCTCATCAACTTAGGGGGAGTCTAAGTTTATTCGTGAAGGGAGTTCACAAGTAAAGAGGAATGATTAATCAAGAATTTCTATTATTTAGGGGAGTTTGAGTAGTTATTCACTAATAGTAGCATACTTAAGGGGAGCCTAAGTATTAAAGAGAATGTTTCCCAAGTGTCCAGTGAATTAGTTCTACGATTGTCTTTGTGAGCGGAAGAGTGTTTATATAAGTACAACTTTATAATTGCTTGACTTATTGATTTCCGTGGATTAACTTTCCCGGACACAATTCTCGTGTGTTTTTTCGTTTACTTCTTGTTGTTTTGTTATTATCTCTTATCTTGGTTATTGTTTGACAATATATTTCGTAGTAAAGAACAGTCATTACAGTTTTTCATGTTTATAAGTTTATGTTTCTATTGTTGAGAAAAGTAAAACATGTGTAATTTTGTCTCATAATTTTTTCAATTAATTGTAAATAATTAACGTTAATGAAATATAAAATAAAGAAGTAAACACATTCTTTAAAGGAATCTAAAGAGTTGGAATGTAAAAGAATTTCTCATTTCGTATTCTCAAAAAGTTTAACAATTTTGTTTTAATAATAATCAGCTTATCTTTCCATTTAAAAAAAATATGAAAAGTTTAGTATTTCAAAACACAAAAGGAAAGAAAAGCACAGTCCAAAGCGGATTAAGGGAGAATATTACTTGGCTACTTCGTCACGGAACAAATTTGGTTAATTTATATATATAAAACAACAATCAAAAGTATTTATCGTCCATATAAAAATAAAATAAAAGTTCATGAAGCCATTGTTATTTTTTCACAAGTTCCATGATTTCGTGGTTGGTTTTGAATTTTTTTGGATGAGTATTGAATTCCGACATATCTTCCTCATATTCTCACTTCTTCTTGTTTGCGATTTCTTCATCTCTTGTTCCATAATTTCTTCCTTGTACGTCATCTTTCATCTTCTTTATTTTTCTTCTTCTTTTTTACTAAATGACTGTGTTCCAAAATCTAAACAATTAGTCATCTATCTCATATAGATCACTATCACTATCTATCCTAAATAGATAAGTAATAGATTCAAACGGATCACTTACCAACATCTACACGATTGTGTACCAATATCTAAACGATATTTTGGACTATATTATACAACCGTTTAAATTAGAAGCTTTTTTTTGTGTATGTTTGTGGTCAATTAATTCCGAGGTATTTTTGTTATTTTACGTTATGGACTTGTGGGCTCTTTCTTTTTTCAAAATTGTTCTATACGGTGTAAATAATTTTGCATTTTGTTCTACTTTTGGGGGAAAAAACCAACAAATTATCTTAAATTTATCTTACGTTGTTTTATACTTTAAAGACAAACTTAAATTATCCTTATTAATTTATTTTACATAAATGATAATTCAAAGAAAAAAACACTCATTGTGTTTGTTATGGATTTTAATACTATAAAATAAGAATAAAGAAAATACGTCATAACAATGAAACAACACAAAAGAGAATAATAGAGAAGGGAGAAAACATGGAAAGCAATTGAACTCAATTGTGGTATATCTAAGAAAGACATCACATATCTCTATTTATAAGACATGTCATGTCATGGTACAAATTACAATATGAATCTTAGTAGGATGTATGTTACAACATGGAATTGAATGAGAGTTATATGACGATTGATAACCTATGTAGGTTATGGATAGATGTACATTTACAATATATATCTATATTTGCAATACTCTCTTTTAGATTTCTATCTATAGTATATATAAAAGCTTGAATGAGGAGAAAATTTTTTTCTTCCATTTTTGACTTTCCTTTAGAAGTAGCTTCTATAATTAGGTAGATGACAATGTTGTCCTTTTCTATTTTTATGTTAATTGAAAAAAAAAGTGGTCCTTAATAGTTGGCCAACAACGGTCATTGATACTTGCCAGCAACAGTCATAAAAAACAGTTGACAAAAGTTTACCGACAATGGTTGAGGAAAGTTAACCAGTATTGGGTCATCGAAAATGGTCGACGAAAGCTGGCCGACAATGCTAGTCGATCAACAATAAACAAAAGTTGTCTAGCAATAGTCGCTGAAAAATGGTCGACGATTTCAGAGGTTGACCAGCAGCGATTACGGGAAAAATGGTACAAGGAAGTTACTGCTAGTGATAAAAAAAAATAGTTGCCATAAAAAAGTTCATCAGAAGTTGATCGACGATGGTTGTTAGAAAAAGATTGTCGGGTTCGATCAACAATGGTTTGTCGAAAAAACAGTAGATGAAAGTTGACCGTCGAAGGTTGCTAAAAAATAGTAGCCAGAAAAGCAGTAACCACAGGTTCGCCGACGACTATTAATGGTGGTCAATAATTTTCTTGTGACTATTGCCATAAAACAAGCATTCGAAGTTTGGTCAACTACAATTGTCAAAAAGTAGTCATCGGAGGTTGGTCGGAAGCGATTAATGGTGGTCAACTTACTCTAACTCGATAACACTTATACTCAAATGAACTCCCTTTTTTCAACAATGCTCTTTTTCAATAGGACTTGCCTTTTGGATCTAGGTCTTACATACATACATACGTACATATATATATATATATATTTATTATTTTATATATATATTTATATATATATATTTATATATATATATTATATATATAATATTTATTTATTTATTTTTATTATTAGTTAGTAAATGGAAAAGAAGTAGCTCAGAGACTTACTCCTCATCCTCACTTCATTCAACTTCAGTCTTCTCATGACTCCTTATCTCTCTGACTCACTCCCCTCTCGTTTGGATCTCTCATCTCTAGTGTTCACAATCTCCGACGTTCGCCATCTTCTTCTCAACTCGACAACCCAACCCAACTTATTCCATAATTTAAGGGTTTGATTGGGTTGGTTAAAAATACTATTTGGGTTATTCATATTGTCAATCCAACCAACCTAAAAATATGGGTTGGGTTAGGAATGTCGTCCAACCCAACTCAATCCGTTTACACTCCTCCACTCTTTCATGTAGTTGTTATGATATAATGTACACCCTTTCTAACTTTTCTTTCATCCAGTTCGTAAAAATGGTAAATATGATGAAGATTTGGTAAATTGTGAAGCCTTAAATTTGTGACACACTTTCAAGTAATATGTCAATATGTCTTTTTTGATTTCAAATTGAATCATTTGTGAAATCTCCAATCTTATAATGAAGTTCGAATTCACTTTTTTATTTCTTTGTCTTCTATGTAGTGACCAATTGAATAGTTTTTTTTTTCTGTTGATAAAATCATTGTAATATCGTGTCAATTACAATAAAAAACAAAAAAACAATAAAAAAAACAAATTATTTAAACTTCATAAAAACAAACTATTGAAAGACAAAAATAAAATCAATTACAGTTTCTTTTCTATGAAATACAAAAATTTTGTATGAAAATGTAAATATTTTATTGAGGGTAAATTGTTTACTCTTTTTGAAAATTCTCCATTTTCTATATGTGTGTGTATGTGTGTATATATTTATAAAGGGGCTGTGGGAGAAACATCATCTGCCCCTTTTAGTGAATGATTATAGGGATATTTTACCTAATTTCATCTTTAAAAAAAATTTAAAATCTCACCTACTTTTCAAAGTATAATTTCTTTTTTAAAAAATAGATTTTATCCTTAAAATCTAAAATTCACCCTAAAAGAAGGAAGAAAAAATCTTCCATATTTTTGTGCATATACACGTTTAAAGTTGATTTTTTTTTTAAAAAAAATGAAATCTCTCCTATTTTGTGGATACAACTATAAAAAGAATCGGGTGATCTCTAAAGTTTTATTTATCATTAAACAAAAACTAAAATTTTATTAAAAAATAGTATTCACTTAAAAAATTTAAATTATGAGTAGTTTAAAATTTGGTTTATTTTAATACATGATTTAAGACCCAAATTTAACCGTAAAAATAATTGACTAAGTGTCAAAGGTTTAAGGACAAAGCGTTTAGAGGTTATAGGGTGATGTTGTAGGCAGCCAAAAGAAGGAAATATAACCTCTAAAGTGGTTATTTAGGCGTTTGGACAAGGTAGGTAGCTAAGCTTGAGTGTGTGTTTGGCTAGGCGACAAGGCTTGTCCGTAGAGGTTATTGGGTGGTGAAGAGTGTCCCTAGGCGATTGAGAGCAAAAGAGGTTAGCAAGGCTATGCGAGAAAGATTTTTAGGGCGAGGAAAGCTTGTCATTTAGAGGTTATTAAGCGTTAAGATGCTAGGCGAGAAAGCTAGACAACATGATGTTGGGCGAGTAGACTTGCACGCGAGGAAGGAGTGCTTGCGGCCATGTTTGAAGTTAGTTAGGTGTTTATCTTGATGTTCCACACTTACGTGTTTTGGTTAGACAAGATAATGAAGAGGTGGAGTCCATGGGTACTTTACAAGTGTTCTCTACATACTTAAGTTAAATTTCGGCAAGTAGGTCGTGTCAATAAAGGCTCATGTAAGACTCAATATAAATAGGAAACTTTAGAATGACATTTCTCCTATCATACTTGTGCGTTTTGGTTGAAATTACTCTCAATAGTTCACAAAATTGACTCTAGTTTCTAGAGTAGGGCTACCGGATAAATTTGAGTAAAGGAGGTCTGAGTTTGAGTCGACGAAAGGGAGAATTATCAGCTTTCAGAGGAATCTGACACTAGAAGAAATTTACCATTTAATGTCGGTTTTAAACCGACATTAATGACCTTTGGTGTCGGTTCGGAACCGACATCTATGCTAGCCTTATTAAAGGCCTTTAATGTCGTTTTTACTTTGATATCGATTTAAAAACGACATCAAAGACATCATTAATGTCGGTTTAAAAGCGACATTAATGACCATTGATGTCAGTTTTAAACTGACAATATTTTATCGGTGTTATTGTTGACCTTTAGTGTCGGTTTGCCTTTTATGTCGTTTTTAAACTGACATTAAAATCTTGTTTTTGGATCTATTTTTACAAAATTTATTTTTATTTAATTGTTGCATTGTTGTCTATTTTTTATAAACTGACATTAGATACGTGTAAATAAATATTTTTTTGCTCACTCCAACAAATCAATAAAATTAATATTATTTTAGAAACTACAATATTTTTCTTTTACATTTGTATACAGAAAATGAAATCTTAATATTGCGTTTGTATATACATTCTACAATAATACATGAAACTAGATCCTAATACAAGACTTAAATAAGAAATCTTAAACGCCTTCACAATCTTCAACTTTCAACGATCGCTTCCATCTACACAATCGCTTAGCTTAGCTTGGCTGGCTATCTAAGACCAAAATATACTTTACAACCTGAGGAAGATTAAATCTAGAATCTGCAAAATTAGTACATATTATTTAAAATCAAACTAAACAGACTGCAATCTAAATGTGGAAAATTAAAAATTACTACAAAGTTTTCGTAAAGTAAATAATGTAGCAACAACAAAGAAGACGATTGAAATGACAACCCAAAAGTACTGCAGAAATAAAGAAGAAAATTAGCTTTTATCAAACAACTCGTTAACCTGATTTGGTTCTTCAAAGATCAACAACAAAAAGAGGAATACAACTAAAGAATAATTATACTATCCTCGACTCTGACTTCAAAGCAAATTTTAAATGTTCAATTTAGCAATGTTAGTCTACAGGCTTCTTACTCTTAATTGTATAAATTTACCCATCAATAACAACATTGTTTTTATAGAGAAAGTTGAATAATGGAGATGATAAATAATCTTACAAACTCCTATTGGATCGTTTTTCCTTTCAAATGAAAATAGTTAATGAATTTCATATATCGAAGGTGAAAATCCCAAATAGTAAAAGAACATGGAATATAAGGAAGTCCATACTCCACTAGCTAGGTATTGATCAAAGATAAATATATGGAAAAATAGATGCAACCTACAAATATATCAAAACAGACTAATACTCAAACTAAACTAAAGAAAACAAAAACATTACTACTAAAATTAACTAAAAGATAAAATAAAACACAATTGAAAACAATTAATTACCAAGACTAATCTCAATCGAAAACCAAAACGCATCACATTCTAAAGATATTTTGCTTCACATAACACTCCAAATAGCTATACCAAAAAAAAAAAAAAACATAAATATCTACAAAATAAATTTGATCCTAGCATAAAAAGCATCATATGCATCAATTTACAAGTAATAGGATGTGCGAGTTAGAAATTAATATATGATGAGCATTGACAGATAGCATGTGAAATGAAGTGCTACATCTTTATTAAAAGGAACAAGATTTCAATAATTAATATATGATGAGCATTGACAGATAGCATGTGAAGTGAAGTGCTACATCTTTATTAAAAGGAACAAGATTTCAATAAAATCGAATCTTTAATGCATCACCATTCTCATAAAATGCTAAACAAATCTTCATAATCGCTTAGCTTGGCTGGCTATGTAAGACCAAAATATATACTTTACAACATGAGGAAGATTAAATCCATAATCTACAAAATTATGTTGACAGAGGCCAACATTTGCTCCATCCACAATAGCATCACAATGATTATGTACTTCTATGAGTGCAACACGCCCGTGGCCATATTTTATAACGTTATATATGCAAAAGAAATATATGTATATATATAACGAAAATTTTATGAACCTACGCATGCACACATTTAATAATAATTACTTACTCTGCATTTTTCATTTTGGCAAATCCACCAACAAGAATGGTGTAAGTTACCAAGCTCATTTCTATGCCTCCTTCTCTTCTTTCATTTTTCTAACAAAAGATGGTATGAATAATGTTGCACATCATTAAAGCTTACTATTATCGCAAAACGACACACTTGAAAAATATTTAGATTGAATTAATATAGTAAATATACTTTTGCAACGACATATCTACCATCAAAATATATATTTCAAGCATAAAATACTTAATTGGCCTTCTATACAAATCAATCAAACTTTAACCATATTCAAAACTAGAATGGTGACCTTTATGTCAATAAATGAAGCAAAAATATTAAGCTAACGTTGAGATCAAATTAACATATGACGAAAGAAAGGGAGAAAATAGGAGTAGTTATTACTTTGTGTAGACATGAGACCATGGTTCTATTTCCCTAGCTCGCATATTTTCAAAGATTTCACGTGCACCGTTCATATCACCTCTCCTTGTGTAGTAATTCACCATCAAACCATACTCTTTCCTAGAAGGATTAATGATAATAGATTTCATCCTAAAAAAAAAAAAAGATCAAACCAATTAATATGAAAATGCTCAAATTTAGGCTTTTCACTTTTTATGTATAAAATTCAGCAAAAGGTGAATGTGAGATGTCTCAAAGCTTGCTTACATTCATGCTCATGAACAGATCATTGTTGGTGCAAGTTTGAATGAATGAACTCGAACACGCACGATCAAAGCAATACAATTGAGATTCTTACCTTGTCTGTATGATGTTGCACAGTTATATTACATTGTCCAGTAGATACGTCCCAAATTTTGATTTGCTTATCAAGAATTTGAAATAAAATAACTCCAAGATGCAAGTGGGTCAACAATTTTAAGTGAAATGATTAAAATGGGAAATTGAATGAGCCTTAACAAGAAAACTAGCAGCTTACAATTCTACACAATAACAAAGACTATATTCAAACTTCTTAAAGAAACCACAGTGCTTCTAAGTCCACAAAGGAAGATGTAGTTATCAATTTACTAAAAATACAATATCTGGTCTTGTATTATTAACAAGATACATAAGTGTAACAATTGCACTAAGATATGGTACTTATAGGTCAAGAAGTTCTTCATTATCAACTCGGGGTTGAAATATATATTGCTTTACATCTAGTAAACGAACTTGCATTGGAATGTTCAATGGATGTGCTTTATCCATATAAAGTCTTTTAAAAAAATTTCCAATATAAGTTGATTGATAAACAAATATCTCATCTGCCAAATGCTCAAATTGCAAACTGAGGCAAAAATTTGTATTTCCGAGGTCTTTCATCTTGAATTCTTTCTTAAGATATTTTATTGTCTTTGAAAGCTCTTCAAGAGTTCAGACTATATTTAAATCATCAACATATAGAGTTATAATAGCAAATCTTGGCTATGATTTATTTATAAAAATGCATGGACATATTTGAATATTTTGATATCCTTCTTTCAACAAATATTCACTCAGATGATTATATACCACATTAGTATTGATTGTTTTAATCCATATAATGATCTCTGTAACTTTATTGAATATAGTTCTCGAAAACTTGATTTATATATTTCAAGTATCTTAAATCCTTCTAGAACTTTTATTTAAATATCATTATCAAGAGATCCATATAAATATGTTATGACTACATCCATAAGATGCATGTCCAAATTTTTATACACAACCAAGCCAATAAAAAATCTTAATGTGATTTCATCCACCATCAGAGAATATGTCTCCTCATGGTCAATACCAGGTCTTTGTGAAAAACCTTGTGCAACTAATCTTCCTTCATCTCTTGTAATCTCATTATCTTCATTTCTTTTTCTCACAAATATCCATTTATATTCCACAGGTTTGACACCTTTTGCTGTTTGGACTACTGATTCAAAAACTTGACATTTTGAAAGTGAATTTAATTTTGCCTCAATTGATTCTTTCCACAAAGACCAATCTTTTCTCTGTCGACATTCTTCAACGAATTTTGGTTATGGATCTTCATTTTTTAATATAGTATCAAGTGCAAACTATTATCAACAACTGCATTAATTATATTCCATCTCTTTCCTGTCTTAGTTGTTTTATCTTCTTCGATATTTTGTGTCATAGGATTTCTTCTGGAACATCCATATCCTTAATCGAGTTATTGACTCAATTTCTATTTCAAGGATTTTTATCTTTAATGACAAGTTGTTATGTTGGGATATCAATTTTTTATGAGACATTTGCAACTCTGATATGTGTTTTAGTTACTTTCTTTGCATCTACAAATGCATCTAGTAACTGATTTGCTATATATATTTTGCAAATGAATTATTTTATGAACTTCAAGTTCACATTGATCTGTACGAGGATCCAAATGAGACAATAATGATACATTTCATGTAATTTCTTTTTCCAATTTTTTTAATTTCTCCTTATAACGTTGAAAAATTTGTCTAATTAAAATGATAATCAATAAATCATGTAGACCCGTAAGAGGTTCAAGATTTCAAGATATTTAATAATTTATGGAGAATCGAATCCAACATATATTTCTAGCCTTCTTTGAGGATCCATCTTAGTACGTTGTAATAGAGCAATTGGAACATATATGACACATCCAAAAATTCTCAAATCCCTAGAAGAAATTTTGCCTTTAATGTCAGTTGTCAACTGACGTCTTTGCAAGCATTATAAAAGGCCTTTAATGTCGATTTGACTTTAATGTTGGTTTAGAAACGACATTAAAGGCCTCTTTAATGTCGGTTTAAAACCGACATCAAAGGCCTTTAATGTCAATTTAAAATCAATATCTTTGATGGTTTTATTGAAGGTCTTGAATGTCCTTGGCCTTTGATTTTGATTTTAAACCGACATTAAAGAGGCCTTTGATGTCATTTCTAAACTGACATTAAAGACACCTTTAATGTCATTTTTAAAACGACATCAAAACCTTGTTTCTGGCCCATTTTTAAATTTATTTTTATTATATTGTTGCATTATTGTCCATTTTTTATGACATCAAAACCGATATTATTTGTCTCGAATTATGAGAGGAAATGTTCATCATCGTATATTGTGAAAAATGTAAAAAAAATTGTTGGCACGCTTGCTAGCTATAGAATGCTAGAGCTACTACTCCATGGCAAACCTTATACACATCAAATACACTTTTCCACACTTCTTCCATATAGAATTAAACAAATACATATAATCCAACACCTATATATATTCACATATCAAATAAATGCATGTTGTCCTCTATGACAAACCAATAGGATTCCTATTTCACCCGCAATGAATAAGATCCAACACATAATATACCAACACACTTTTTCACACTTCCATAAAGTACTACAACAAATACACATCATCCAACACACACACACACACACACACACACACACATATATATATTCACATATCAAATAAACACACTATATCCGATGACTATAAGTGAAAACTCAAAATCTAAAAATAATAACATCACGAAAGGGGCGTACATTTGCATAAGAGAGTTCTTTCCTAAACAAGGAACAATCATTTCTACATTTATGTATCTTCTCGTACTTCATTCCAAGAGTACACAAAATCTTTTTGCTTCATAAGTAGAAGTAGGGATTTCATTAGGAGTAGGTAAGATGTCACCAATTAATTTTAACAACTCCGTGATACTCTTTTCACTCCATCCAAATTTAACTTTCAAATTATATAATTTTATCAATGTAGATATTTTGGTAAAAATTTTACAATTAGGATATAATGGTTTCTTGGCATCATCTAGTAGTTTCTCAAAATTTTCTAACTTGGTCATTAAAATAATTGTGTGCACCCTCAAACATCCCAATTATGTCACCAACATCAAACATCCCAATTATGTCATCAACATCATCCACGTTAATTTCTTCTCTTGCACTACTAAAGACACTTTCATTGTTTCTCTTCATTGGTAGTGATTCACCATGAAAAATTCATACTTGATAACTCTTATCGATGCCGTTAAAAAATAATAAGTGATCTCTAATTGTATTCACATGTAAAGTCTTTGCATTTACGCACTTTAAACGAGAACAAGTCATGATGTTCGATGTCTTCGAATGTTTCAACCCATTTTTAATAAACATCTCAACCCCAACAACATAATCAGTTAACATTCTATTATTTTTCATCCATGGCTTATCCATATTATATAAGGATGCAATTTAATCTACAAAAAAATGTCAAAAAAACAATAAGGAATATTTAAGTAATCTTACACTTGTGAACTCAACTATAATCAACAATAATACCTAAAAAGTTGAAGACTAAATATAATTAATGTAAATTTCTATATACACCCAACAACCAAACAATTAGAATAAAGCAAGACTATCAAATAAGCACATATGAAAAAGAAATTAAATTCTTATCCACATTCCAAAAACGTACTAACAAGTTCTATATAAACCCAAACAACCAAAAAGTTCTATATACACTCAAACAACTACAAAACTCGTAATCGTATCACTCAATCAACTAACAAGCAAATCTCAAATTAAAACCATCGACGAAGACCAAACACAAACTTCTAACCATCATTATGACATTATAATTCCAAATGAATGGAAGTAATTAGTTTGATTTTCTTTTACTAACAATTTGAGGTGTGTTAAAAAGCCCTCCGACACGCTTAAATACTGACAACATATACCAAGTACCAAATATATCTACAAAAGACCGATGAGCAACTTAAAAAAAAAGAAGAGAAACTTCAATTAAATACAAAAAGTGCATGTGCACTCGTGTGCATGAGTATATTATCATCGCACAATCAATTAAAATATACATGCATGCATGCTCCAAGATTTTGTAATATTGAAGCACAAACCAATTCAATAATTACAAATCGAAAGCATCCATTCATTCTTTGGATACACAAGCGTAAAAAAAACTTTTCAAAATCTTAAAGATAATACAAATAAATAAAAATACGGATTTAATTTTCAAGGAGTATGAATCATTACCTCTCCTTACCCTTCTTTAAGAATCACTTAAGCAACTTCTTCCTAGCAATTGGAAGATATGTTAGAAAACAATACAAATTAGCATAGAACATCACAGTAAACAAAAGCGTTCAGAGTAACGTACACAAAAGTATAAGAGTTTATCTTTTTTAAAGCTACAAACTAATGGGTTCACCAGATATCTCATCAAATAGGTTCACCGGTGACTGCTGAAACGTGTGGGTTGTGACTGCTGAATCAGAATCAGTCCGATTTTAGGTGGGTATCTAACCGAATGGGTTCAGAGTTGGAGATTTGTGGGTGGTGAATGCTGAATCTGGCTATCTCACAAACACGATTCACTGGAGAGAAAAATATTTTGATGGTGGTCGTGAGAGCTGGGCACAAACGTAGATGAAGGTGGATGAAGGAAATGATTGATTTCAATATAACACCCCAAAACTAGTAAGTTAACTTTAATGTGTGTTATATTGAAATTTTTTAGGTGTTATGTGTGAAATTATTTGATTTGTGGAAGTTAAGTACGTTGGAGTGATATGTGGTTAATTCTGAAATTTGAAATCCTATTGTTAAAGTGGTGATTTTTGGATTGATTGGTTGGTAAATTAAATTTGTAAAGTTTGAAGTATTATGAGTAATTATTGTTTATCAGTATAAGCAAAGTTATAGAGGAATAAGAATAATTATATTATGGGATAATATAATTATTCATAATATAATTATTATGGAAAAGAGAGAAGTTATTGATGATATATTGAGTCGGTAATGAAGAAAGAGAAAAATTATTTGAAATAGAAAAAAATGAGTTCGTTGGGGAAATTAAATAATGATAATAAAGATAATGACAATAGTAATGATAATAATACTGTATTATTATTATTATTGTATATATTAAATAAGCCTCTTTCATTTTTCATGTCCATCTTCTCCACCCCTCTTTCTTCTTCACCATTCAACCCTAGAGCAGTCGCCGCCCCACTTCAGCCATCGTCGCGCACAACACTCCAGTGAGAGAGTCCTCGTCACGGTCGCATAGTCGAAGCATCACGGTCACGAAGCACAACCGTTCGTTTCTCTCCAGCCGTGTCGACTCGTGTTGCATCGGACAGTCGAACGACCCCTATCTTCCGCCGTGCGCTCCTCCTTCGCGTCGTCGATCGTAACCCTCTCTTTTGTCGAAACCATCATCGGTCGTAGCCTCCACTTGCACAGCACCGCCGGACATCATCGCGCTTGACAGTCAAGGATGCAAGCCATGACAATTTTCTTTTCGCGAGCCACACGTCCAAGCCGCGTCAGTTCAAGCCGTGTCCCTTCACCGAGCCGCGTGAGTCATCTCTTTTGATCCAAGCCGTTCCATGTAAGCCGTACGCGAGCCATACACAACTGAGTCGATCCTGTGTGAGCCGTATGCGAGCCGTGAGTCTCAAGACCCGAGCCGAAGCCTTGCTAGCCGAGCCACCTTCAGTTTTAGCCGTCTGCAACATATTTAAGCCCTTGGTGAGTTTTTGCTTAGTTCTTGTTGGGTTTGGTACGCCCAAATAATTATTGTTTTGGGTCTTAAATAAGTTAGCACTGGAATGAGTTGTATTATGTTTTTTGAAGGTTAAGGTGTGGTTGAGGAATTGAATTGTGCAAATTTCAATTTAAGGTTGTATTGAGATCAACTTTAAATCTTTGGGGTAAGTTTGATTGAATTGGTTGCCTAATTAAACAGTAAAGTGATAGATTGACAAAATTATTAAGTTTAATTTTGTTCATGTTTAGGACTGAGTTTATTGTGAGGATTTGACTCTCAATCAGAGGAGTACTATTTCTTTTGTGAATCTCCAGGTAAGAGATTTTTCGTACTAAACCCTACTTGGAAGTTGCATGTATGTTATGTATTGTTTAGTAGTGTAAGTAAGAGATGTATAATATGTCTATTTGAGATGGCCGTATAAATAGTTACTTAGTAAACCATATTATGATTTAGATATAATATTCTTTGTTGAGGCATGCTATGATCAAATATGTGACTTTTGAGTTATGTGTAACTGAGCTAAGATGTTGATGCTATGATAAGCATGTATAGGCTATAGTGTTCTGTTAGTTTTGCCTGTTAGAGTCATACCATATGAGGGTCCCTCGGGTTCACCACCTATGTATGCCTATGTGGCTGGTTTGAGATGTGATTCGATGGGATCACTTACAACCCGACTCTCCTATAGGGTTATTCCTTCGGGTTCACCAAGAGCCCAAATGTGTCCCTACGGGACCATTGGATAGTATGCATTCGGGAGCGCAATAGTATGCAGTACCATGTTACATGACTCTAGGTTAACAGACACATACTGAGACCAATATGGGTCTCTTACTAAGTATAAATTTATACTCACTCTTTTAAATGTTTAGTTTTCAGGTAAGGGTAGAGGCAAGGGCAAACTGGCGAATGATAAGAAGTGACCGTGGATCGCCATAGGGAACCGTTCAGTTTTCTTTCACATTTATATTTCAGTAGTTATATTTTCATAGATTTATTTCAGAACTCCAGTTCAATTACTTTAAGTATATTTCCTCTATTTTTGGGCCGAAAGTAGTATTTAGATTAGTTATTTTAACTATTTATTTATTTTTATTATTTAAAGTTTTTCCTCAAATTTTAATTTATTTTCTTGTATATTAAAAAAAAAATCTATATTTACTTAAATAGTAATGACCTAAACCTTCTAGAAAAGTTGGGGCGTTACAGTTGGTATTAGAGTCAAAGTTTTAGATTTTGTAGACTGACTTACGATGTAAGTCTTTGATTTTATCCCTATGGTTAATACGGTCTTTCGTCACTCGCCAGGTACATTTTTATGATATAATTTAAGATTGTGCATATGACCTTGCATGAATTAAACTAGATAAGTAAGCATGTTATGAATGAACTCGTAGTAAAAGACTTTTAATGGTGGAAATTAGGAAAAAAACTGCTGCCATGTAGAAGTGTTCATAGAGGTGGTATTGGAGGTAGAGGAGCTGGACGTAACCATCCTGCGGGACAACCTGAAGCACAACCTGGAGGACAGCCCGGGGAACAACCAACTGTACAAGCTGTCAACCCTACTGCACCTGTTACTCAAGCAGACCTTGTTGCTATGGAGCAAAGGTACAGAGACTTATTGTTTGAAGTGATGGCACAACGACAGCCTGCCTCAAAGACCTAGACAGCTCTTGTTCAGGCATCGGCTGTAGGTGATCAGATTCCAGCTACAGGAGTTCAGGCCCCAATTGTAGCCCAACACTTACCAGGCATGCTTTTAGCCGAAGCCAAGCACTTGAGGGACTTGAGGAAGTATAACCCTTAAACTTTTGATGGATCTTTAGCAGATCCCACCAAAGCACAAATGTGGTTGAGTTTGGTGGAGACCATCTTTCGTTATATGAAGTGCCCTAATGACCAGAAGATTCAGTACGCTGTGTACTTACTGATTGATAGAAGCAGAGGTTGGTGGGAGTCCACAGAGAGGATGTTGAGTGGAGATATAAGTAAGATCACCTGGGAGCCGCTCAAGGAGAACTTTTATGCCAAATTCTTCTCTGCCACAGTGAGAGAGGCCAAGTGCCAGAGTTCCTAAAACTAGAGCAAGGTAACATGACCATGGAAGAGTATGATCAGAAGTTCAATGTGTTATCCCAGTTTGCACCCGATTTAGTGAGAACCGAGGTTGAGAGAGCTAACAAGTTCGTCAAAGGTCTCAAGTCAGAGATCTAGGGTTTCGTTCGCGTCCTTAGACCAACCACCCAAGCTGATGCGCTGCGCATGGCAGTAGACCTGAGTTTGTATGAGAGGACGATGTTGGCCAAGGCTGTAGAGAAGGGGCCAACTTCGGGACATAAACGGAAGACTGAGCAGCAGCCTATAGTAGCACCACAAAGGAATTTGAGATCAATGGTTTGTTCCAACGGCACTGACAACAAGCTACTCAGACAGGCCAAACCTTGAAGGTACTATTCATGACTCTTAATTATGGAAGACCTCACTCGGGTCGTTACCTAGCAGGAAGTGGAGTATGTTACAAATGCAGACAACTTAGGCATCTAGCTGATAAGTGCCCTCAGAAGTCATTCAGAGTTGTTGCGAACCAGACTTCCCCACCCCCATTAAGGGAGAGTTTTTGTCACTAATAGGCAGGAGGCCGAGAGAGTTGGCACAATGGTGACAGGTACACTCCCAATCTTGGAACACCTGGCTTTAGTATTATTTGACTCGGGGTCCTCTCATTCTTTTATATCCTCTGTGTTTGTATAGCATATGAATTTAGAAGTAGAACCCCTGAGTTACCTGTTGTCTGTTTCTACTCCATCTGGAGAAATTATGTTGTCGAGAGAAAAGATAAAAGCATGTTAGATAAAAGTAGCAGAGCATGTTTTAGATGTAACTTTATTAGTATTGGACATGCAAGATTTTGATGTAATATTAGGCATGGATTGGCTATCCGCTAACCATGCAAACATAGATTGTTCCCGCAAGGAGGTAGTTTTTAACCCTCTTGAGGTAACTAGTTTTAAGTATAAGGGGGCAGAGACTGTGGTTCTACCTAAAGTTATCTCAGCCATGAAGGTTAGTAAGCTGCTCAACCAGGGTACTTGGAGTATCTTGGCTAGTGTTATGGATACTAGAGGGCCTAAAGTATCTTTATCATCTGAGCTAGTGGTAGGGAAATATCTCGATATTTTTCCAGAGGAGCTTCTAGGACTTCCGCGCCGCAGAGAGGTTGACTTCGCCATAGAGCTCGAACCAGGTACTGGTCTCATATCGAGAGCCTCATACAGAATGACGCCAGCAGAACTGAAGGAGCTGAAGGTCTAGTTGCAGGAATTGCTGGACAAAGGTTTATTCGACCTAGTGTGTTACCTTGGAGAGCACCAATGTTGTTTGTGAAGAAGAAAGACGGGTCGATGCGTCTTTGCATTGACTATTAGAGCTCGCATATTGACAAAACAGAGCAGACAGAGGAACTATGCTGATGAACGACGTAGGGATCTTGAGTTTGACGTAGGAGACATGATTTTTCTGAAGGTAGCACCTATAAAGGGTGTTCTAAGATTCGAGAAGAAAGGGAAGTTGAGTCCACGTTTTGTAGGGTCGTTTGAGATTCTTGAAAGGATTGGCCCTGTAGCTTATCATTTGGCCTTGCCTCCGCAATTATCTGCAGTTCATGATGTGTTTCATGTCTCCATGCTAAGGAAGTATGTGGCAGATCCCTCACATATAGTCGACTACAAACCATTGCAAATTAACGACAACTTAAGCTATGAGAAGCGGCCAATTGAGATTTTGGCTAAGGAAGTTAAACTGCTTTGTAACAGAGGAATTACATTGGTCAAGGTTTTGTGGCGAAACCACGAGGTTGAGGAAGCTACTTGAGAGAAAGAGGACAACATGAGAGCGCATTATCCCGAGCTATTCGAGGATTAGATCTTTCAAGGACGAAAGTTTCTCAAAGGAGGAAAGATTACAACACCCCAAAACTAGTAAGTTAACTTTAATGTGGGTTATATTAAAAAAAATTGGGTGTTATGTGTGAAATTATTTGATTTGTGGAAGTTAAGTGCGTTGGAATGATATGTGCTTAATTCTGAAATTTGAAATCATTTTGTTAAAGTGGTAATTTTTGGATTGATTGGTTGGTAAATTAAATTTGTAAAGTTGAAAGTATTATGAGTAATTATTGTTTATGGGTATAAGCAAAGTTATAGACGAATAAGAATAATTATATTATGGGATAAAATAAAACACAATTCAAAACAATTAATTACCAAGATTGATCTCAATCGAAAACCAAAACGCATCACATTACGAAGATATTGTGCTTCACATAACACTCCAAATAGCTATACCAAAATTACTTACTCTACATTTTCCATTTTGGCAAATCCACCTACAAGAATGCTAGTTACCAAGCTCATTTCTATGCCTTCTCTTCTTTCATTTTTCTGACAAAAGATAGTATGAATAAGGCTGCACATTTGAAAAAATAAAGACAATTAATAATCAATAATGCTACCTAGCAGTCACAAGTTAACAATCAAATGAAGAAACCCAAGGATTTTTGCGGCGGAAGCAGGATGAAGATTGGTTGCCGTTCGCGATCTAGGGTCACAGATTGAGAAGAGAACAAAATTAGAAACCAACTTGGAGAGAAAGAAAAGAAAAATTGATAGGGAAAGAGTAGAGTAAGAAAGAGAAAAGTAAGAAAGAGAGGAAAAATTTAGTTTTTAAAACCTAACAATTTTTTAAAAAGAAATTAAAAATGGGGGGTCATTAATGTTAGTTTTTACAAAATACAAAAAATTAAAAAAAAAATAAAACTGGCTGATCATTAATGTCGATTTAAAAACGACATTAAACCTTTATCATTAATGTCGGTTTGATCCACCTTTTCAAAAACGACAATAAAGACAATTTTTCATTTTTTTCACCTGACACTACAACCCAGATTTGTTGTAGTGCTATTATGGGTTGATGTATCTTTTTCAGATAAAAAATGCTATTTGCTAAAATTCAAAAGAAAAAGTTGTTTTGTCATTTTTTAAAATGACCCATAAAAACGTTATTATATCTCTTATGACAAAGAGTGTGGATTTACTAGTCCATATTTGACTTGTTTTTTGTTGGTAAAATTGGATAAGATCGCATTATATTGATATAATTACACTAATGACACTCTTAAATCAATATTAATAGAAATTATAATTTAATTAATGTTATTAGTTAAATGAATATAGTTTAAAAGTCATTCTAAACACAATTAATGTAATTGTTTTTTAAATTTAATTCATTTTCACATCTTTGTGCATATGTACGTGTGTGCGTGTGTGTGTGCATATGTGCGAGTGCGCGTTTGCCCGTGCGGATTGATGTGTGTGTGCGTATGTGTGTGTGCGTGTGTGCATGTGTGTGTAGATGTGTGTATGCATGTGTGAATGTGTGCGTGCGTTCATGCGTGTGTTCGTGTGTGTGCATGCACATGTGCTTGTGTGTGTGGGTGTGTGCATATGCTTGTGTGTGTGTGTCAGAGTGTGTGTGTGCCCATGTGGGTGTGTGTGTGTGCGTGTTTGTGACTGCACATGTGCCCGTGTGGGTGGATGTGCGCGTGCGCGTGCGTGCATGTGTGTGTGGATGTGTGCAAATGTGCATGTGTCCGTGTGGGTGGGTGTGCGCGTGCGTGCATGTGTGTGTGGATGTGTGCAAATGTGCATGTGTCCGTGTGGGTGGGTGTGCGCGTGCGTGCATGTGTGTGTGGATGTGTGCAAATGTGCATGTGTCCGTGTGGGTGGGTGTGCGCGTGCGTGCATGTGTGTGTGGATGTGTGCAAATGTGCATGTGTCCGTGTGGGTGGGTGTGCGTGTGTGTGTGTGCACATGCGTTCATGCGTGTGTTCGTGTGCGTGCATGCGCATGTGCCTGTGTAGGTGGGTGTGGGTGTGTGTGAGTGCGCATGTGCCCGTATGGGTGGACGTGCGTTCATGCGTGTGTTCGTGTGTGTGCATGCGCATGTATGTGTGTGTGTACATATGCGTGTGCGCGCGTGTGTGCTTGTGTGTGTGTGTGAAAGTGCGCGTGTGTCTGTGTGGGTGTGTGTGTGCTCGTGTGTGTGAGTGCGTATGTGTCCGTGTGGGTGAGTGTGCATGTACGCATGCGTGCATGTGTGTGGGTGTGTGTGTGTGCATGTGTGCAAGTGCGCATATGTTTGTGTGGGTGGGTGTGCGTATGTTCGTACATGTGTGTGTGTGTGCGCGTGCGTGTCTGGATGTGTGCGTGCGTTCATGCTTGTGTTCGTGGTGCGTGCATGCGCATGGGCGTGCGTGTGTGTGGGTGTATGCATGTGCGTGTGCGAGTGCACGTGTGCCAATGTGGGTGGGTGTACGTGTGCTTGTGTGTGTATGAGTGCACATACGCCTGTGTGGGTGCGCGTGCGTGCATGTGTGTCGATGCGTGTGTGCCCATGTGGGTGGGTGTGCGTGTGCTAGTGCATGTGTGTGCACGTGTGCGCGCGTGCATATGTGTTCGTGTGTGTGCATATGCATATGTGTTCGTGTGTGTGCATGTGCATGTACGTGTGCGTGTGTGCATGCGTATTTGTGCGTGTACGTGTGCTTGTACGCGCATGTGCGAGTGCGCGTGTGCCCGTGTAGGTGGGTGTGCGTGTGTGTGAGTGCGCATGTGCCCGTATGGGTGGACGTGCGTGTTTGCGTGCATGTGTATGTGGATGTGTGCATGCGCTCATGCGTGTGTTCGTGTGTGGGTGTGGGCGTGTGCGTGTGCGAGCGCGTGTGTACCCGTGTGGGTGGGTGTGCGTGTGTGAGTGCGCATGTGGTCGTGAGGATGGGTGTGAGTGTGAGTGTGCACATGTGTGTGTGTGTTTGTGTATGCGTGTGCATGTGTGCGTGTGTGCATATGTGTGTGCACACTGCCTTCACATGGATGTCAAAGAAGCAACCCATTGTTACTCTCTCTACGTGTGAAGCATAATATGTGGTTGCTACCTCATGTAACTTGGTTGAGAAATCTATTAAAGGAGTTATGATATTGCCAAAAGAAGAGCCAACCAGAAGTTTTCATAGATGACAAATCAACAATTGCTTTGGCCAAAAACTAGTTTTCCACAACCAGAATAAAGCACATTGATACACATTATTATTATATTAGAGAGTGCATCAAAAGAAAGGAAGTATAGTTAGAGTGCGTGAAGACTCGTGATCCGGTAGCCAACATTTTCACTAAGCCTCTTAAAAAAGAAGAATTCACAAAATTGAGAGACCTGCTTGGAGTAACAAAATCAAGTTTAAGAGAGGATGTTGAAATATAAACTTGATTTTGGGTTTAACAATATTTAGGCATAGCCCAAATAAAAGCCAAATTTCTATAAAGTATTAATTACTACAATATTCTAGATAAATCAATTGTAGGAGATATTTAGAGAAGATTGAAGATACATTTAGAAAATATAAGAAATGAGTGTAATTGTAAAGAATATTCTAGAGAGTCATTTGTAACCGTTAAATAAAGAATGTGTTGCCAAAATCCTAGCCATTCATTTAGGAGTGACAACTAGGATAAATAAGAGGGATGTCCTTCGACTTGTATTAAGTCAAAAAAATAGAAGTGTCTAATAACACAAGTAGCCTCTTATCTCAATTCTCTCTTCCAAATTTCCTCCAACCTCCAAAAATCCTTTCCAACAATGTATCATTGTATGAGTTAGTAGTAGTAGAAAGAGGAGGGCGATATTTGTTGGCTTCATCCCGTTTTTTAGGCTTATAGAACGTAGTTTGGGAGGGGGTGTCCACTAAAGTTGATGCCAAATCTTTGTTTTTGGAGGCATAAAAAAATGATGAAATTGTTAAGCAACTCTTAGAAAACAATACAATTTGACATTTCATAGTTGAGGAATTGATCTGAAGATTGATAAGCTTATTTGCTTGGACTAAAAAAGTTTGTTTAATTTTTTTAAAAAATGAAAATGGCTACAATTAGGTTTTTCTCCCAGCGTTACTAAAGTTTGATTGAAATGCCTTCAGATTTAAATTTCTAAATGGTTTGTTGAATTAGTGTTTAATTATCTCATAGGTTAACTTTCGCTCTTACTATTGATGCGTGACTACAATTGGTATATGTCTGAAAGTGAAACCTAAACCTTTCCTTCACTAGAAGAAATATGGGCTTTAGTGTCAGGTGAAAAAAATGAAAATCTGGCTTTAATGTCATTTCTGAAAAGACGGATCATTAAATTTCCATTTTTAATTTTTATTTTTTTTTATTATGTGAAAACTGACATTAAAGACCCTTCCCCTTTTTAATTTCTTTTTTAATTTTTTTAAGTTGTAAAAATTAAAATTTCCCTCTCTCTCTTACTTTACCCATTCCTATCAAAATTTTCTCTCTCGATTTCGAATTTCCTTCTCCCTTCTCTTCTCATTCTATGACCTAAAACTCATCGTCGTCTTTGTGCCCATAATTCATCCCAATCGCCGTCGTGGCTAAAACTCTTCCTTCAAGTCTTTCCCAGTCGCCATCGTGCTTCGGCTATCGAGAAACGCCTCTGTTGTGCTCAATCATCTTCGACCATTCGCAGTCGCCTATAACTCTTCCTCCAAGTCTTTCCCAGTCACAGTCGCCGTCGTGCTTCCGCCGCAAGAGTCCCTCGTGTCCAATCATCTTCGAATCCACCACCATAGCCACCACCGTGCCCAGCCATTGCAACCATCGCGTGCCCAGCCGTCATCTTCGGCTAGCACAGGGCAGACCAAGACATAGGGCAACTCAACCCGTGAATACCAATCTGGTATTACTTCATCAGACATTGGACGAAAGGGAGTGGACTACAGAGGCCCTTTCGAGCCTTCTTCTGGAGGTTCAAAGAATTTTCATACGCTTTTTTTTTTTAGGCATCAAAATAGATCATTGAATAAATCTTTAGTAGGTTCTAATTTCTGTTGTCTGCTTTTTGTTATTAACATATTGGTATGTGGATTTAGTTTGGTAAGAAAATGTAATGGTAAATAGAGAGTTGATTTGGAAGATATGAAGAGGAAGTGGGCAGTGGGTTAATGGAGATTGGGGTTTAAAGGTAAAGAAGGAAAGTACCAAAGAGAGTGAAGAAATGAAATAGTGAATGATAAATATAAAAGGTAACTACAAATAAGAGAAAGGGAGAGATTTAGTTTATCATTGTTTGGAAATTGGAACGTAATGTTCACTTCTCTATTTTCCTCAATTTAATTTAGGATTAACTTTTGAGACATTTTTCACTGACTTCGTGTTATTAACATATTGGTATCTGGATTAGTTTGGTAAGAAAATGTAATGGTAAATAGAGAGTGTTGATTTGGAACTTATGGAGATGTAGTGAGAAGTGTGTTAATGGAGATTGAGGTTAATAGGGTGAAGACTAGATTTATATTAAGTGTGTTATAGGGACTGTAAGTTCATCTTTTGTTTTTAAACATATAATAATTATTTGTGTTTTATTTCTATTTCTCTAATCTTAAAATGTTCTTATTAATTCTTATACTTTAGTTTATGTAGTAGTAATCTTTGTTTATTTCAAGTTTGGAAATTTATTTGACAAAGGTTTAATGTTGGAGACTACACTTGTAACATCTCGAACTCTAGGGTACCTTATTATATATATGTGTGTATATATATCCTTTTTTTTAGAAAAGAAGTTAAGGGAGAAAGAGATTTGGAAGGTTAAGATAATAATAATATACATTTAATAATATTGTTATAATTTTTTTTAAATCATTAAGTTAAATAAAGAAAAAGGAAATAAAAAAAAGAAAAGAAAATACATTTAATAATATTCTTTCTCTCTCCTCTCTCTCTCTCTCTCGCACGTCCCTTCCCCGTTTTTTCTTTTTCTTTCTTTTTCTCTTCCTCTTCCTCACATCTTCCAGCCGCCCCACCCCTCTTTTTCTTTTCATCTCCGATTCACGAAGCCGCCAACCAGAGGTTCTTCCACCGTTCAGATCCACGACAGCCACCGCCTCCCTCTGATTATGCTTTTGGGGTTGAGATGTTTATTAAAAATGGGTTGAAACATTCAAAGATGTCGAACGTCATGACTTGTCCTTGTTTAAAATGCGTAAATGCAAAGACTTTAGATGTGAATACAATTAGAGATCAATTATTTTTTTTAACGACATCGAGTGGGGAAGAAATTCTTGTACAAACCATCACGTTCTTAATGCAACAGTTGCTACTTGTGGCAATTCATGGTATTTTATGAAACATGTAAGACTTGTAATTGTTCGACTATGCTTCTTCTTTAATGCTATATGTAAGAAGACAGTTGGTTCATCACAATTTAAAAGGAATGCAAGAAGATGTTGTTGTCACTCTATGCCTATTAGAGAAGTACGTTTCCACCATCATTTTTTACCATAATGGTACACCTTGTTGTGCATCTCATAAGAGAAATTGAGTTATGTGGACCTGTTCATCTAAGGTGGATGTATCCTTTTGAACGATACATGAAAGTTTTGAAAAATTATGTGTGAAACAGAAATCGACCAGAAGGATGTATGGTAGAAAATTATATTGTTGAAGAGGCTATAGAGTTCTGTTCAAAATTTATGGTGGGTGCTAGCACTATTGGACTAAACTCATCTGTAATAAAAGCAGATTCAAACGTGGATAGATCATTATCAGCTTCTTCTTTTATCAGACCGATTAAGGAGCAGTTAGATCAAGCTCATCTTTACGTTATTCAAAATGTAAACGAAGTTCTACCATACATTGAGTACGTTCTAAATCCCATCTATTCTCATTTTACATAAGTTGGGTATGTAATTACCTAATAATTTTGTTATTTCTGACAGAAAAAATATGGAGAGTTTGTGTAAGCTTAACTCTGGTAAATATAGAAGTAAAAAATGGATTCAAGAAGAGCATAATCGAACATTCAGTCGGTGGTTGTCCACCACGGGTAATTACTAGAACCATACACTTCCATGTTTATTTTAGATCTAAACTAATCAGATCCAATATATTTTGTAGGTTGCCCTCGCTCTCGAAGTTCCTAAAAATTCCATCACGCCTTCCTTAAGATGGATAGCTCATGGACCTTCTCCACATGTGGCTACATATTCTGATTACATGATCAATGGTTATTACTACCACACAAAAAGACGTCGATGATATTAGGAGAGTTCAAAATAGTGGAGTTAGTATAACAACCACTACAATGCAAGTGTCTAGTTCTAAAGACAAAAACCCAGTCATATCAGATATGACATTTTATGGCATAATACAAGAGATATGGGAGATTGATTACCATCAATTATCCTTTGTTTTATTTAAGTGTGATTGGGTTGATAATAGAAGTGGAGTCAAAGTGGACGAGCTTGAGTTTACCATTGTGGATCTCAAACGTATTGGACATAAATCAGACCCATTTGTTTTAGCCTCCCAAGCAAAACACATATTCTATGTGAAAGATTCTGCAAATCCTAAATGGTCAGTGGTTTTAACATCTCCACGTAGAACTATTGAAGAAGATTTCTTTGAAGATGAAATAGGAGATATGCTACTAGAGTGTGGTTATGGAGTTGTTCAAAAGATGCCCAATGTTGATACACCTCACGAGATTGATGATACAACTTCATCATATATTAGACATGATTGTGAGGGTAGATGGGTTGATAAGTAATAATTGTATAAATGTTTTATTAAGGTATGCCATTTACTTTCCTTTATAATAGATTTATGTTCAGAGATTGTAATTACTAAGCTTATTTTATGTCCTTACTTTGCTCACTAACGTGCTTACTAATACATATATGTTTTTTTTTGCAGATTCATAGATGGAGGAGTCACATACTTAAGTGAGGATGAAAGAAAAATGATTCCCAAAGCAAGAAACAAATCATTCGCGCCATGTGGCCCAACGACTATGCCAGAGTTAGCATGTAAGAAACTGGGCAACGGTTGCCCGTTCAATTTAATGAACATGGGCAACTTGTAAGAGCTATATCTAAGAAAATTCAAAGTTACATTGGTGTGTGTGTTCGACAGCAGATTCCTATCACATACAAATCTTGGAAACAAGTTTCGAATGAGTTGAAAGATAAAATCTACGATTGTATATCGGTATGAATTCTATAATTACATTTTTCTTACAATGTAGTTTGATTTCCCTAAGTCTAAATATTTTTTTCTTTTTTCTTGTGTAGATGTCGTTTGAGTTACATCCCAATGTTAGACATTCTATCCTAATGTCTGCATCAAGAAAGTATCGAACTTTCAAAACTACGTTAACTCTTCTGTATATACTTCCGTTTAAGGATCAACCATCATGTTTGTAGTTTCCTCCTAAGATCTATTCTCATATTAATCAAGAAGATTGGAAATCCTTTGTGGACGCTAGACTGACTGAAGAATGTGAGGTAAATAAATTTAATTACATGTTAACTTTAATGTTGGTTTGGTATGTAACTACAAACTAATTTTTTGTATAGGATTATAGTCGTATTCAAAGGGAAAGAAGATCAAAATGCATATACAATCATCACATTGCTAGTAAGGGATATGAAAATCCTGCCGAAGAATTAGTAAGTATTTCTAATTGAATGAAATAATTTATCTTAATATGTTTATGCTAATTAAATATATATCTTTGGTTGCATAATATAACGTGTGATCTTTCCTATCGTTCAACTCTTTGGAAAGAAGCAAGAAAAGGAAAAAACAATGATTATTTTGATGATGCTACTCGAGATTGTGTCTCTCGAATCGTAAGTTTGCTTGCGATTTACTTATATACAATATTTAATCTTTTGTTAACTTAGTTAATGATGAATACTTGTATTGTTCTATAGGATGCATTAGCTGAAACACATAGAGATGAGGACATATTGACTGAGTCATTGGGCTCTAAGGAGCATGGTGGACGTGTACGTGGCATGGGTGGTTTTGTCTCTCAATCACTATATTTCAAGACAGTGAAAGGGAAAGAGAAAATTGCAAGTTCTCAAGTTGTAGAAGATGACTCAAAAAGCAAAAGTTACAAAAAGGGTCATAATCACTTGAGATCGTCCATCAGAAGTGTTAACATAGATCTCTATGCCGATGAGGATTTGGGCAACACACCTATGAACGAAGAAGTGAAGGTAATTAACTTTGTTGTCACTTTTAAAATTTTAATGTTTATAGGATAAATTGTTCTTAATGATGCTTTTAATACTTGTAAAGTAAACACCGTGCAAATTGGCTATAGGAACAATTAATAATATTGTTGCAATAGCAACCGTACTTGATGATAGCAATGGTGGTCCCAATGTTAAAATCTTGGTGGACTTGCTCACAGGAGGAGATTGTAGTTTACCTATTCCAGTGAAGGGCAAGATAGAGACTTTAAATCAAGCATTAGGTAATATTGTTGAATGACCTCGTTGACTTGTTTATGTGCTATTGAAGCTTTGATATTTATTTGTGATTGTATTTTAGGTTTTGATATTATTTTGTTTGTGCTTGGAGCATTCAACCCCAAAGGATGTTCTGTATTCTTCAAATTACATAAATGTTAATGGAACCATTAAGCTCTTATATGGACATGTCGTGAACAATATGAAGGATGTAGATATGGTTCGCATCCTAATGAACGAGCTAATATTCGGTAAAAACAAATTCATTTATTTAGCTCGTTAGGACTTGCTCCATTATTGCGGCATGGTAGAAATAGGCTATATGTGCATCCTAGCATACATTACGTAAGTAAACATCTTTTACTCATCTTTATGTCCAATACTATAGCTATAGTTATTTTGTTCCTTTTTAACTAAGGTTGCTTTTACTTAGATATCTTTGGGATGAATGTGATTGTGGAAGCAAGTTTTTTGTTATGACCAAGCAAAAATAACATCACATATCAAGGATCGTGATCTCCGATCCAGAAATTTTGCCAACCAGTTAGAAGCGGCTACCTTGGAACAAATAGTTCTAATTCCGTATAATACTGGGTAAATAAATAAGATTAACACATTATTATGTTTTTCATTGAGGTTAAATGTATACTCACATTGAAGATGTTTATTGTAGTTTTCATTGGATGTTGCATGTCATCGATCTTCGAGAGAACTGTGTTTATGTTTTGGACTCTCTTCAAAGTAAAGTTAACGAAGACATCCATGGAGTCATAAATGTGACTTATGATTTACTTCTTATTTGACTTCATTGTCTTCTAATTCTAATGTTTCCAAATGTATAGAGGATTAAAAACATGGCAAGCTAAGCATGATTTACAACATTATCGGTCAAATCCGAAATGGAAACCTATAAAGGTAATTTGCATTGACACATAATTATTTTCAATGAAACATAAGAATAATTTGTATGTAATTTATATACAGTGAGTGTCCTCGTCAATTGGATTCGGTTGGGTGTGGGTATTATGTCCAAAAGTATATACATGAAATCGTGCATATTTCTAGTACTCCCATCACTAGCCTTGTAAGTTTCTACTTTCACTTTTTATATGTTACAAATTACATAAATTATCTAAACTTATTCTTTTCATACCTTTCTTTTTACGTAGTTTAATACAAAAAAGTGCATATACGCAAGAGGAGATTGACGAGATTCGAACAAAATATGCAAGCTTTGTTAGCCGATTTGTGTAAGCTTTTACACTTTTTTTGTAGTATATAAGTTACTAGTACTAATACTAATTGTTTTAATATATAAGCTACGAGATTCTAGTACTACTTGTTGTACATACTTTAATTTTGAGGTTTTCTGCTTGTAGTAGTTTATGAATAAGTGTTGTATTGTAGTGTTTTAGGTGTTGACTTTAGAGTGTATTTGTTGTAGTACTATGTGGAAAGTGTGTATTAGTGGAGGAATTTGTTGTACACATACTTTAATACTTTACATATTATTTACTTGATTGATATGTGTATTTTTGTAGTATTATGAAAGTGTGGAAAAGTGTATTTTTGTAGTTTTCCATGGAAGTGTGGAAGTGTATGTGCTGGTTTTGTGGCCTCTTACCATGTTGAATTCTATAGCTAGAAATAGTATTAGTTTGCCATTGGATGTGTGGAAGTGTATGCTGGTTTTGTAGGGGTTGATCTTCCTTGTAGGTGAAATGGAAATATTGGTTTGCCATGGAAGTGTGGAAATGTATGTGTTGGTTTTGTAGGTTTCTTACATGTTGAATTCTATAGCTAGAAATAGTATTAGTTTGCCATTGGATGTGTGGAAATGTATGCTTGTTTTGTAGGTGTTGATCTTCTTTCTTGTAGGTGAAATGGAAATATTGGTTTGCTATGGAAGTGTGGAAAAATGTATATATGTTGGGTTTTTAGGTGTTGAATTCTGTAGCTAGAATTGCTATCATGGGAGTAGATGTAGAGACAATATTTGGAAAAGTTCTTTTCAACCTTTTATGCTACTAGTGTGAGGAAGAAAATCTATGGCATCACACAAGGAAAGGATGAATCACTTTACGATTATTGGGGGAGATACTTGGCTCAGTGCCAAGTTTTTCATCATTAGGTACAGAACCATATGTTGATTCAATATTTATATGGGTGATTGTTGCAATGAGATAAAATGATTATTGATGTGGAGGCATGAGGTGCTCTTAAGGATAATATGACAACTAAAGTAAATAAATTGATTTCAACTATGGTAGCTAGCTCCCAACACTTTGAAATGTAAATTTATTAGGTCCCTTCCTAGTATGTAAAGGGTATTAAGGTTATTACATATTGACTGTAATTTGAAATGTTCATATTTACTTTGAAAATTAGTATAATGTATGGTGATATATTATAATATAAAATTTATCTTTTAATTGAACTTTATTATATAAATTTAATTTTGTATATGATTTAAAATTAATTTATGAAATAATAAATATTTGAATGAGTTCAAATATTAATTTAATATGAATTAAATTTGTAATAAAACTATAGATTAAAATTTAATACGTATATGATACAAATTCAAACAATAGGTTATGAGAGAAATTCTTATATGAGTATGATTCAAATCTATATTAAATCAAATATAAAATATTTAATTTAGAAATTAAATAATTGAAGAATTAATTAATAATTTAGTTTAATTCTATTTAATTAAATTCAAACTATTGGTTATGTGAGAGATATTCATTTAAATGTGATTTAAATAATTATTATATATTAACTAATTATTTTAGTGTTAATCAAATTTAAGTGGAATTTTCAAATATACTAATTAAATTGAAACTAATTAGCATAATAATTAAATTCTCTATAGCACATTTGAGTCTTTTTGTAAATAGTTTCAATTTTTTTGCTATATTTTGTAAATAGTTTTAACTTTTTTGCTATTTGTGATCATTAATTTAAATTAAGATAATAACTTCCATATGTGGGTGTTATTTAGAGAATGTGGGATGCTCCCGTATTCCTATATCCAAGTGGCGGTGATTTCCAATTAAATATTAATTAGATTAATTTAAGAGTAATTTACATAAATGTAGAAAAATCCAAAATATTTATGGTTCGTATAACAAAATAAGAAAAGTCCATGATGCGAGATTATTTTTTCACAAATTCCATAGACGTCCTTGCGATTTATATCTTCTTTGTGATTTATTAATAACGGGTCATCTCGATGCAATTAAGGTCGAGATCGAATAACTAAATGCAAAAAAATTTCATTTCGGAGCATCTCAATGTAATGTATGCCCAAGATTAAATAGAATAAAGACAGAATTCTTTCATCCCGAGCCATTTCAGTGCAATTAAGGCCTGAGATCGAATAACTAAAGGCAGAAGTCTTTCATAATGTAGCATCTTAGGACAATGTATGCTTGAGACTGAATAAAATAAATGTAAATTTGTTTCATCCCAGGCCATCTCTCGGTGCAATTAAGGTTCAAGATCGAATAACTAAAGATAGAAGTCGATCGCTCCGGTTATTGAGGTGTTGTTTCTCTTCAACAATCAGGACTTAGTGTTAGTAAATGGTGAATGAAAATTATACTCAATCTAGGCGATATATCACTAAGCATGTTAACTGCATGTGAATTGCTCACTAGACCTTCATATCGTGTGGCAACTAAGTCCTCTTGAGTACAAGTTTTCTTACTACTTGTCCAAGTGCAAGTGAAATGGTAGGTTTACTTGGGTGATCCCGGGTCGAACATAAGGAATTGATTCAAGATATTAATTTTAGGTATTACTTATTATCTAGGCAGTATAAAAGAATTAAAGAATAACGAATGGTATAAAAGAAATACAAGAACAAACTACCACTAGATATCTACGCTTAGAGATTCTATAAGAGGGAATATGGATGACAAAATAGAAATGGGAACTAACTTGTATGCAAGAAAGAGCAAAGGAATGTCTTTGCGTTATAATGCGATTAAGTAACACGACAACTTTAATAGGATATATCTCGCTCCATCAAAACTAATAATGAGATCTATACCAATTCAAAGCTGCTACATCAAAACTAACAATGGACACAATCATTTTCTCTGACTCACTCAGTTTGTGTATCTGAAAGTATCTCTCAGCCCTAAACAACCAAGAATCAGGATCATTTCCCACAAAAACTGGCATTTCAATTTTTTTAAATTTGCTTCGGTCGCCCGCAGAATCTTCACCCTCCAACTTGGTATGTTTTTCCTCATATTTTCCTCCCATCATCGTCCAATCACTGACATCAACCATGCTGTCAACTCACTTGATGATCCTTCTAGTACTTCTTCCATCGTTGTCTTCCCTTTGATCATTCCTTCAATATATTTCAACAGTGTTTCTGGTTGCTGTTGTTGCTTCTCTCAGCCTATACTCCTAACCTCTCAATACTCTTCGCCAAAGATGACACGTTTTTCTTGATTGTTGGCAGACCATGTAATTCTGCTCGAATGCCGGATATTTCTTGATCTACCATTTCCAACTTTTCCTCAATTCGCTTTTGAGCCATGATATAGAACTTCACAGATTCGATTTCTCCGATACCAAAATGATAGAACACCAAATAGTGTGTTCTACTAATTTATTAATCAGCCAAACATGTTCTAACACAGTCTTGAAAACAAAGTACTCGACAATTTGGAAGACAGAAAGCCCTAGAAGAGTGAATATCACGCTTTGGAGAATGCGAAATGGACTATGAACTGTGCAGAAGTTTTGCAAATGAAACCTCCCTTTCTCAGTTTATCTCCTCATGTTTGTCCCTTGTGTTTGCATGCTTTAGAAGATTTACATCATATTTTCTTCTCCTGCCTACATGCAAAGAAGTGTTGGTTTTGGCTTACTTGGCTATCTTCATTTGAATTGGGTTTTCGACCATTCGCTGCTGTGCTTTCAGTAAATTGGCCTTCAAAACGCCCAAAATTTCATCTCTTTCTTTCATCAAATGGTCTACTTCATCATTCACCCGGCTCGAGCCCTTCACATATGGTAATATAGAGGGCCTCGAAGGGGGTCATCAATGTGGCTGTACGGACTGTTGTATTATAGCTCAATTCAGCCCAAGCTAGCCATTTAACCCATTGTTTAGGTGTGTTCATAGAAAAATACCCTAGATACGTCTCCACCCCTCGATTGACAACTTCCGTTTGACCATCTGTTTGGGGGTGGTAAGTGGTGCTTCGTCTCAACTGAGTTTCCAACAACCTCCACAACTCTTCCCATAATAGACTTGTGAAAATACGATCACGATCCGACACTATACTTCAGGGGCATCCATGCAAACGAATAATCTCTCGCAGAAAAACAGCAGCAACCACTTTTGCACCAAATGGATGTTTCAAGGGGATGAAATGTGCATACTTGGAAAGAAGATCCGCAACTACCAATATAACATCATAACCCTCGGATTTGGGGAGGCCCTCAATAAAATCCATAACCCACACACGGTCCGGAATGGGTAATGCTTGAAGGAAACCAGCCGGAGTTAAAGACAAGTATTTGGCTTGTTGACACACGGAACATTCAGCAACATAGGTGCGGATATGGGCTTTCATACCTCGCCAATAGACCTCCCTTGCTAGCCTTTGATATGTTTTCAATGCACCATGATGTCCCCCTATCTGGCTGTTATGGAATTCAGCTAATAATAAAGTAATATCAGGTGAATCCTCCTCCTTGTAGCGAATATCCCTCTGGAGCTTGTTGTCCATTTATCAAGGATAGTCGAATATTGTTAAGAGATTCATATCCAGCCACTTGATCGATGAAAACTGAAGGGTTTAGCCCGCCCACAATACTTACGAGGCCCAATTCAAATACCGGTGGTAATCTCTATAAGGCTGGCCTATTTTCTCTTTCATGGAAAAGCTAAAAGGTCTGAAAGCCATACTAAAAAGCTGGAATAAGGAGACTTTTGGTAACATCTTCTCCCAAAAACAGGTGCTGATTGATAAGATTAACTCTTTTTGACTCACTTGAAGAGTCAAGCTGTCTCAACGAGGAAAATGTGAAGGAAAGAGAAAATTGTAGAGGAGCTCTGTTTGATTTGATTGTGAAAGAACAGAAGCTGTGGATTCAAAAATCGAAGCTTCACTCGCTTAGGGAGGGAGAGGAAAACTCAAGCTTCTTCCACAAATGGGTTTCGGCTCGTAAAAGTAAAAGTATTATTTCCTCCTTGGTTAGTATTGATGGGAAGACTCTTGTCACAGAGAAGGAGATTGTGGAAGAGATCCTCAACTTCTTTTCAATGTTATATGGCACAAGGATCTCCTCGCCGTTTATTTGTGACGGTCTTAATTGGAGAGGCCTTAGCTTACAGGATTCGAATTTACTTGAGGCTCCCTTTACCGAAAAAGAAATTAGAGAAGCTGTTTTTGATTTGGGTTGTCTCAAGTCCCCTGGCCCTGATGGCATGACTGGAGAGTTTTATAAAAAATCATGGAACATTCTGAAGCCCGACCTCGTAAGGGTGTTCCAAGATTTTTTTAAAAACGGAGTTATTAATAGAAGATGTAACGAGACTTATATTTGCCTCATCCCCAAAAAGAAAGAGGCGGGCCGTGTCAGTGACTTCAGACCAATTAGCTTGATTACCTCCTTGTATAAAATTATCTCCAAGGTGCTTGCTTCAAGGCTTAAAAAAGTTCTTCCATCGATAATTAATGACTCTGAAATGGATTTTGTGGAGGGAAGGCAAATCCTTGATGCTATCTTAACTGCTTCCGAGGCTGTTGACGAATGGTCTTTAAGAGGCAGAAAAGGCGTGCTTTTGAAGCTCGACCTGGAGAAAGCTTATGATAAGGTGGATTGGTCTTTTCTTGATATGATCATGAAACTTAAAGGCTTTGGTAAGAGATGGAGGAAATGGATTTGGGGATGCTTGTCGATAACTAATTTCTCCATAATTGTCAATGGGAGGCCTAGAGGAAAAATTATTGCTAAAAAGGGCATTCGTCAAGGCGATCCTCTTGCTCCTTTTCTTTTTACGATTATGGGAGATGCTCTTAGCTGCCTTATCCACTACTGTAATGAGAAAAGGGTTTTAAGAGGCTTTCATTTTGAGAACCTGGCAGAAGATTTAACCCATCTTCAGTACGCAGACGACACGCTTCTTTTCTCCTCTTGGGAGGATGGAAATCTGGAGAACTGGTGGAAGGTGGTTAATATCTTCCTTATGGGAGCCGGTCTTTCCCTTAACAAAGCTAAAACCTCCCTGATCGGTATTAACCTTAGTAATGATGACTTAGCTCCCTTTAGTGAATCTACGGGATGCTCGATTGATAATCCTCCCTTTAAATATTTGGGTTTCTCTATTAGAAGGGGGCATAATAGAAAAGAGATGTGGAACAATCTTGAAGAGAGATTCAGACACAAATTTGATAAGTGGAGGAATGTTTCCCTCTCCAAAGGGGGTAGACTAACTCTGGTGCAATCAGTTCTCAACAGCCTCCCTTGTTATCTCTTCTCCCTTGCTCAAGCTCCAGTTGGCGTTATTAATAGACTGGAACAGATGATCAGGAAGTTTGTTTGGACAGGTGGATCTACGAATCCAATTGCTCATCTCGTCAATTGGGAATGCACTTCCACCCCAACTTGTTACGGCGGTCTTGGGATTGGCTCTTTTAGGCAAAAGAATATTGCTCTTCTCACTAAATGGCTTTGGAGGTTTAGTAAGGAAGAAATCTCATTATGGAGACGATTAATTGTGGCCATCTATGGTTTAGATGAGAATGGGTGGTCTACCAAAGATCCAAACAGGGGAAAATCTCATAGATTATGGGCTGGTATTTTAAAACATAAGGAGATATTCTTCAGTTTTTCTGCTTTTGTTTTGGGAGAAGGAACAAAAATCAAATTTTGGAAGGATAAATGGTGTGCCGCGGAAACACTTGCAGAAAAATTCCCTAACTTATTTTCTTTGGCGCTGAATAAGGAAGCTTTTGTGGCTGATTGCTGGTGTAATGCTACTCATTCTTGGAATTTGGGCCTTAGAAGAAATATGCTCGACAATGAGATTGCCAATGCGGCCTCAGCTTTAGAAATTCTTCACTCTTGGGCCCCCACTGAAAGGAAGGATAGTCTTAAATGGATTCCTAACATGAATGGCAATTTCACTACAAAATCTACTTTTCTTAACTTAACTAAGAGATCCCCCAACACTGCCGTCCCCTTGATTCGTCAGATTTGGAAGAATAAAATCCCGAAGAAGGTGAAGTTTTTCTTATGGTCGCTTGCTTACAGAAGCCTCAACACCCATGAGAAACTACAAAAAAAAATCCAGAACACATTGCTTAGCCCCTCGATGTGTTGTCTATGCGCTAAAGATGAGGAAACTTTGGATCACTTATTCCTACATTGTCCCTTCACAAGAAAAGCTTGGAACACGCTGTTTGGTATTTTCGACTTGGAGTTTTGCCTTCCTAGCAAGATTGATAGATGGATGTTTGAAGGTCTTAATATTAGAGGTTACAGCCCTAAAGGAAACATCTTATGGAAATGTGCGTCGCGTTCCCTTTTGTGGAGCATTTGGAAAGAAAGGAATAGTAGAATTTTTGAAGATAGATTTAATTCTTTTGATTCTTTTTGGACTGTGGTTCAACACACAGCCTCTTGGTGGAGTACGAATTACACCAAACACTTTTGTAATTATAGCCTTTCTATGATTTTCAACAATTGGAAGGCCATTATGTCCTAGCTCTTTAGCTTCTTCCGGGGAGGGCCCTCTTGTCCCTCGCCCTTAGGATGTTCTGTTTTGTTATATGAATATACTTGTCTCTTATAAAAAAAAAATCTCTATAAGGCATCGGCCGCTTTGTTTTCCAATCCTTTCTTGTACTCAATCACAAAATCATACCCCAATAGTTTAGCGATCCATCTCTGATATTCTCCCCCGATAGCCCGTTGTTCAAGAAGAAACTTCAAACTTTTCTGATCTGTACGCACCACAAAAGGCTTACCCAATAGATATGGTCGCCATTTTTGAACAGCCAGCACTATTGCCATAAGCTCCCGTTCATAAACAGCCTTAAACCTATGGGTAATAGGTAAAGCTTGACTGAAAAAGGCCACTGGTCGTTGATTTTGCATTAGGACAGCCCCAATACCCACACCCGAAGCATCAGTTTCCAGCACAAAACTTTGTGAAAAATCAGGAATACCTAGCATCGGGACAGACATCATTGCTGACTTTTAACTGCTGAAATGCGTTCTCGGTCGTCTCATTCCACTTAAAGTTACCTTTTTTTAACAGTTGTGTCAAGGGGGGCAGCACAATAGAACCGTAGTTTGCAACAAATTTCCGATAATACCCCGTTAGCCCCAAAAAACCCACCTAGCTCCTTCACGTTCTTGGGTGCTGGCCATTTAACCATCGCTTCTATTTTTGTTGGATCCGCTGCCACCCCCTCTGAAGAAATAACATGGCCCAAGTATTCAATTTTGTCAACCGCAAATTGGCATTTTTTAAAGTTGGCTACCAGTTGATGAGCTACTGGAGTTTCCAAAACCATTGCCAATTGGTGGCAAATGCTCGTCCAAGGACTTGCTGTAAATTAAGATGTCATCAAAGAAAACCAAAACAAACTTGCGTAAATATGGGCGAAGAACATCACTCATGATTGATTGGAATGTTGCCGGAGCGTTTCAACCCAAACAGCATCACAAGGAATTCATAGGGCCCCTCGTGGGTTCGAAACGCTGTTTTGTGAACATCGGCTGCCCGCACCCGAATTTGCTGATAACCTAACTTTAAATCAATTTTGGAGAATATGGTTGCCCCAAATAATTTGTCTAACAGTTCATCAACAACAGGAATCAGATACTTATCTGGTATAGTGGCAAGATTCAGTGCTCGGTAATCAACGCAAAATCACCAGCTACCATCCTTTTTCTTAACAAGGAGCACTGAAAAGGAACTTTTGCTTGGCTGAATTATTCCGGCTAGCAGCATTTCCTTAACTAGTTTCTCTATCTCATCTTTCTAAAATTGGGGATAACGATACGGGCGCACGTTCACTACACGAGCCCCTGGTTCTAATTCAATAGCATGATCATGATCGCGAGGTGGGGGTAATTGATTGCTTGGTTCAAACACAACGCGAAAGGATTGAAGAACTTTTTGAATTTCTGGTTGTAGTTTACTCAAGTAGTCTGCTATGTGTTCCCTTGCTTCGCCCACTCCCCACTGTACAACTGCACTTAATTCGATTGACACGCCTTGATCTTCCTTCTCAAAGGTTTTCATTATCGATTTCAATGACACTTGGGATCTTACTAAACTTCTATCCCCTTGAAGAATTACCACCCATTCACCCAGTGAGAATTCCATCTCCGAGAACTTGTAATAAAAAATTACTTTCCCTAACATTTCCAACCAAGTAACTCCTAATATAACGTCAGCACTCCCGAGTGGTAGAGGGAGAAAATCGTGAGTGATTGATAAATTGGCGATTGTCAGGTTTACATCCTTACACACACTGATTGCTTGGACTACGCCTCCGGTTCCCAGAACAACCCCATATGCATCCATGGTTTCTACTGAAATTTTTAGCTCTTTGACTACCTCTTCTGCAATAAAATTGTGCGTGGCTCCCCCATTGATCAGCATCACAACCTCACGTCCCCTTATTTCTCCTTTAATTTTTATGGTTTTCGGCGAATTGAAACCTACCAATGAATTTATCGACAGATTCACTATTTTTGTATTGACTTCCTCATTCCCGTTGGTTTCGATTTCTTCCCCCACTTGATCGGTTTTGTCACTTAAGTCTTCCCCTTCTTGTACAGCAATGATGTTCAATTCACGTCTTTTGCAGCGGTGCCCTAGACTAAACTTCTCGTCACATCTAAAACACAAACCTTTTTCCTTCTTAATCCGCACTTCGTTGTCAGTCATTCGACGGTATGGTTGAGACAACGTACTCTTCGCGCCCGATTCCTGCGATGAAGTAATCGTCGTGGACGAGTACGACGAATTTCGGCTAGGGTTAATTGTAATCGTTCGTGATGTAGCGACCCGATCTGAGGCCTTTGACCCAGTTTGACTTCTCGACCTGCTTGGCCCACTATTTGACATTTTAGTTGATAAATTAAGGTTTCCACTTGCCCCATGAATTCTCTTCAATTGAACCACTCGATCATCTTCTCAATTATTTGGGCCATTAACATTTTAGCCTCTAGGCCCACTGGATTCAATTTTCAGATCTCACTTTGAATCTCTTCCTTCAGCCCACACACAAACTTACTTTCTAGGGCTGCATCACTCATATCTTTAAGGCCGACCGAAAATTGTTCAAATCGCCGCCGGTAATCCCTCACCATGGTCTCCTGCTGTAATTTCATCAACCTTGCGTGTTTATCTCCTTGGTCGGACGCTTTGAATCTGGCCCACAGAAGCTATCGGAATTCTGTCCAGCTGCCGATTTTCTTTCTATCCTCCTTCCATTGATACCAGTCCAAAGCTTCCCCCTCCAAGCACAGGACCGCCGCATCCAACTTATCTCTCTCCGTCAGATATTCACCACAAAATAGCGCTCCACACGTTGTAGCTATCCATCCACATTCTCTTCTTCCTCCCCTTTAAATATCGACTCCATTCCATTTTTCGTAGCCTCATGTCAAAAAGGGGTATCTCACGGATATTTGGTGCACATGGTACTCCAACTCCCTCATCCACCACCGGGTTAGTTTTTTGTTCACTTTTTTCTTCTTGAACTTGTTCCTCATTCATTATTCCCTTTCCCTTGTCCGTAATCATTCTTTCACTAGATGTGGATCCTTTTGAAGCACTTCCCATCACTCCCATCCTGTGTATTAACAATTTCATATCCTCACTCAATTTTTACAGATTATCCTCAATCTTTTGTTCAGCCATTGTACTTCGAACTTCTGCTTCCGCAAATTGTTGATACCACACTTCGAACTTCTGCTTCCCTGGTATCACTTTTAGCTGATACCACACTTAGCCTGTTGATCAATGATCTAGATCAATCTAGTATCCTGGTAGAATCTTTTTCTCACTTCTTATCTTAAATTATGAAGGTGACATTCCTGAACTAGAGCTATATTTTGTTATTATAAACAATGAATATGGAAAGCAAATTGAAGAAGAGCTACTTCCTGGAGGAAAAAACCGTCGTGTCACCTGTGAAAATGTCATCACATTCATTCATCTTGTTGCCAATCATCGTTTGAACTTTCAGCATAGTTTGTCCCTTGTTTATCCAATGTGTCTCCCTACTCCAATGTTGATTGAAAACATGTCCTCCTCAGATACGAAAACAAAGTTCTCATTTTTTGAGAGGGATTCAGCAGCTTATACAGAAAGAATGGATCAACATGTTCAATGAGCATGAATTCCAGGTATCACTATACCTTTGAAGAAATTCTACCAGAGCTAAATAGCGATCAAATCGGTTACGGTATTCTTCTACATTCGTTTTCTGTTTGATTGAGAAAAATCTTCCAACCAAAGTTCCTTCTCGAATTGATCGAAACTGTACAAGCATTCGTTCTTTCAGGGCAGCCCAATTCTTAAAAACTTCCAACTCTTCTTGTGCTTGGTACCAATCCAATGCCAGATCATCAAAACTAATAACGCCTGTGGTTAATTTCTTTGAATCGGTAAGATCATGTATCTTAAAGAAGCGATAGGCTCTAAATGTGAGACTCATTTCTAATTTGAGTAATGAAGTAAAATTTGCCTAGGTATTAAGAATTTGGCATTTGAATAAATCCATGAAAAGGATTAAGTGATAAAAAATTTTATGGTTAAGTATACGTTATTGTGATTCAGTGGGTAGTTCGCGAAGGAAGTTGTGCGACTCATTTCTAATTCGAGTAAGCAAGTAAAATTCGGCTAAGAATTAAGAAGTTGGTGTTCGAATAAATCCATGGAAAGATTAAGTGATATGATCTTTTACGGTTAAGTATACTTTTTTGCGATAAGTGGGTAGTTCGCGAAAGAAGTTGTGCGATAAGAAGCCAAAAAGTCTTTGCGTAAGTTAAGAAATGAAAGTTTTGAGTGTTAGACTAGGAGTTTTGGGTGGTCTTCGTGAGAAGAACCAAGTGTTTCGTGGAGAAGAAGTCTACGAGGAAGCCTTGGAGTTTAACTTCACGATAAGAGTTCTATGCGAGTAAAAGTTGGTTAGTTCACGTGGAACGTTTCTTATAATATGTTCAGAAGTGAGTAGATAGTTGAGGAAGTCCTATGTTCAAAAGTGAGTAGTTTAGGAGGGTCCTATGTTCAAAAGTTTGCTGGTGTGTATCTTTGTTGGCTCAACATGTTTTGAATACGTTTTAGGTTAGATTGAGTTTGTTGCACTTGGTTGTCATTTTTGGTCTTGAAATGCTTTTTTCAACCTTTTTGGTAGATTATGAGTTACGAACCTACATTTAGGATTTGCTAGGTCGTTTTGAAAACTCAAGTAATACCTAGACACGTTTTGAGCACGTTTTAGGTTGGTTTGAACTAAGTTTGTTACACTTACACACTTGGTAGCCATTTTGGGTCTTGTAGTGCTTTTTTCACACTATTGGAACTTTTTTCGTAGGTTATGAGTTACGAACCTACACGTAAGCTGTTTTAGGTCGTTTTGAAAGTTCAAGTGACACTTAGACACATTTTGTTCAAGTGATACTGTTTTAGGTCGTTTTCAAGTGAACTTTTTTCTTCTTGTATTGACTGTTTTACTATTTCTTCATGGTTTGTATTCATGGTATTTATTTTCGTAATGAATCTTTCATGTTCTGGTAAACATTGCAGAAACACATAATTTCAGCAATCGGTCAAAGAGTTGAAGGAGAAAACAGAAGTACTTAAAGGTCACATGAAGACCTAAAAGTTAGGTAATTTTTTGAAAACTTTTTTCTTCGTCTTGCTTAGTTTTAGTGGTATTTGTTAACAGGCTGAGACATACTCTTGTATGCCAAGGCTGGGTGGCCAATTCAATGGATGGCCTGAGACGGTGAAATGACGAGTGTAGAACAAAGTAGACAATCGAGCAGATTTACAAGTAGGAGGATGGTGTTTGGTCTTACTCTAAAGCTACTGCTAGAAAGGTGATTCTCCCTTTATTTACACATGTTATCTATATTTAATTACTGTTTTTATGTGATGGTGAATAAATATTTAAGTCGTTTCAAGTTTTTACATCATGCTTGAGTTAATACATTTCCCAACTCGCACTAATTTTAAAGTTGAGACTAAGTTTGTTGCACTTACACACTTGGTTGCCATTTTGGATTTGGAGTGCTTTTTCTACATTTTTTGAACTTTTTGGTAGGTTATGAGTTATGAAGTAACACTAAAGCATTATTAGGTCGTTTTTAAAGTTCGAGTGATACTTAAACATTTTTTGAACACCCTTTAGGTTGCTACAAACTAAGTTAGTTTTACATACAGCCATGGTTGCCATTTTGAGTCTTGAAAGATTTTTTTTCACACTTTTTGAAATTTTTGGTAAGTTATGAGTTATAAACTTACACTTAAGCGGTGTTAGGGTGTTTGAAAACTTATACGTGTTTTCAATACTTGTTAGGTTTGTATAGAACTAAGTTCGTTGCACTTACACACTTGACATTTTGGGTTTTGGAGTGTCTTTTTCAAAAAATTTGAACTTTTTGCTAGGTTATGACTTATGAACTTGTATTGAATATTTGTTAGGTCGTTTTGAAAGTTCAAGTGAAACTTAGACACGTTTTGAACTCGTTTTAGGTTGGTTTGAAACTAAGTTTTACACACATTTGATTGACATGTTGGGTCTTGAAGTACTTTTTTCATACTTTTTGAAATTTTGGTAGGTTGTGAGTTACAAACTTACACTTAAGCATTGCTTGGTCGTTTTGAAAATTCAAGTGATACTTACACACGTTTTGAATACATTTTAGGTTAGATTGAGTTTGTTGCACTTGGTTGTCATTTTTGGTCTTGAAATGCTTTTTTCAACCTTTTTGGTAGATTATGAGTTACGAACTTACACTTAGGATTTGCTAGGTCGTTTTGAAAACTCAAGTAATACCTAGACACGTTTTGAGCACGTTTTAGGTTGGTTTGAATTAAGTTTGTTGCACTTACACACTTGGTTGCCATTTTGGGTCTTGTAGTGCTTTTTTCACAATGTTTAACTTTTTTCGTAGGTTATGAGTTACGAACCTACACGTAAGCTGTTTTAGGTCGTTTTGAAAGTTCAAGTGAAACTTAGACACGTTTTGAGCATGTTTTAGGTCGTTTTGAGTAAATGGTATGTATGTTGTGATTGTTTGATTGCATGTATGATACCTTATTGAGATGTGAATGCTTGATTGAGAAGCTGATAGAACACCAAGTAATGGTTCTTATTTGTTCATTAAGCAACCAAACTATTACAGAATACAATACTCAAACCAGTCTTGAAAACACAGAACAAATAAGTACTATTACAGACAATAACCAAGTACAAAATAAAACATTCAAACATCAAAAGTAGTTTACGATAATGGAAAACACTTTCTAAGATTAAAGTAACTGAACAACTTCTGTAATTCTGCTCTCCAGAAAATACAGCCCCTCCACTTCCAGAAACTGATTAACCAACCCCCATCTTTCCTTCCATCTCTCCCTTTTAACCTCCCCCCTGTAACTAACTGCTGTCCCCACTAAGGTGGTTTCCACTTCCTCCAATTCCATCACCTGTGCACGTGCAATTCCACTTGTCTTTCTTCTGCTATATTGTATTGCAATTGGTGGTCTATCATTACTCTCCCTCTCCAAAGACACCTTGTTCTCAAGGTGGGAAATGAGGAAGCTTTTGTGTAAAATCATCACAATTCTCCCATGTAGCCTCATGAGGTGGTATTCCTTTCCAACTAACAAGCACTTCCCACTTCTTTGTTGCTGGATTTTTAGGATAGCCAAAATTGTCTGCTGGTAGTAACTCTTGAAATGTAGGAACATCATCAATTCCATATAGTTCGGTAAATGTCATTCCTCCCTCCATAGCTCGACATTTTGTCAAGAAACCGTAATCAGATGGTGTCCATGTCTCCATCATGTGTTACAGACTCACTCTAGTCTTTGTCAAACTCGGGTCACCCCTTATAACAACATTCTTTTCATTTTGTATGAAAGTTAAAGTGAGTTTCCGCCAATCCACTTCAGTTACCCCAACGTGTGCAGCCATTGCATTCCAAGGATGACATCATGATAGAACACTGATGTAGTGTTTCTATTATATTGACAATTCAAACACAACTTACAACATAAGCAAACCGTGAACCTCAGAAAATGAGTCACGTTACATATAATTCACAAACATCAAACAAAGAAAACCTCCTAATCCAAAATTCCGAACAACAAAATACTAATAAGCAAACCAGAATATAGAACACCAATCTTCTGCTTCCCCTGTCTTTCAAGGAGTATTGCAGACCTTTTCCTTCACTCCGAAAACTCACTTTAACAAAGAGGCAGCCACATTTTCAGGTACAGAAAATAAAGTAGGTAGTATGTAGGAAGGCTAACCAGAACTGAGTTGCATAAGGTTTGTCTTCCGCCTCTAGAGATGTTATATCTTTTCCAACTTTCAAGTTTCTTGTGAATTCGATCAATGACTGGTTGCCAAAAAGACTTTTGTCGAGGGTAGCCTCCCAAAGGGAGACCTAAATATATAATCGGAAGCTGGAATAAAAAGAGAAGAGTATCATCGACAAATTGAAGCAAAGGGAGGTGGATCAAGTCTTTGCCAACAAGGAAACCTTCAAACTGGCTGTTAATATGAAGCTTGTTTATGATTTCTCCTAAAACCTCACTTACTAGGAGGAATAAAAAGGGGGAGAGGGGGTCCCCTTGGCAGATACCTCTAGATGCTGTTATCCGGCCTCTAGGCTTACCATTGATGAAGACTGAATACTTTGGAATTTTTAGGCAGCCCATTATCCATGATATCCATTTTGAACTAAACTTTTTCAAAGATAAATTTTTTTCTAAAAAGTTCCAATTCACCCTATCGAAGGCTTTTTCCAAGTCAAGTTTTAAAATCCATCCTTTTTTCTGTTTTGCCCTATAATCTTCCACGGCCTCGTTAGCAATTAATATTGGGTCAAGAATTTGCCTACCTTCAATAAAGGCGCTTTGAGTGGGGCTTATAATTGCATCCATAACTTGTTTTAGACGTTCAAATAAAACCTTTGCAACGACCTTGTATGCTAACGTAGTAAGGCTGATTGGACGGAAATCCTTGACTAGAGTCACATTCTCTTTTTTCTGCACTAAACAAATAAAGTTTTCTTGGAATGCAAATATTGGGTGATTAAGAACTTGTTTTAGACATTCATTAGTCACAATCCTTGACTAGAGTCACATTCTCTTGTTTTAGACATTCATTAGTGATTTGAAGATATTCTTGAAAATAGACCATTGGGTGATTAAGAACTTCACTGTGAAGCCATCCGGGCCTGGAGCTTTATTGTTGCCAAGTGCTTTTAATGCCTTAAAAATCTCCTCCACTGAAAATTGGGTAACAAGAGCCTCATTCTGAATTGAGGAAACACAAGACCAATTACTGTTAATAGGGATGAATCTGTCCCCCGGAATTCTGGTATAAAGTGACTCAAAAAATTCCAGCACAAGCCTTTCAATGTCGCGGAATGAAGTCGAGACAACCCCATCATCATTTTTTAATTCAGTTATGAGGTTCCTTCTTTTTTTCGCATTTAGAAAGCGGTGGAAGAAGCCCGTATTCTCATCACCCAAAGAAAGCCAATTGAGTTTACTCTTCTGAATACAATTACGCTCTTCATTTTGATAAATACTAAGTAATTCCGCTTGCAAAGCAGCTCTAGAATTCAACTCTTCTTGATTTAATCCAATCAACTCAGCCACAGAATCATATTTTTCTAATTTTGACATCAAGGATTTCTCTGTTTTTTTTTTTACCTTAGCTTGCGCAGCAATATTCCAAGCTTTTACTGCCAATTTAACTGATCTCAACTGCTCATGAAGAATGAAACCAGCCCATCCCTGGAAGTTAGAGTTGCTCACTGTTTCAACAATAATCTGATTAGAATCACTGGACACCAACCAGCTGTTACAAAACCGAAAAGGAGAGGGACCCCAAAGAAAAGAACCAGCCTCCAAGAATAAAGGAAAGTGATCCGAGAAGATGCGTGCTTTTCGAGAAACCCGAGAATTTTCAAAACAAATATCCCACATCTGATTTATGAAGAATCAGTCTAATAATGATCTTCAAGGAGAATTACCGTCTCTAGACCAAGTGAACCTTCCATTTTGTAATGGAATTTCCATGAGAGAAGGGCCAAACGGTATGCAACGATCATAAATGAACCAATGAATCTTGGGGCCAATTTGGAGTGCTTAAAACGGCTGAGAGAGGACTGTCGGTAAGGGCGTAACTTCACATAAACCCAATCATGAACCTCAAACTGCACCTCCCGTCTTTTAGCATTAGCATATTTGACCATTCGCTGCTGTGCTTTCAGTAAATTGGCCTTCAAAACGCCCAAAATTTCATCTCTTTCTTTCATCAAATGGTCTACTTCATCATTCACCCGGCTCGAGCCCTTCACATATGGTAATATAGAGGGGGGTGGTCGCCCATAGAGGGCCTCGAAGGGGGTCATCAATGTGGCTGTACGGACTGTTGTATTATAGCTCAATTCAGCCCAAGCTAGCCATTTAACCCATTGTTTAGGTGTGTTCATAGAAAAATACCCTAGATACGTCTCCACCCCTCGATTGACAACTTCCGTTTGACCATCTGTTTGGGGGTGGTAAGTGGTGCTTCGTCTCAACTGAGTTTCCAACAACCTCCACAACTCTTCCCATAATAGACTTGTGAAAATACGATCACGATCCGACACTATACTTCAGAGGCATCCATGCAAACGAATAATCTCTCGCATAAAAACAGCAGCAACCACTTTTGCACCAAATGGATGTTTCAAGGGGATGAAATGTGCATACTTGGAAAGAAGATCCGCAACTACCAATATAACATCATAACCCTCGGATTTGGGGAGGCCCTCAATAAAATCCATACTAATATCTTCCCACACACGGTCCGGAATGGGTAATGCTTGAAGAAAACCAGCCGGAGTTAAAGACAAGTATTTGGCTTGTTGACACACGGAACATTCAGCAACATAGGTGCGGATATGGGCTGTCATACCTCGCCAATATACCTCCCTTGCTAGCCTTTGATATGTTTTCAATGCACCATGATGTCCCCCTATCTGGCTGTTATGGAATTCAGCTAATAATAAAGTAATATCAGGTGAATCCTCCTCCTTGTAGCGAATATCCCTCTGGAGCTTGTTGTCCATTTATCAAGGATAGTCGAATATTGTTAAGAGATTCATTTCCAGCCACTTGATCGATGAAAACTGAAGGGTTTAGCCCGCCCACAATACTTACGAGGCCCAATTCAAATACCGGTGGTAATCTCTATAAGGCATCGGCTGCTTTGTTTTCCAATCCTTTCTTGTACTCAATCACAAAATCATACCCCAATAGTTTAGCGATCCATCTCTGATATTCTCCCCCGATAGCCCGTTGTTCAAGAAGAAACTTCAAACTTTTCTGATCTGTACGCACCACAAAAGGCTTACCCAATAGATATGGTCGCCATTTTTGAACAGCCAGCACTATTGCCATAAGCTCCCGTTCATAAACAGCCTTAAACCTATGGGTAATAGGTAAAGCTTGACTGAAAAAGGCCACTGGTCGTTGATTTTGCATTAGGACAGCCCCAATACCCACACCCGAAGCATCAGTTTCCAGCACAAAACTTTGTGAAAAATCAGGAATACCTAGCATCGGGACAGACATCATTGCTGACTTTTAACTGCTGAAATGCGTTCTCGGTCGTCTCATTCCACTTAAAGTTACCTTTTTTTAACAGTTGTGTCAAGGGGGGCAGCACAATAGAACCGTAGTTTGCAACAAATTTCTGATAATACCCCGTTAGCCCCAAAAAACCCACCTAGCTCCTTCACGCGCTTGGGTGCTTGCCATTTAACCATCGCTTCTATTTTTGTTGTATCCGCTGCCACCCCCTCTGAAGAAATAACATGGCCCAAGTATTCAATTTTGTCAACCGCAAATTGGCATTTTTTAAAGTTGGCTACCAGTTGATGAGCTACTGGAGTTTCCAAAACCATTGCCAATTGGTGCAAATGCTCGTCCAAGGACTTGCTGTAAATTAAGATGTCATCAAAGAAAACCAAAACAAACTTGCGTAAATATGGGCGAAGAACATCACTCATGATTGATTGGAATGTTGCCGGAGCGTTTCAACCCAAACAGCATCACAAGGAATTCATAGGGCCCCTCGTGGGTTCGAAACGCTGTTTTGTGAACATCGGCTGCCCGCACCCGAATTTGCTGATAACCTAACTTTAAATCAATTTTGGAGAATATGGTTGCCCCAAATAATTTGTTCTAACAGTTCATCAACAACGCAAAATCAACGCAAAATCACGTTTTGGCCCAAATAATTTGCTGATAACCTAACTTAGACACGTTTTGAGCATGTTTTAGGTCGTTTCGTTATGAGGTTCCTTCTTTTTTCGCATTTAGAAACCGGTGGAAGAAGCCCGTATTCTCATCATCCGAAGAAAGCCAATTGAGTTTACTCTTCTGAATAAATTACGCTCTTCGTTTTGATAAATACTAAGTAATTCCGCTTGCAAAGCAACTCTAGAATTCAACTCTTCTTGATTTAATCCAATCAACTCAGCCACAGAATCATATTTTTCTAATTTTGACATCAAGGATTTCTCTGTTTTTTTTTTACCTTAGCTTGCGCAGCAATATTCCAAGCTTTTACTGCCAATTTAACTGATCTCAACTGCTCATGAAGAATGAAACCAGCCCATCCCTGGAAGTTAGAGTTGCTCACTGTTTCAACAATAATCTGATTAGAATCACTGGACACCAACCAGCTGTTACAAAACCGAAAAGGAGAGGGACCCCAAAGAAAAGAACCAGCCTCCAAGAATAAAGGAAAGTGATCCGAGAAGATGCGTGCTTTTCGAGAAACCCGAGAATTTTCACCCTCCAACTTGGTATGTTTTTCCTCATATTTTCCTCCCATCATCGTCCAATCACTGACATCAACCATGCTGTCAACTCACTTGATGATCCTTCTAGTACTTCTTCCATCGTTGTCTTCCCTTTGATCATTCCTTCAATATATTTCAAACAGTGTTTCTGGTTGCTGTTGTTGCTTCTCAGCCTGTACTCCTAACCTCTCAATACTCTTCGCCAAAGATGACACGTTTTCCTTGATTGTTGGCAAATTATGTAATTCTGCTCGAATGCCGGATATTTCTTGATCTACCATTTCCAACTTTTCCTCAAATTCGCTTTTGAGCCATGATATAGAACTTCACAGATTCGATTTTCTCCGATACCAAAATGATAGAACACCAAATAGTGTGTTCTACTAATTTATTAATCAGCCAAACATGTTCTAACACAGTCTTGAAAACAAAGTACTCGACAATTTGGAAGACAGGAAGCCCTAGAAGAGTGAATATCACGCTTTGGAGAATGCGAAATGGACTATGAACTGTGCAGAAGTTTTGCAAATGAAACCTCCCTTTCTCAGTTTATCTCCTCATGTTTGTCCCTTGTGTTTGCATGCTTTAGAAGATTTACATCATATTTTCTTCTCCTGCCTACATGCAAAGAAGTGTTGGTTTTGGCTTACTTGGCTATCTTCATTTGAATTGGGTTTTCGACTATAGATTTAGGAGAACGCGGTCCAGCTTATTTCATGTCCCATTCTCAAGAAGAAACCAAGATTGATTTGGTTAAATGCAGTAAAGGCCATTTTACCAGAAATTTGGTTTGAACATAATCAACTAACAATTTAACTGATCTCAACTGCTCATGAAGAATGAAACCAGCCCATCCCTGGAAGTTAGAGTTGCTCAACTGTTTCAAGAATAATCTGATTAGAATCACTGGACACCAACCAGCTGTTACAAAACCGAAAAGGAGAGGGACCCCAAAGAAAAGAACCAGCCTCCAAGAATAAAGGAAAGTGATCCGAGAAGATGCGTGCTTTTCGAGAAACCCGAGAATTTTCAAAACAAATATCCCACATCTGATTTATGAAGAATCAGTCTAATAATGATCTTCAAGGAGAATTACCGTCTCTAGACCAAGTGAACCTTCCATTTTGTAATGGAATTTCCATGAGAGAAACCACTATCTGATCGTAATTCTAATTATTTACTTGGCCTTGTTTCTTTGTAGGCAGTGATAGAAAATACCAGAGCAAATGATATACACAAGCGAGTTCCCTTTTTAGTACCGTTTACTAGCAAGGTTAAGATTTTCACTGTAAGCAAGTTATTTTTTTGGTTTCCTTATCCACAATATTGAATTTCTTGGATGACTGTTAGTTATAGAAATATGTAAGATATTTTTTATTTATGGTTACTTTCTCTATAACTCATTTCACAGACACAACTAGCAGCAGCTAGGCAAAGGAATGGATCTCTTGCTGTTTTTGCCAGAAACCGGTTTAGAATTCGACGAAATCATATATTGGAAGATGCTTTCAGTCAGATGAGTGCATTGTCTGAAGTTGATCTTCGAGGATCGGTAATTTCAGACTTCCATGATTTATGAAAAATGAAATTGTTATCTTACTTTTTTCTATCTTTTTCTTTGCCCTCGTGAAAACGACCCCTTCCCTCTTCTGCATCCTATAGTTGCAGAGTTACTTGTAATTGTTTATTAGTTTTTTCTTGTTTGTGTTGGGTCAATTGCTTCACTTTTCTGCATGCAGATACGTGTGTCTTTTGTTAATGAATTTGGAGTTGAGGAGGCAGGAATTGATGGTGGTGGTATTTTTAAAGATGTCATGGAGAACATTACACGGGCAGCCTTTGACGTGCAGTATGGTTTATTTAAGGTTATCACGACATTCCTTATTATTAGCATGGCATGGCTTTGTTAATCCTGTAGTATTATTGGATAACATGAAGCGTGATGAGACAGCCATAGTTGTTTGAAATCGCTTTTCAAAATAAAAATAGTTGTGAGATCACATTTCAATATAAAAATTGGTTGCTTGAAATCTATTTCATAAAATTTCAGTAATATGTGGGTATGTATTGTTCATTTTTTCTAATATAAGTTATTTTCTGCTTGGTAATCCAGCAAATTGCTGACCATTTGCTCTACCCCAATCCTGGTTCGGGAATGATACATGAGCAACATCTCCAGTTTTTCCATTTCCTCGAAGTTCTTTTGGCAAAGGTATGGCCATAATTCCCAATCATACATGGAATTTACTTTGGTTGATTAGTTTTTTCTTTTTCTGGATAAGGATATCCTGGTCTTGGCCTTATCATGGAAGATTCTTATATATCTTTCACCCCATACTTTGGTTGAATTTTGGAACATCAATGAATCGCCTGACATTCATAAATACAATGTCATAATTTGAAATCTGCTGTCTTCCTACATTATGCATGTTTTTCTGTTATTGAAGTTGCTGCCCGGTTGTGCTAAAAGTTCTCAAGCAGTCATGCTAAAAGATCTCAATCACATTAAATGATTTTTGACAGGATGTTGTTGTTGTCTTACCCTTCTTCCTGTAGGTCATGTTTGAAGGAATTCTTGTTGATATACTTTTTGCAACATTCTTCTTGAGCAAGTTAAAACAGAAGTAAGGTTTTTAAAGATTTACTGTCTTACTGTTTTGTATTTTGTGCTGATCCACTAATCGTAGTATTGATGGTCATGACAATGACTAGTTGCAAGTTACTTGAATTTTTAGGGTTCTAAAAATCTTACATTTTATTATGGGTGCACTGCCTACTAATGAGATTGTCAATTGCTAACTTCCAAATGTTGAATTTGGGATTTCCATGCTACATTCACTTTCTTGATCTGCAATTACAGAGCTACTCTATACTGGAATAAAGTCTCATCTGAACTGTACATTGCTTTTGATGCTGTAATTGCAAAGCTAGGAAATCTTTATGTATAATGCCTTTTTTTTTTATCATTTATTAATGAAAATGAGAAGCCTTTTTATAAGCTGGAGATTACAAGAGTTGTTAAACTAACTTGGGGTTGAGTTAGTTTACTTATAACTAACTCAAGATACAAAATTGTTAATTCAAATAACTAATCCTAAACTATAAAAATGGTCATTCAAACACCTCCTCTAGGATAAAACTCAAGAAACATAAAGAAGGGGGATGTTCTACATTAGCTTTTGTCAAGGCTTTAGCCAAAATTTTATTTATCAAATGGTAAGGAAAAATCTGGCAGTGGTAAGATTGGGAGAGTCATTGTAGCCATCTTTAAATTCTCAAAAGCTTCAGCAGCTGCAACAGTCCATTCATATGCTCCTTTCTTCAATAATTGAGTCAAAGGAGCAGCCACACTTCCATAATTCATTACAAATCTTCGATAATATCCTGTCAACCCAAGAAATCCACGAACTTCACGGACATTAGTGGGCACGGGCCATTCTTTGATAGATCTAATTTTCTCGGGATCAACCTCTACACCCTTGCCCGAAATTATATGGCCAAGATACACCCTTGCCCGAGAGTCCATATTTGATTCAACACATACTCAAGCATGTGACAACCTTCTCTTATCGAATTTTATGTTGTTGTTGAATTTAAAGAAATCAAATAATTATCAATCAACTTTTAAAAAATTAAAAATTTGTTTCTAGACATCCATATTCTTACCGATTAAATTCAACTTACATATTCTCTTTTTTACTTAATATCTAAAATTTACATATACTTTAAAATTTATTGGTAGGGAGATGAATCCTTTCTTAGGAACGTTTTGGGGAGCATGGAGGCTGTTTATTTGAGTTGGAAGCCTGCTGCAAAATCTGTTTTGGAGTTTGTTCGATCTGTCCATGATGATACAAATTTGTTATGATCATACTGCATTTTGAAGTTTTGGGGTATTTTTCTTCCATTTCTTTTCTTCTTCCAATTTCTGCTTATCTTTTTATTCTTTCTTCTGTATATTATTTTCTAATGGTCACTTGTTGTGCAATAGCTTTCTTTTAAGTCATTGGCTACTTGTTGTGAAATGGTGTCACTTCTTAGGAACGTTTTGGCGAGCATGGATGCTGTTTATTTTAGTTGGACGCCCACTGCAAAATCTGTTTTGGAGATTGTTCGATCTGTTCGTGATGATACCAATCTGTTATGATCCTATTGCACTTGCAACTTTTAGGGTATTTTTCTTCCATTTCTTTTCTACTTCCAGTTTCATTTTCAATTTCTGCAAATTTTTTAGTTTTTCATATGTATATTGTTTTCCAATGGTCATTTGGTTTCATTTTCAATTTCTGCAAATTTTTTAGTTTTTCATATGTATATTGTTTTCCAATGGTCATTTGTTGTGTGGTGTCTTTCTTGTAAGTCATTGGTTACTTTGTAAAGAGAAACACATTATGCACTATGTCATCGTTCTACTCTTTCTGCAACATTTCCATAAAGAAGCAAGAAAATAGCTAGCAGGCAGATCAAACTTCCTTAAATATTCAATTGGCCATTTCGCCTTTTTGGATTTAACATTCTGCATTTGTGTCGTTACCCTTAAATCTCCTCACATCTCTTTGTTCTTCCAACAATCGTTAAGAAAAATTCCTGTAAACCGAACCCCATGTATTCCCTTTTCTCCTCACTCGCCAGAATTTTGCCCACTCTCCAAACAAAATCATTTCAGCCTTACTTTTGTTCACTACCCATTTCCAAAAATTTCATTTCCCTCTGAAAATCTTTGTCGATGGCCAAACCTGTGGCTGGGAACCGAATGTTCTCGATCATGTCCAGTGCTGAACCTCCCGATGGACGGCAAGGATCAAGGGTTAAGGTTGGTTTTTCTATTTTTGTTGGTTAGAGTTCGTGTTCTGTTTTTTTTTTTACTTTGAGTTAAATCCTTTCTATTTGAAGAAATTAAAGTTATGGGGTGTGATGCATGTTGGCAGGGAGCTGATTCCTTAAAAGTTGGTTAGTGTTCTTGTTCTGTTTTTTTTTTTTACCTTGAGTTAGTTACATTGTTTTTTGTAGGGAGCTGAATCCTTTCTTGGGAACGTTTTGGGGAGCATGGAGGCGGTTTATCTGAGTCGGAAGCCCGCTGCAAAATCTGTTTTGGAGTTTGTTCGATCTGTCCATGATGATACAAATTTGTTATGATCATACTGCATTTTGAAGTTGTGGGGTATTTTTTTTCCATTTCTTTTCTTCTTCCAATTTCCGCTTATCTTTTATTCTTTCTTCTGTTTATTATTTTCTAATGGTCACTTGTTGTGCAATATCTTTCTTTTAAGTCATTGGCTACTTGTTGTGAAATGGTGTCACTTCTTAGGAACGTTTTGGCGAGCATGGATGCTGTTTATTTTAGTTGGACGCCCACTGCAAAATCTGTTTTGGAGTTTGTTCAATCTGTTCGTGATGATACCAATCTGTTATGATCCTATTGCACTTGCAACTTTTAGGGTATTTTTCTTCCATTTCTTTTCTACTTCCAGTTTCATTTTCAATTTCTGCAATTTTTTTAGTTTTTCATATGTATATTGTTTTCCAATGGTCATTTGTTGTGTGGTGTCTTTCTTGTAAGTCATTGGTTACTTTGTAAAGAGAAACACATTATGCACTATGTCATCGTTCTACTCTTTCTGCAACATTTTTGTAAGGATTCAACTTGCTTACTTCACTATTTCTCCCTTACAATGGCCAAAAACAGAGGTAGCCCTCTGCTATCTTTATTTATATATAGCCAAAATGAGTACAGAAAAACATAAAGATTCAAGAAAAACAAGGAATAATGAAGACAAACCTGTTGGAATTTTTTGTCCTAAAACTCGTAGTTTGTAAATCATATTCTATTCAATAAAGTTGTTATTGAGAAATTAAATATTATAATCTTAAATCCAATAAATCAAAGTTCCAAGGCTATTTTTTGAATAAACTTGAACTTTATGTGTAAACATAAACGTGGATCAAGTTCGAGTATATAGCCTAAATAGTCTATAGTATATGAAATAAAGGTTGGGCGCCTTATTTTGAGAGACTATGGATGCGGCCTACTTTGTAGTACAAACGATGTGATCCTAATCGTTCATGTAGAGACATGAAAGTGGGGGCATCCTATGTAAAATGTTTACATAAGACTGAACCATGAATTAGTCATTTTTACGTTATAACACCGTTTACTGTTTAAAACTGACTATCTCAATTATTGATGACCTAGGTAACTTAGTCTTAATCCTGAGTTAACTATGAACTCCTGTTCATACGAGATTATCCTTAGATCTGCATAGGTGAGGGCAGCTCATCAGCGTTGGCCCAATAAGCCTCCCATTTCAGGGGTAAGATCGGGTGGATAGCTGGGAACATAGGGTACAAGATGGAATTCACTCCTACCCGCTTTAGGGTTAGTAGATAGGTTGCTCTCTTAAGCACTGAATCCAAGTCTTGAACAAGGGGCCCCACCCTCTCATTGGCCCGAGAGGGATTAAGTTTATAGGTTGAACCTTAAACCAATTGTTCAATAGTGGATTAGTGGGACTTAAGGAGCAAGATGTAATCTTGGGGGTAAAACGGTATTTTGACCCAGCCAAGGTTACGAGCAACCTGTGAAGGATTAACTTACTGATTATGGTTTTATCAAATGGACACAAATATATCTATAGTGAGGGGAGTGCAACTACGGGACTTTAGTGGAATGACCCGTTAGTTAACGAATGTTGATTAACTCGGTTTAAAAGAGTTTAGCTAGTTAATCTTGAATCGTTGGAGCCCATGATCTATAGGTCCATTAGGTTCCTCTGCTAGCTCATATGGATTAAACTTAGAACAGTGTGATGAAATAAGTCGAATTGTTCGAATAGGGAGAAGAAAGGACAACCGACATATACAGTGATATAATCGTCGGTCTTCTAATTAGAAATAGAGCTTTATGTTTTACATACTATAAGTATGAATGCGGATTCATACTAAGAAGCTCGGAATTGGTCAAAAATAGTAAAAAGTCAAAATGTTGACTTTTGACTTTGAAAAGTCAAACTTTGACCGGCCTTATATTCAAATGTGATTTGAATTTTGGAAAAATGAATGCGGATTCATGCTCGGGAGGTTGGAATTAGTCAAGACGGACAAAATGGTAAAAAGTCAAAATATTGACTTTTGACTTAGAAAAGTCAAAGTTTGACTTTTGACTAGAAAAATCTAATGACCATTTTACCCTTGGACTAAGTTAGTGGGAAAATCCAACATTTTGTTGGATAATCCCACTAACTCTTAGTGGGATATGTGGCTATATGAGATATAGACACCTAGCCCACTAAGTTCCACTAATTGTTAGTGGAATATTAGATGTTGAGATTTGGCAATTGAATTGCATGCATTTTTGCATGTAATTAGGCTATAAATAGAGATGTTTTCAAATGTTGAAGAACTTTTGCCTCTTTTATCATTTTTCATAATCTCAACAAAAGAAAAAAGAAAGCTTCCAATCTCATTTTATCTCCATTACTTTCTACACCAAAATTGGGTCCCACAACCCGGTTCTTTGTCTAGAGGATAACAGTTGAGTACTAGTGGTGGTCTCGGGTAGAATTGGTAAGAAGACATCAAACCTTTTGAAAGCTTCAAAGGTAATACTTCTTAAAACCCTAATTTGATTAGTTTATGGTTACATGTTAATTGTGGCAATTAGGGTAGAAAATCGATTCTTTTTCCGCTGTGCACGACTTAGTTCTATCAAAACCCAGCTTCCTCTAGGGAAAGACTGGATATTCCTCTAGGCTAAGCAGCCGCCAACTTCAGGATAAAAATAAAACCTACCTCCCCTAGACCTAAAAAACCTATTTATATTCCTTCTCTCATCTTTCTCTTATTTCTGTGCCTGGGCCCCACCTGCACGATCTCCTCCTCTTTTTCCTTCCTCATTATTAATTTGTCCAATTACTTTTCTGCCCCTCCTTTGATATGTATGAATAATTGGAGGTCTTACAATACCCCGAGGCTCCAAGTTCACCTTGTCCTCAAGGTGAAACTGAGGGAACTGCTGATTCAATAGGTAAACTGATTCCCACGTTGCTTCACTGTCTGGTAAGTTCTTCCATTTGATCAGCCACTCATTGCCTCCTAGCTCCTTGTTCCACCTTATTCCCAGCACGTTTTCCGGCCACAATTGTAGTTCAAAATCCTCAGTTAGTATAGGCTGTTGTTGCTGGACTACATGTTGTTTTCCCAACTTCAGTTTCAGTTGAGACACGTGAAAGACATTGTGAATGGCGGCCTCGGGCGGTAGTTGCAATCGATAAGCGACCTCTCCTATCTCTTCAATAACCTCATACGGCCCATAAAATTTTGGGGATAGCTTTTCACATTTCTTCCGAGCTAGTGATCTTTGTCGATAGGGTCGTAGTTTCAAATACACTTCATCCCCAATTTTGAATTTGAGCTCCCTGCGGTTTCGGTCTGCCATTTTCTTCATTCTATTTTGAGCTATGCATAGGTTTTCCTTCAGTGCATTGAGTGCTAAATCTCTCTCCTTCAACATGACTTCTACGTCATTGTTAGGAGATTGCTTCCATCCATATGACAGCAGTGGCGGGGGAGTTCTTCCAAAAACAGATTGGTAAGGAGTAGTTTTGGTGGATGCGTGGAAGGTTGTGTTATACCATAATTCCGCCCAAGGGATCAGTTTATCCCATTTCTTCGGTTGTTCATTGCAAAAGCATCTCAAATAGGTCTCTAGGCATCTGTTTACCCTCTCGGTTTGTCCATCGGTTTGGGGATGGAATGCCGTGCTTCTCTTCAAAATGGTGCCCATGGTAGTGAACAACTCCTTCCAGAAATTGCTAAGGAAGATCTTATCACGGTCGGTAATAATGGACTTGGGTATTCCATGTTTGCTGACCACTTTTTCCAAAAAAATTGAAGCCACTTGCTTGGCTGTGTACGGGTGTTTCAGAGGCAAGAAGTAGGAGTACTTACTTAGGCGGTCGACGACTACCATAATCACGTTGTAACCTCCTGCTATTGGCAGCCCTTCAATAAAATCCATGGTCCAATCCTCCAATATCTTGTCGGGGATAGGAATGGGTTGCAGAACTCCCGCAGGCTTTGTAGCTTCGAACTTATTACGTTGACAAGTGTCACATTCTTCTACATATCTCTTGATATCAGCCTTCATTCCTTTCCAAAATAGTTCCCCACTCATTCTTTTATAGGTTCTCAAGAATCCCGAGTGCCCTCCTAATATGGAATCATGGAACGTGTGTAGAAGACTCGGAATGAGGGAGGAATTTCGCGGCAGCACCATCCTTCCTTTATATAGCAGCCTGCCATTGTTCCACTGGTATTTCCCACCTTGATCCACCTCTCCCTTAAGTTCGGCAATAATTTTCTGAAGTTCTTGATCCATTTCAACTTCCTTCGCTATTATCTCTATATCAACTATGCCTGTGGTTGTCATTGTATTTAACTCCACCGAATGGTCCTTCCTTGAGAGAGCATCCGCCACCTTATTCTGCAGACCCGGCTGGTATAAGATCTCAAAGTCATACCCCAAAAGTTTTGTGAGCCACTTTTGGAATTGAGGCTGAACTTCCCTCTGTTCTAACAGAAATTTCAGAGCCTTCTGATCTGAAACAATTGTGAACTTTCTGCCCAGGAGATAATGTCTCCATTTTTGCACCGAAAGGACAACCGCCATCAATTCCCTTTCATAGATCGACTTACCCTGGGCTCTTGGGGACAGTTTCTGGCTGAAGAATGCGATGGGATGACCATTCTGTGATAAAACTGCACCTAAACCTACTCCTGAAGCATCAGTTTCGATTGTGAAGGGCTGAGACCAATCCGGCAATGCTAATACCGGTAAGGTTGTCATTGCTAGCTTCAGCTGGTCAAACGCTATTGTAGCTTCCTCATTCCAATGGAATGCATTTTTCTGAAGTAATTTGGTTAAGGGTGCAGCTATTTCTCCATAGCTTTTCACAAATCTTCTATAATACCCAGTCAGTCCAAGGAATCCCCTCAGCCCAGTTATATCTTTCGGCCGTGGCCAATTTACCATACTGCGAATCTTGTCCTCATCAGCCTCCACTCCTCTGCTGGAAATCAGATGACCCAAATATTGAACTTGGGAATGAGCAATGACACATTTAGACCTATTTGCAAACAATTCATGGTCCCTCAAGATAGCAAAAACCATTCCTAAATGTTTCATGTGCTCATCTATGTCCACACTATAAACTAGAATGTCATAAAAAAAAACCAGGACACACCTTCGAAGGAATGGTTTGAACACCTCGTTCATGAGAGATTGGAAGGTGGCAGGAGCATTCGTAAGGCCGAAAGGCATCACCAAGAACTCATAATGTCCTTCATGCGTGCGGAAAGCTGTTTTCTCCACATCTTCCTCCCTCATCCTAATCTGGTGGTATCCAGATTTAAGGTCTAACTTTGAGAAAACTGTCGCACCATGAAGTTCATCTAAGAGTTCTTCGATCACGGGAATTGGAAATTTATCAGCCACCGTTACTTGATTGAGTTTCCTGTAATCTACACAAAATCTCCACCCTCCATCTTTTTTCTTCACTAAGAGGACCGGGCTCGAATATGGGCTGCGGCTTGGACGAATCACCCCAGCTTGTAACATTTCTAACACCAATTTTTCAATCTCTTCCTTTTGTACATGGCCATACTTATATGGTCTTACATTAATTGGTTTCTGATCGGCCACGGTCAGAATGCGATGGTCTATGGCTCTCCTTGGCGGTAAACCCGTGGGCAACCTAAAGACATCTGCATATTGCTCGAGCAATCGCTGAACCATGGGTAATCCTTCTTCCTTTCCCTTCAATTCAGCTTCTGTTTCCGATTCTCCTTCATAGTTTACTTCATAGTTTTGGAATTCCAAGAGGAATCCTTGGTCCCCGGATTGCCACGTTTTCTCTAAGGTTCTCAATGAACATTCTGACTTCGTTAGAGAAGGGTCACCTTTTAGGATTATTCTTCTACCCTTCATCCAAAACGTCATGGTTAGGGATGGCCAGTGAACCTTCATGGTTCCTGTCGAATCTAGCCATTGCATCCCAAGCACCAAGTCTACCGTTCCTAACTCTACCGCTAGGAAATCTGCTACGATTGTTAACTCTTTTAACTTCACCTTCACCCTCTTGCAAATCCCACTTCCTTCACATTGGTTGCCATTCCCAATGGTAACTCCAAAACGAGTTCCCGGATCGATGCTCAGCTGTAGTTCATCTACCAACACTTGGCTGATGAAGTTATTGGTCGCCCCGCTGTCAATCAGAATAACTACTTCCCTTCCGTTCACATGTCCTTTTAATTTCATCGTCCCCTTTGATGTAACTCCCGTGATCAACCTCAATTCAATAGGGTTATCCATATTCAATTCCAGATGATTCAGTTCTATTACTTCGCTTGCCTCATCCTCTGTATCCTCTTCCCTTTTGTGGTCTTCTTCCTCATTTAGTATAAGGAGCATCAACTCTCTTTTTTCTCTCCCTTTACATCGATGGCCTGGGGCGTACTTTTCATTACATCTGAAACAAAGCCCCTTATCCAGCCTTGCTCTAAATTCCGTATCCGACAGCCGTTTAATTGGGGGATCTTTTTTCTGGTAATCATTTTTCAATGGAATAGTTACCTGCTTCATCACAAACTCTGTCTTTTTACTTTCTGTCTTCTCATTTTTTCCTTGAAATTTGCTGCTGTTCTCATTCCTTTTGGGCTCAACTATATCCAACTCTTCCATCGCCAGTTTTAATGCTATATTCCTATCATTCACCAGCTGAGCTTCCTTCATACATTCCTCTAAAGTTTGAGGGTGTCTGCTGATTACTTCCGCTTGCAGTGAGGGTTCCAGACCCGTTAAAAACGCATCCAGCAGAACACTTTCTGCCATGTCCGGGAGGGGGGCTGAGTATGTAACAAACTTCTTAACGTACTCGCTGTATGAGCCTTCTTGCTTAATACGGATTAATCTTGCCCCCAAGCTCTGCTGTCCTGTATCATTAAAGAAATCAAACATCCTTTCCTTCAAGTCCTCCCAAGATTCCACCCTCTTTCTACGATTACTCCATCTAAACCAGTCTACCTCTTCCTGTCCAAAACTCACGACTGCTACTTTGACCTTCTCAGCTTCCGGTAAGTCATTTATATCAAAAAAATGTTCTGCTCGGTACGCCCAGGATTCAGGGTTCACCCCTGTAAACAGTGGCATTTCTAATTTTTTGTACTTACTTCGGTCTGCGCTGCTTCCACCCGACTCGACTGTGGTTCCGGCCTCTTCCAGTTTTCCCTTCAGTTTCAACCTGATGTCGTCCGTAGTCCCTGCTTCTTCTTTTTTCTTAGCACCATGGTTTTCTCTTAGCTCGTCTGTCATTCGATCCATCGATTTCTTCATTTCCAGCATCATCTCCTTCAGACTCATAATTTCCTTTTCAGTACCTTCTACCCGTTCTTCTATCTGTCTTTGAGCCATCAGACGCGTGATCACCCCCAGTGTGGAGGCTCTGATACCAATATGTAAGGATTCAACTTGCTTACTTCACTATTTCTCCCTTACAATGGCCAAAAACAGAGGTAGCCCTCTGCTATCTTTATTTATATATAGCCAAAATGAGTACAGAAAAACATAAAGATTCAAGAAAAACAAGGAATAATGAAGACAAACCCAGCTTCCTCTAGGGAAAGACTGGATATTCCTCTAGGCTAAGCAGCCGCCAACTTCAGGATAAAAATAAAACCTACCTCCCCTAGACCTAAAAAACCTATTTATATTCCTTCTCTCATCTTTCTCTTATTTCTGTGCCTGGGCCCCACCTGCACGATCTCCTCCTCTTTTTCCTTCCTCATTATTAATTTGTCCAATTACTTTTCTGCCCCTCCTTTGATATGTATGAATAATTGGAGGTCTTACACATTTCCATAAAGAAGCAAGAAAACAGCTAGCAGGCAGATCAAACTTCCTTAAATATTCAATTGGCCATTTTGCCTTTTTGGATTTAACATTCTGCATTTGTGTCGTTACCCTTAAATCTCCTCACAATCTCTTTGTTCTTCCAACAATCATTAAGAAAAATCACTGTAAGCCGAACCCCACGTATTCCCTGTGCTACCAAGTTTACTTCCAATTTCAAGAGTGCCTTGATCCTTTGATTTACTTCCAATTTTTGGAGGCTGGTTTCAGCACAGGTGTGGTTTCCTTTTTATCATCATCACCTGACAATCTTTTCACGTTTTTTCCAGAAATAGATTTAGCTGATCCCTTCTTTCTCTTGACCTCTGATTGTTTTAAAGAACTCCCCCCACTCTTGCTGGTTCCATCACCCTTCCTAACAGACTGCTTCAATGTCTTAGTTTCAAAATCACTTGTAGTGTCATTAGTTTACATTTACATTTACGTTGAAGATATAATATTACATTTACGTCATTAGTTTTTGGATGAATTGGTGATTTAACATGCTCTAGAGTGGATAGTTTAGGAGGTCTGTTAGACCACCATTGTTATTTTACTTATAATAGAAGAAAGGAAAGTAAGGCACGTTAGTAATCAACACAGTTACTTATTCAAAAGGATGACAGTTATCTAAAACAGGAAGTTAAATGGATGAGAGGGAGATGGGAAAGGGCAGGCAGTTTTTAGTAAAAGGAAGGGCCTGCCAGAATTGTTCTGGTTTTAATTGTAGTATTTTGAATTGTGTTTATTTCTGTTTTGGATTAGGAGGGTTTCTTTGCTTGTTGTTTGTAATTTCTCTGTAATTTTCTTTCTATTGCAACTTTAAGTCTCAAATATCAATATAATAGAAACAGTACATAAGTGTTCTATCAAGGTTGTATGTTCAGAAGTGAGTAGATAGTTGGGGAAGTCCTATGTTCAAAAGTGAGTAGTTTAGGAGGGTCCTATGTTCAAAAGTTTGCTGGTGTGTATCTTTGTTGGCTCAACATGTTTTTAATTTATGATTGTTGTTGGTGGAGAGAGCGGAAGATGCCGGGGACAGTTTGGAGAAGATCAAGCGGCAGCTGGCCTCTGGGTCTGGTCGGAATTTGTTGCAGGGTCCCCTTCTAAAGCGATCTGAAACAGTAAACTAACGCATTGCAACTCTTTCTGTCTTTCCTGTTGATTTGAATTGATGGTTACTGCTTAATTGCGCTGCCTTTAGGAATTTGGCAAGCATGGAGGCTGTTTATTTGAGTCGGAAGCCCACTGCAAAATCTGTTTTGGAGTTTGTTCGATCTGTTCATGATGATACAAATTTGTTATGATCATATTGTATTTTGAAGTTTTGGGGTATTTTTCTTCCATTTCTTTTCTGCTTACGTTGTATTCTTTCTTACGTATATTATTTTCTAATGGTCTTGTTGTGCAATGTCTTTCTTTTAAGTCATTGGCTACTTTGTAAAGAGAAAAACAAAGTGAACTATGTCATCGTTCTACTCTTTCTACCCCATTTCCGTAAAGAAGCAAGAAAACAGCTAACAGGCAAATCAATCTACTTAAACATTCAATTGGCCATTTAGTCTTTTGGGATTTAACATTCTGCCATTCTTGTCGTTGCCCTTAAATCTCCTCACAATCTCTTTGTTATTCCAACAATCATTGAAAAAATCCCTAGAATCGGAGCCCCTTTTCTCCACATCGGTCATAATTTTGTCCACTCTCCAAACAAAATCCTTTCAACCTTATTTTTCTTCACTACCCATTTCCAAAATTTTCATTTCCCTTGGAAAATCTTTGTCGATGTCGAAACTTGCGGCTGGGAACCGATAGTTCTCAATCATGTCCAGTGCTGTACCTCCCAATGGACGGCATGGATCAAGGGTTAAGGTGGATTTTTTTGTTATCGTTGGTTAGAATTCTTGTTCTGTTTTAGGACATAAATTCCAACACAAAGAATGTTTAAGTGTTAGCTTTCTCTACTCATAACCTACTCAAATATTAGAAAAAAGGACTTAACGACACAAATTGCATCCAAGTGTCCAGATGCAACACTATAGTGCCAAACAAACCTAACTAGTGTCCAAAATGTGCCTAAGATTTAAAGACAACCAAACGATGCTTAACTGTGAGCTTTTCCAATGCATAAGCTACCAAAAAGTGAGAAAAAAAGGTCTGAACAACCTAAAATCGCAACCAAGTGCCCAAATGCAACTACTATAGTGCCAAATAAACCTAAGTAGTGTCCAAAAGGTGCCTAAGCTTTAAAGAAAACCAAAGAATGCTTAAATGTGAGCTTTCTAGACTCATAACCAACTAAAAAGTTAGAAAAAAGAATTTAACAACCCGGAATGACAACCAAATGCCAAGGTACAACAACTATAGTGCCAAACCAAGGTGCGTAAGCTGTAAAGGAAACAAAAGAATGCTTAAGTGTTAGCTTTCCCGACTCATAACCTAACAAAAGTTAGAAAAAAGGACTTAACAACCCGAAATTGCAACCAAGTGCCAAAGTGCAACAACTATGGTGCCAAAGAAACCTTATTAATGTCCAAAAGGTTCCTAAGGTTTAAAGACAGCAAAAAAAATGCTTAAGTGTGAGATTTTCCAAATCATAACTTTAAAAAATGTGAGAAAAAGGACTTAACGACCTGAAGTGGAAATCAAGTGTCCAAGTGCAACAGCTATAATGCCAAACCAACCTAGGTAGTGTCCAAAAGGTGCCTACGTTGTAAATGCAATCAAAGAATGCTTCAGTGTGAACTTTCTCTACTTATAACCTACCAAAATGTTAGAAAAAAGGACTTAACGACTCGAATTGCAACCAAGTGCCCAAGTGCAACAAATATAGTGCCAAACTAACCTAACTAGTGTCCAAAAGGTGCATAAGGCTTAAAATCAACCAAACAATGCTTAACTGTGAGCTTTTCCAACTCATAAGCTACGAAAAAATGAGAAAAAAATGACTTAACAACCCGAAATGGCAACCAAGTGCCCAAATTCAATAACTATAGTGTCAAACCAACCTAACTACTATCCAAACGGTGTTAAGTTGTAAAGGCAACCATTGAATGCTTAAGTGTGAGCTTTCTTAACTCATAAGCTACCAAAAAATCACAAAAAAGGACTTGATGAACAAAAATTTCAACCAAGTGCGTAAGTTAAACAAATATGCTGTTAAAACAACCTAATTAGTGTCTAAAAGGTGACTAAGGTTTAAAGACAACCAAAGAATGCTTAAGTGTGAGCTTTCCCGACTCATAACCTACCGATAAGTCAGAAAAAATGATTTAACGACTCGAAATGGCAAGCATGTGCCCAAGAGCAACAAATAAAATGTCAAACATACCTAAGTAGTATCCAAAAGTTGCGTAAGCTATAAACGCAACCAAATAATATTTAAGTGTGAGCTTTCTCGACTCATAACAAACAAAAATGTAAAAAAAAAAAGACTTAACGACCCCAATTGGCAACCAAGTGCCTAAGTGAAACAACTATAGTGCGAAACATACCTAAGTAGTGTCCAAAAAGTGCCTAAGCTGTAAATGCAACCCAAGAACTTGTAAGTGTGAGCTTTGTCGACTCATATCCTACCAAAATATCTGAAAAAATAACTTAACGACCCGAAATGGCAACCAAGTGCGCATGTGCAATAATTATAGTGCCAAACAAACCTAAGTAGTTTAAAAAACGTGCCTATTATATAAACACAACCAAAGAATGCTTAAGTGTGAGCTTTCTCAACTCAAAATCTACCAAAATGTCAGAAAAAAGGACTTAACGACCCAAAATGAAAATAAGTGCACAAAAGCAACAACTATAGTGCCAGACCAACCCAAGTAGTGTCCAAAAGGTGCCTAAGGTTTAAAGACAAACCAAGAATGTTTAACTGTGAGCATTCCTGATATGGATCAAGAAATCATGATTGAATCAAATGAAGAAGTTGAGTAGATGCAATGCTTGGAAGTTGAAGAGTTATTTTGGGCAACTCAAAAGTCATAAATTTAAATGTTTAAGAAATAATGTTTATGTGTTTTTAGTTATTATGTTAGTTGAAAGGTTATCAAATTAAATGTTTTGACCTTTCATTTCATATTTTAATTAGTATAAATAGGGTTGTAATTTTTCCACATTTAAAAAGAAGAATTTGGGATGAAAGAAATCTGAAAATTCTAGAATGTAGAATTTTGTTCTTGTCTGTTGTGATAGAATGCACAAACATTTGAAGCATTCAAGTGAGAATTGATCTACCTTACTTGTGGAGTGTTTTGAAGATTAAGGATTGATGGGAGTTTCTAATTTTGTTCGATCCTTGGTTTCTTAGATCATCTAAGCAATTTGTATGTAGCCTATCTTAGGGGTTGAAATCAAATTGGTTTTGCGGCTAGTGGGGTTGTGTTCTTTGAGTCTTGTTGTTTAACATGATTCTTAGATCCAATGCCTAGGGGTTTCTTATCAATTTCCAACACATAACCTACCAAAAAGTGACCAAAAAGGACTTAAGGACCTTAAATGGAAACCAAGTGTGCAAGTGCATCAACTATAGTGCCAACCAACCTATGTAGTGTCCAAGAGGTGCTTAGGCTGTAAAGACTATCAAACAATGCTTAAGTGTGAGCTTTCTTAACTCATAAACTACCAAAAATTGAAAAACAAAGAAGGAATTAACGACCAAAAATGGTAAATAAGACAAGAACTATAGTGCTAAACCAACCTAAGTGGTGTGCAAAAGGCGTCTATAGTGCAAATCATGTCATTTTAATTGATCAATTCATAAGTTAGTCCTAGAAGTTTTATGGTATAGTGCTTGATTTGGCAATGCATAGGTAAAGAAACCATAGTGACTAAAGTTCACAAATCAAATGTATAGTATTGTGTTTGAAATGACTTTATAAGTGAATAAAAACACTAGGAAAAAGAAATTGAGTCATATAAGGGATCATCTAGCAAACAGGTTTTTGTCAAGTTCCAAATGTAGTAACACTACAACAAAAATTATCTACTACGACAGTTGTTTATATCACAAAATGGAGGGAGGAAAAAAAATTATCACAAAAGGAAAAAAAACGCGCGGGAAAAGGCGAAACTTTTCGGATAATACTTTTCGCGACAGTTATTTGACGTCATAGTATTGTAATTGAAAAAAAATTTAGAGGCCTAGAACCACAAATGAAAGTCACGAATGAACCATCATCATTCTTCTTAAATCGCCACTAATCTTAAAAGTGCAAGCATTGTATATATGTTTAATTTTTAAAATAAAAAGAAAACAGTTCTAAAAAAGAAAATGGTTATCAATTCCTATCTGATGAGTTGTGGTAAAAATTATATCAATAAAATGAACAAGAAAAAAAGAAGTGTAAGGAAGGAAAAGTTGAATACCGTAGAACCCAACGAATTTTGACCTAATCGGCTTAACTCTCCTACATTCTACAGGCTATTGTTGCTTCGGCCGTGAGTGAATATTTTCCTACGCAAGTTCTGATATCGAAGGAACCCAACGCATTCTGACCTAATTGGCTTAACTCTTCTACTTTCAACTAGCTATTGTTGCTTCGGCCAAGAGTGAAGAGTTACCTATACAACTATCGATCCCGAAGGAACCCGACGCATTCTGACCTAACCACTTTAACTCTCCTACTTTCTACAGAAATTGATGCTTTGGCCAAGAGTAAAAAGTTCCCTATGTGAATTCTGATACGTAAAGAACTTGATACATTCCAACCTAACCAGCTTAACTCTCCTACTTTCTACCGGTTATTGTTGCTTCAGCCAAGAGTGAAGAGTTCTCTACGCAAGCTTTGATTCTGAAGGAACCTGACGTATTCTGACCTAACTAGCTTAACTATCCAACTTTCTACAGGCTATTGTTGCTTCAACCAAGAGTGAAGAGTTCCTTATGCAATTTAGGAACCCGATGCATTCTGACCTAACCGGCTTGACTTTCCTACTTTCTACGGCCTATTGTGGCTTCGGCGAAGTGAAAAGTTCTTTACGCAAGTTCTGAACTCAAAGGAACCCGATGGATTTTGACCTAACCCGCTTAACTCTCCTACTTTCTACCGGCTATAGTTACTACAACCAAAAGTGAAAAGTTCCCTACGCAAGTTTTGATCCCGTAGGAACCCGATGCATTGCGACCTAATCAACTTATCTCTCTAACTTTCTATGGGCTGTTATTGCTTCATCCAAGAGTGAAGAGTACCTAATGCACGTTCATGTCTCGAAGGAACCCGATGCACTCTGACCTAATCGATTTAACTCTCCTACTTTCTATGGGTTATTATGGCTTCGACAAAGATTGAAGAGTTCTCCACACAAGTTCTGATCTCGAAGGAACCCAACACATTCTGAACTAACCAGCTTAACTCTCCTACATGCTACGGGTTATTATGGCTTCGACCAAAGAGTGAAAAGTTCTCTACGCTAGTTTTGATCACGAAGGAACCCGATGCATTTTTGCCTAACCGACTTAACTCTCGTACTTTCTATGGGGTATTGTGGCTTTAGCCGAGAGTGAAGAGTTCCCGATAAAAGTTCTGATTCGGAAGGAACCTGACACACTTTGAGCTTTTCGGCTTAACTCTCCTACATTTTACGGCTTAACTGTAGGTTCAGCCGAGAGTGAAGAGTTCACGAACAAGTTCTGATTCTAAAAGAACCCGATTCATTTTAATCAAACCAGCTTAACTCTTTTACTTTCTACGGGCTATTGTGGCTTCGGCCGAGAGTGAAGAGTTCCTCACACAAGTTCTAATCCCAAAGCAACTCGACGCATTCTAACCTAATCGGCTTAACTCTCCTACTTTCTACATGTTATTGTTGCTTCGACCATAAGTGAAGATTTCATTATGAAAGTTTTGATCCGGACGGAACCCTACGCACTCTGAGCTATCCGACTTAATTCTCCTACATTCTACAGGCTATTGTTGCTTGGTCGAGAGTGAAGAGTTCACCAACAAGTTCTGATCACGAAGGAACCAGACGCATTCTAACCTGATCGGCTTAACTCTCTTACTTTTTATGGGCTATTGTGGCTTCGGCCGTGAGTGAAGAGTTCCGGACACAAGTTCTGATCTCAAAGGAACTCTATACATTCTGACCTAATATGCTTAACTCTTCTACTTTTTATGGGCTATTGTTGCTTCGACCATGAGTGAAGATTTTCCTACGCAAGTTCTAATATCGAAAGAACCGAATGCATTTTGACCGAACTAGCTTAACTCTTCTACTTCCAACGACCTATTGTTGCCTCGACCAAGAGTTAAGAGTTCTATATGCAAGTTCTTATTCTGAAGGAACCCGATGCATTCTGACCCAACCGTCTTAACTCCCCTACTTTCTACGGGCTATTGTGGCTTCGACCAAGAGTGAAGAGTTCTCTAAGCAAGTTCTGATCCTAAAGGAACCCGACGCATTCTGACCTAACCGATTTAACTCTCCTACTTTCTACGGGCTATTGTGGGTTTAGTCGAGAGTGAAGAGTTGTTGATGAAAGTACTGATCTCGAGGGAACTAGATGCATTTTAACCTATTCGGCTTAACTCTCCTACTTTCTATGGTCTATTGTGGCTTCAACCGAGGGTGAAAAGTTCCCAACACAAGTTCTGATCTGGAAGGAACCCGACGCATTTTAACCTATTTTGCTTAGCTCTCATACTTTCTATGGGCTATTGTGGCTTCAGCTAAGAGGGAAGAGTTCCTGACACAAGTTATGATACCAAAGGAACTCGATGCATTCTAACCTAACCAGCTTAACTCTATTACTTTCTACGAGCTATTATTGCTTTCACCATGAGTGAAGATTTTCCTATGCAAGTTCTGATATCGAAAGAACCAAATGCATTCTGACCCAACTGGCTTAACTTTTCTACTTCCAACGAGCTATTGTTGCTTCGGCCAATAGTAAAGAGTTCCCTACGAAAATTCTGATTTCAAAGGAACTCGATGCATTCTGACCTAACCGTCTTAATTCTCTTACTTTCTACAGGCTATTTTTGCTTCCACCAAGAGTTAAGAGTTCCCTACGAAAGTATTGGTCCCGATGGAACCCAATGAATTATGATTTAACCACTTTAACTCTCCTACTTTCTATAGTATTGCTTCGGCCAAGAGGGAAGAGTTCCCTATGGAAATTCTGATATTGAAGGAACCTGACACATTTTGACCTAACCAGCTTAACTCTCCTACTTTCTACAAGTTATTGTTGCTTCGGCCAAGAAAGCATTCCCTACGCAAATTTTGATCCTGAAGGAACCCGACGCATTCCGACCTAACCGGCTTAACTCTCAACCTTTTTATGGGCTATTGTTGCTTCGACCAAGAGTTAAGAGTTCCCTATGCAAGTTCTAATATCGAAGGAACCAAATGCATTTTGACCTAACTGGCTTAACTCTCCTACTTTCTACAGGCTATTGTGGCTTTAGCCGAGAGTGAAGAGTTCCATGAAATTTCTGGTCAGGAAGGAACCCGATGCATTTTAACATATTCGGCTTAACTCTCCTACTTTCTATGGGCTATTGTGGCTTCAACTGAGAGTGAAGAGTTCCTGACACAAGTTCTGATCCCAAAGGAACTCGATGCAGTCTGACCTATCCGAGTTAATTCTCCTACTTCCTACGGGCTATTGTTGCGTCGACCATAAGTGAAGATTTCCCTACGCAAGTTCTTATATTGAAAGATCTAAACGCATTCTCACCTAACTGGCTTAACTCTTTTACTTCCAACGGGTTATTGAAGCTTCAACCAAGAGTGAAGAGTTCCCTACGAAAATTTTGATCCTGAAGGAAATCGACGCATTTCTGACCTAATTGGCTTAACTATCCGACTTTGTACAGGCTCTTTTTGCTTCAGCCAAGAGTTAAGGGTTCCTTACGCAAGTATGGATCCCGAAGGAACCCGACACATTCTGATCTAACCGCTTTAACTCTCCTACTTTCTATATGAAATTATTTCTTTGGCCAGGAGGGAAGAGTTCCCTACGAAAATTTTGATACGAAGTGAACCCGACGCATTCCGACCTAACCAGCTTAACTCTCCTACTTTCTACGGGCTATTGTTGCTTCAGCCAAAAGTGAAGAGTTCCCTAAGCAAATTTTGATTCCGAAGAAACCGATGCATACCGACCTAACCGGCTTAACTCCCCGACTTTCTATGCGTTATTGTTGCTTTGACTAAGAGTTAAGAGTTTCCTACGCAAGTTCTGATTCTCGAGGAACCCGATGCATTCTAACATAAATGGCTTAACTCCCGTACTTTCTACGGGCTATTGTGGCTTCGGCCGAGAGTGAAGAGTTGTCGAAGAAGTTATGATCCCAAAGAACCCGATGCATTTTAACCTAACCGGCTTAATTCTCCTACTTTCTACGAGCTATTGTGGCTTCAATCGAGAGTGAAGAGTTCCCGACACAAGTTCTGATCCCAAAGAAAGCCGACACATTCTGACCTAACCAGCTTAACTCTCCTACTTTCTACAGGTTATTGTTGCTTCGACCATGAGTGAAGATTTCCCTGTGCAAGTTCGGATATCTAAAGAACCAAACATGCATTCTGACCTAACTGGCTTAACTCTTCTACTTTCAACCGGCCATTGTTGCTTCGACCAAGAGTGAAGAGTTCCCTACGAAAATTTTGAACCCGAAGGAACTCGACACATTCTAAACTAATTGGCTTAAATCTTCGACTTTCTACGGGCTATTTTTGCTTCCACCAAGAGTTAAGAGTTCCCTACGCAAGTATTGATCCCGAAGGAACCCATCGCATTATGATCTAATCGCTTCAACTCACCTTCTTTCTACAGGAAATTGTTGCTTTCACCAAGAGTGAAGAGTTCCCTACGCAAATACTAATACGGAAGGAACCCGACGCATTTTGACCTGACCAACTTATCTTTCCTACTTTCTACAAGTTATTGTGGCTTCGGTCGAGAGTGAAGAGTTTCCTACGAAAGTTTGATCCTGAAAGAACCCAATGCATTATGACTTAATAGGCTTACCTCTCCTACTTTCTACCAGCTATTGTAGCTTCGACCGTGAGTGAAGAGTTCTGATGCAAGTTTTGATCCCAAACGAACCCGACGCATTCTAACCTAACAAGCTTAACTCTCCTACTTTCTACGGGCTATTGTAGCTTCAGGCAAGAGTGAAAAGTTCTCTACTTTCTATGGGCTTTTTATTATAAGTGTAAAGAAATAGGTGTATGAATTGGATTGATGAACATATTTTTGAATTTTTTTTAAGCTTAAAAGGATATTTATGGAACTTTCAATAATTCATCAATATTTTTTAAACAGAACTTTTCAATAGTTGATGATTATTTTTTAAACAAAACTTTAGCGACTTTCATCTAAAACCAAAGACAATGGTATTTTTGAACCGTTTTCGAAAGTTTAAGGGCATCTTTCAACTTTTAAAAGGAGACTTTTTTGACACAAACCACTAGGGGTATTCTAACACTGACAACACTAACAACCCAGACTACCCATCCCAAATTTCGAGTATTATTACAAAATATGTTTTTTAACTTATGGATATGTTGAATTTTGATATTATGAAATTTTAGTAATTGATATGTGTGGTAAAAAAATTTAAGTGTTTAAGTTAATCAAGAATACACTCCATTTACAAGGAGTACAAGGAGTCCAAGTAGATATTAGTTGTGTTTGAAAAATTATGAAAAAAATGTCCTATTTTAAAAAAAAGTACAATCAAGTGAAATGTTACATAAACTTCACAACATAGTTAATAAGATAACACAATATTACAAGATTTTGTTTACACGTATACATACATATACTAGTGGTTAAAGTAAGATTAGATTTGAATGTATATTTAAACGAAAGTTATGCCATTCAACTAGAGTAATAAAATAACTAAAGAGCTCAATAAATTACAACAAATGTGATGGTACTTTGACACCAGAAGCTCAACCATTTGAAGGAAAGTTCCAAACAATGGATAAAAGGAAGCATACTAAAACACAAGTAAAACAAGAGGATTATTTTTATTGTCTTCCATTATCTGAGAGTGGAATGCAAACAAAGCAATGCAAAAGCACCATTCAAGACATCTGACTGATTTATACAAAGTGTAAATAAGACACCAATACAATGCTGAACATTCTCCAAAACAAGATGCAACATACACATCATTCATTTGGCTATTCAACGGGAATATGTCACGTTTTTTGCCATAATTATTCTTGTTTCATGTTTGCCCACGATGGCAGGACAAGACTTTTAGGTAAAGCAAATCCTGGTTTTCCAATGTCAAAAGGCCTTGGCCGCTTGCAGGTAATACTTAGTTTTCCATTTTTAACCTTAAGGTTGCACTTTATGTTTAAATTGTCCATCCGAACATCTTTTTTTTTTCTTTTTCTTCTTTCCTTCGGGTAATAAAGAATAGTGACCTTGAAGAATTAAGAGAATTGGGGTCCGGCACCTTTGGCACTTTTTACCATGGAAAATGGAGGGGACTGATGTTGCTATAAAACGAATCAATGAGAGGTGTTTTGCTGGGAAACCTTCTAAACAAGATCGCAAGGTTGTTCATTTTAAGCAACTGGCTTTTCTTTTCTTTTGTTATTCGTGTATTTTTCTTTTTGTTCCTTGACTCAAGTCCTTTTTGTTGTTTTATATTGTACCAGTGAGAAGATTTTTAGAATGAAGCAATTAAGTTTGCTGATTTGCACCACCCAAATGTGGTACTTTTTATGGTGTCGTGCTTGATGGGCCTGGGAGATCTGTGGCCACAGTAACAGAATATATGGCCAATGGTTCGCTCAAAAATGCTTTGTTGAAGAATGAAAAGTAACAATTGTTCTCATTTTTCATACGTTTAATTTAATTTGTTAGAAGTTAGTTGCAGTATAATGTATCTTCACCCTTAGATTAAGCATAAATACAATTGATGCAGGAGTCTTGAAAAGTGGAAGCGCCTCTTGATTGCTATGGATGCGGCTTTTAGAATGGAACACCTGCACAGAAAGAATATTGTGCACTTTGATTTTGAAAGTGATAATCTACTGGTCAATCTTCGAGATCCTCATCACTCAATATGCAAGGTTTGTGTATTACTGATAATAGCAGAATCATCATTGTAGTGCATTCCATTTAGTTAAACTCTTGATTTGATTTTTAAACAAAACAGGATGATAACCAATTTTTATAGTTATTGTTGTAATTAACACAATTAATTGTCAAATAAAAAATGTATTTGACTATTAACATTTTTTTGTTTGACTAATTATAGTATGTTTTAAGAAGAAAATAAGCTTGGCTTGTCTTAGATATACGGGATAAAGTAATGTTTTTAACTAACAAATGCCTTAAACCAGCAATGGTCTCAATCTCCTCCCAAGACCTCTCAAAACCCTTACTCTCTAATCAAATGTTCCATTAAAAAAAATATAGTGAGATATTTCACAACCTTGATCGCATAAGACAACAATCTCTATTTCAAACCAAACTAACTCTAAAGGGCTCGACAAAAGTTGAAAATCAAGGTAGCAAACTGCGATCTCTAAAGGATACGATGTGATCTAAAGGAATGCTCCTGTGCTATAAATGCATGGGTGCAGTCCAAACACAAAGGAAGATTGTCCCTATATATAATAACTTTTTATAGGAAGTATTTTTGAAGTGTTAACTCATCTATTTCCAACGGGCTATTCCTACTTCGACCAAGAGTGAAGAGTTCCTTACGAAAATTCTGATTCCGAAGGAACTCGACGCATTTTGACCTAACCGACTTAACTTTTTGAGTTTCTACATGTTATTTTTGCTTCCTCCAAGAGTTAAGAGTTTCCTACGCAAGTATTGATTCTGAAGGAACCCGACGCATTCTTATCTAACTGGTTTAACTCTTCTACTTTCTATTGGAAATTGTTGCTTCAACCAAGAGGGAAGAGTTTCCTACGCAAATTCTGATACCGAAGGAACCCGATGCATTCTGATCTAACCAGCTTTACTCTTCTACTTTCTACATGCTATTGTTGCTTCAGCCAAGAGTGAAGATTTCCCTACGCAACTTTTGATCCTGAACGAACCCGACGCATTCGGAGGTAGGGAGCTGATTCCTAAGAAGTTGGTTAGTGTTCTTGTTCTGATTTTTTTACCTTCAGTTAACTACGTTGTTTCTGAAGAAATTAAAGTTATGGGATGTGATGCATGTTGGTAGGGAGCTGAATCCTTTCTTAGGAACGTTTTGGTGAGCATGGAGGCTGTTTATTTGAGTCGGAAGCCCACTGCAAAATCTGTTTTGGAGTTTGGTCGATCTGTTCATGATGATACAAATTTGTTATGATCATATTGCATTTTGAAGTTTTGGGGTATTTTTCTTCCATTTCTTTTCTACTTCCAATTTCATTTTCAATTTCTGCTTATTTTTTATTCTTTCTTATGTATATTATTTTCTAATGGTCACAAGTTGTGCAATGTCTTTCTTTTAAGTCATTGGCTACTTTGTAAAGAGAAAAACAAAGTTAACTATATCATCATTCTACTCTTTCTACCCCATTTCCATAAGTCATTGGCTACTTTGTTTTCTAATGGTCATTTGTGGTGCAATGTCTTTGATTTAAGTCAATGGTTATTTTGTACGTAAAGAAACAAAGTGAACTATGTCATCGTTCTACTCTTTCTACAACATTTCCATAAAGTAGCAAGAAAACAGCTAAAGATCAAACTGCCTAAAACATTCGATTGACCATTTAGTCTTTTGGGATTTAGCATTCTGCCATTCTTGTGGTTACCCTTAAATCTCCTCACAAACCTCTTTGTTCTTCCAGCAATTATTAAGAAAAATCCCTGTAAACCGAACCCCATGTCTTCCCTTTTCTCCCCACCGGCCAAAATTTTTCCTTCCATTATTTGTTATGATCATATTGCTTTTATAACTTTTGGGGTATTTTTCTTCCTTCCATTTTTTCTACTTTCAACTTCATTTTTATTTTATGGATTCATCATTCAATTTCAGCAAACCCACTGGTTATGGTCAAAAGCATATTTTAAGTTGACAATGGTTAGAAGATATAATATTACATTTACCTCATAAGTTTTTGGATGAATTGGTGATTTAACATGGTCTAGAGTGAATAGTTTAGGAGGTCTGTTAGGCCACCATTGTTATTTACTTATAATAGAAGAAAGAAAAATAAGGCACTTTAGGAACTAACAATAGTTACTTAAAAAAGATGACAGTTATCTAAAACAGGAAGTTAAATGAACGAGAGGGAGATGGGAAAGGGCAGGCAGTTTTTAGTAAAAGGAAGGGCCTGCAATACTCCATGAGAGATAGGGAAAGCAGAAGGCTCATGATCCTTTTTTGGTTTTAATTGTAGTATTTTTAATTGTGTTTATTTGTGTTTCGGAGTAGGAGGGTTTCTTTGTTTGTTGTTTGTAATTTCTATGTAATTTTCTTTTTATTGTAACATTGAGTTTCAAATATCAATATAATAGAAACACCACATCTGTGTTCTATCAAGGTTGTATGTTCAAAAGTGAGTAGATAGTTGAGGAGGTCCTTTTGTTCAAAAGTGAAGTGAATTCTAGGTGATACAATATAAAATTTATCTTAACCCATCAGCTTAAGCTTTTGGGTGATTAAATGGTTTAACAATAATATGATTCCAAAGTAGAAATCAAGTGGAGAGGACACAAAGGCTAGTATTTTAGGTAAAGGTGAACAAAGGTTCTTTATTCAATTTCTAATGCTGGGCTGTAGAACATAATTATGGTTGAAGTTGTAATAGTACTCTACTTCATTTGTACAATGTACTCTACTTCATTTGTACAATGTACTCTACTTCATTTGTACAATGCCTTCTACTTCTATTGTACAATGCATACTAATTAAGTTGAGTCAACATTGTTAAATAAAAAAAGCTGCTTGATGTTGGTTGAGTCAACAATCAATTCTTTACTGTAACTAATGTTGAAGTTGTGTTTGTATTCTGTGATGAACTAGATGGATGGGCGTGGGATTGACTCATTAGCAAGATTTTACCTGTATTTTGGATATACTCAAAAGAAGAATTATCATTCCCAGCCAAAAAGTTGAAAGCATTTTGGTTTTCACCTCCCTCCATTTCTAATGCTGCTGATGATGGTGATGGAGTCAATGGACCTCTGCCAAGAGTGTTCATATCACAAATTCTCGTGGACTAGTTGAGTAAATAAACTCAAGGTGCGTTTCACCAAATTCTCGATATGCAAAAATCTGAATATATTTTTTTCCTGAAATTTGGCTACAACCTGTATCTTGGTGCTGCAGTAAGTGTATTGTTTTTTTTTAAACACAAACTACTAGCATTTTTATTATTGAACTGATGAACAAAAATTCAGACAAACTAATCATTTACCTCATTTTTCCCTCCTCTCAAAATACATCATGGAAAGAATAAAACAAACACAAAATCAATAACATGAGGCAAACCACAGTTTGAACCATGCACAATGCTCTCTCTTTCTAGACTTTTAATGCACGGTCATTCTGTTTTCCGGCACTGGTTGTAAAGCAGTTCTCACTTTCACGCCACCTCCAACAACTTTTGTGTTGATGTTATTATTTTCCATCTTCTTATGGTTAAGTTGGAGTTTTTCCTTGAACAACTTCCTCAGCTGCCTTAGGCTAGTATTATCATTCTTCACCACAAACTGAATGAACTTTGCTTTGTTCTGTTCTTTTTCAGCTTCTTCTTCCTCAGCATCTGGGTTGTCCATTAGCAAACTAATGGTTTGTTCTTCAACGGGAGATTTGGCTTCTATTGTTGGCCTAGGGAATTGGTTTGCCAATGATTGAACTGCATTGTTGTTGGAGGATGTGATAGTGATTTCCACCAAAGCTTCCTCACATTGAACAATGGCATTTGGGATTTCTGGTTGTGAGTCGATAGCTTCGACAATTATGTCTTTAGGAAGAGTTTCTTCTTCCATTTTCCATTGGATCTTGACATCAACCAAATCATCAGAAACATTCTCGGGGAACTCCTCCGTGGACTTATTGATAATTGTATCATCTTCTTCAGCTTGAACGGAACTTTTCTCCATTTTTGTTTCCTTCTTGTCTCCTTCAATGTCAGCATCTGATGCTACATTTCCGGTTGTGGGATCTGATCATTTTCATCTTGATCGTCTTTCACTTCCAAAGATTCTTCATCACTGCTCAAGGCATCATCTCCATCAACTTCAGTTTCTTCTTCCACATTTTCGTGGGGAAGAGACAGTTCTTCAGCAGAGTTATTCACGTGTGTTTTCTTCTTCAACATCTTCTTCAATTTTATGTTCCAATTCACAGGTAGACTCATTTTGTTGAGATTCAAATTCCATACCAAATTCTTCTGCAATGCTCGATTTGTGAACTTCAGTAACATCCAAGTCTTCAGTAGGCAGAGAAGATTTGTCAGATTCATTGATTTCCTCAGCAGAAATCTCCACAAAATCATCATCTTTCGAAACTTCATTTACTTTTTCATCTTCAGAGAAGCATTGCACATCCGAGTTAGCATGAGGTGCCTCTGTTTTAGAATCATCAACGCTCTTTGCACTAATTACATTTTCATCAAAAGATTTTAACAGATCATCAAGAACCATTTCTGGTTCCTTCTCTGAGAGTGCAGTAAGTGTATTGTTAGCAATGTAGTAGGCATAAGGTAGGAACATGATGCATTTTGTGTTTTATCCATCTAAGTTTTTGGTTTATGCAACAAAACCTTAGCTTGAATTACAACTTCATATCATTTTTCCTACTGCATTCAGGACATAATCAGAAGATACACTGAATGTTCTTGCATTGGGAAGAAGCATGCTGCTTTGGCTGGTTCTTTGGGTTCCTTCACATGGGAAAAGCCTTCACATTCAGAGTTTGAGCAATTAGCAAGGCTATTATTCTCCCATGACTCTGAAACTTATGTTATTTAGTTCACCATATTATCGTCGATAATGAACCAAATTTCATTTCTGAATTGCGATTTGACCAAGAATTTGAAAACAAAAATGCATATTGTTTTCTTTTTTATTCTTTTCTATTGCGTATCATTTTCTATTGGTCATTTGTTGTGCAATATCTTCTTCTTAAGTCATTGGTTACTTTGTAAAGAGAAAAACAAAGTGATTTATTTCATCGTTCTACTCTTTCTACAACATTTCCGTACAAAAACAAGAACACTGCTAACAGGTAGATCAAACTTCGCTAAAATTCGTTTCCCTTCTTGGAAGATATTCGTCCATGCCTAAACCTGCAGCTGGAAACTGATTGTTCTCGATCATGTCCAGTGTTGAACCCCCAAATGGATTGGAAGGATCAAGGGTGAAGGTTTATTTTCTTCTTATCGTTGGTTAGAGTTTTTCTTTCGTTTTCTTCTGCTTTGAGTCAATTCCATTGTTTTTTAAGAATTTAAAGTTATGGGTGTGATGATCCTTTGTTAGGAACGTTTTGGCAAGACTGGAGACTGCTTATCTGAGTCGGAATCCCACTGCAAAATCATTTTGGAGCTTATTCGATCAGTTCATGTTGATACAAATTTCTCTTGATCGTAATGCATTTGGAACTTTTGGAGTATTTTTCTTCCTTCCATTTATTTTCAACTTTCAATTTCATTTTCAATTTCTGCGTATTTTTTATTCTTTCTTATGTATATTGTTTTCTAATGGTCATTTGTGGTGCAAATTCTTTCCTTTTAAGTCAATGGTTATTTTGTAAATAGAAAAACAAAGTGAACCATGTCATCGTTCTACTCTTTCTACAACATTTCCATAAAGAAGCAAGAAAACAATAGTCTTTTGTGATTTAACATTCTGCCATTCGTGACGATACCCTTAAATCTCCTCACAATCTCTTTGTTCTTCCAACAATCATTAAGAAAAATCCCTAGAAATCGAACTCCATGTCTTCCCTTTTCTCCCAACCGGCCATAATTTTTCTCACTCTCCAAACAAAATCGTTTCAACCTTATTTTACTTCACTACCCATTTCCAAAATTTTCATTTCCCTCGGAAATTCTTTGTCGATGTTGAAACCTGCAGCTGGGAATCGATTGTTCTCGATCTTGTCGAGTGCCGGTTCTAATGGATTGCAAGGATCAAGGGTTAAGGTTTATTTTTTAGTTGTTGTTGTTTAGAGTTGTTGTTCTGTTTTTTTCTGCTCTAATTTCATTGCATTGTTTTTGAAGAATTTAAAAGATATGGGTTGTGATAATCGTTGATAGGGAGCTGAATCCTTTGTTAGGAATGTTTTGGTGAGCATGGAGGCAGTTTATCTGAGTGGGAATCCCACTGCCCATCTTTTTTGGGGCTTGTTCGTTCGGTTCATAATGATACAAAGAACTTTTTGGGTATTTTTCTTCCTTCCATTTTTTTTCTACTTCCAATTTCATTTTCAATTTCTTGATTGAGCATTCAATTTCAGGAAATTTCAGTTGGCAAGTGGTTTGGAATATCAGAAAAAAGTAATTGTATAGTTTATAAGGTAATTTTGAGGTGATTTAAGAAAAATTGGTTGTTCGGCAATCAATTTTTCTACATTACCTTGACTCTACCTTAATAGAGGACATGTGTGTCTTCTAGTTTCACATTAGTTGGGTCTTTCTTTTCTATTGCATATTATTTTATGTTGGTGATTCGTTGTGGAATGTGTTTGTTTTAAGTCATTGGTTACTTTGTAAAGAGAAATACAAAGTGAATTATTTCATCGTGTACTCTTTCTACAACATTTCCGTAAATAAGCAAGAAAACTGCAAACAGGGAGGTGAAACTTTCTTTAAAATTCAATTGGCCATTTCTTCATTTTTGATTTAATATTTGTGTCATGACCCTTAAATCTCCTCACAATCTCTTTGTTCTTCCAACAATCATTAAGAAAAATCCCTCGAATCTGAACCCCATGTCTTTTCTTTTCTCCTCACCAGCTAGAATTTTGCCCACTCTCCAAACAAAATCTTTTCAACCTTATTTTTCTTTACTACCCATTTCCAAAAATTTGATTTCCCTCCTCGAAAAATCTTCGTCCATGCAGAAACCCGCGGCTGGGAGTTGATTGTTCTCGATCAAGTCCAGTGCTGAACCCCCAAATGGATTGCAAGGATCAAAGGTTAAGGTTTATTTTTTTGTTATCGTTGGTTAGAGTTTTTGTCTTTTTTTTTCTGCTTTGAGTTAATTCCATTGTTTTTGAAGAATTTAAAGTTGTGGGTTGTGCTGATTCTTTCTTAGGAACATTTTGGAAAACCTGGAGACTGCAAATCTGAGACGGAATTCTACTCAAAATCCGTTTTGGAGCTTGTTCTATCTGTTCATGGTGAATCAAGTCCGTTTTATTCTGCTTGCATTTCATTTTGAATTTTTCCATATTTTTTGTTCTTTTCGATGTATATTGTTTTCTAATGGGCATTTAGTGTGCAATGTCTTTCTTTTAAGTCATTGGTTGCTTTGTAAAGAGGAAAAAAAGTGAACTATGTCCTCGTTCTACTCTTTCTACAACAGTTCCATAAAGAAGCAAGAAAACTGCTAAAACAGGCTGATCAAACTTCCCTAAACATTCAATTGGTCATTTAGTCTTTTGGGATTTAACATTTTTCCATTCTTTTTGTTTCCCTTAAATCTCTTCATGATCTTTTTGTTCTTCCAACAATCATTAAGAAAAATCCCCGTAAGTCGAACCCCATGTGTTCCCTTTTCTCCTCACCGGCCAGAACTTTGCCCACTCTACAAACAAAATCATTTCAACCTTATTTTTCTTCACTACCCACTTCCAAAATTTTCATTTCCCTATGAAAATATTTTCCGATGCCGAAACTTGCGGTTGGGAACCGATTATTCTCTATCATGTCCAATGTTGAACCTCCCAATGGATGGCAAGGATCAAGAGTTAAGGTTGATCTTTTTGTGATTGTTGGTTAGAGTTCTTGTTCTGTTTTTCTGTCTTGATTTAATTTCGTTGTTTTTGAAGAATTTAAAGTTATGGGTTGTGATGATCGTTCCTGCGTGTGCGAACATGTTGATATTTTTTAGTGATGAGATTCTTCCAATTTTAAAATAATAATTTCGTTATCTTGATGTTTAAGCCATTAATGTTATTTTGAGATAAAAATAGCGAACAAGTTGATATTTTTTAATTTTGAATTCAATTAAGGTTATTTTGATACAAAATCTATGTTGAGATTCTCAAATTCTGAAAAATAATAATTTTGTTATTTTGAAATTCAAATTCAATTGGGTTATTTTGAAATTAGTAAGATTGAATAAAGTTATTAAAATATTGAATCAATTAGTTTAGTCCCAAGATATTAAAAAAAAGTTGCAATATGGATTGATGTATATTTTTCAAGTAAAAATTAATTAAAAGCTGATAAATGACATAAATTAATTACAACGTAGAAACTAAATAATTACAGTTGGAGAAGGTGGATATTTTGTAAAATACCATGCACGTGCAAAAAATGTTATTTGCTAAAATTCAAAAGAAAAAATAGTTTTTCCATTTTTTAAAATAACCCAAAGAAAAGTTGTTATATCTCTTAGGACAAAGAGTGTGGATCTACAGGTCCATATTCGACTTATTTTTTGTTGGTAAAATTGCATAAAACCGCATTATATTGAAATAATGACACTCTTAAACCAATATTGATAGAAATTATAATTTAATTAATGTTTTTAAGTCAAATGAACATGATTTTTACTCCTAAACATAATTATTGTAATTGTTTTTTAATCTTAATTCATTTACACATCTTTGTGCATATGTGTGCGTGCGCGTGTGCGTGTGGGTGAGTGTGCGTGTACGCTAGCGTGTGCATGTGTATGCACGTGTGTTTGTGCGTGTGTCCGTGTGTGCGCATGTGCACGTGTGTGTGTGTCTGTGTGTGCTCGTGTGCGCGTGTGCTTGTATACGAACAAGTTGATATTTCTTAATGTTGAGTTTCTTTCAATTTTAAAACAATAATTTAATTATTTTGATATTCAAGTCATTAATATTATTTTGAGATAAAGATAGTGAACAAGTTGATATATTTTAATTTTGAAATTCAATAACATAATTGAGATTATGAAATTCTGAAAAAATAATAATTTTGTTATTTTGAAATTCAATTTGGCTATTTTGAAATTCAAATTCAATTATGTTATTTTAAAATTCAAATTCAACATGCGTGCGTTCGTGCGTTTGTCCATGTGTGTGTGCGGGTGTGTGTGAGTGTGCGTGCGTGCGTGCGTGTGTGTGTGCGTTCCTACATGTGGGTGTGTGTTCGTGTGTGCGAACAAGTTGATATTTTTTAATGTTGAGATTCTCTCAGTTTTAAAATAATAATTTAGTTTTCTTGATATTCAAGCCATTAATATTATTTTGAGATAAAGATATCGAACAAGTTGATATTTTTTAATTTTGAAATTCAATTAAGGTTATTTTGATACAAAATCTATCGTTGAGATTCTCAAATACTATTAAATTATAATTTTGTTATTTTGAAATTCAAATTCAATTTGGTTATTTTGAAGTTAGTAAGATTGAATAAAATTATTAAAATGTTGATTCTCAAATTATATAAATTTGGTTACACTAGAAGAAATTTGCCATTCAATATCGGTTTAAAATCGACATTAATGATCTTTGGTGTCAGTTCGGAACGACATTAATGATCTTTGGTGTCAGTTCGAAACTGACATCTATGCTAGCGTTATTAAAGGCCTTTAATGTCGTTTTTGCTTTGATGTCGGTTTAAAAACGATATCAAATGCATCAGTAATGTCGGTATGGTCATTGATGTTGGTTTAAAACCGACATTTTTTATGGTGCTATTGTTGACCTTTAGTGTCGGTTTGCCTTTGATATCGTTTTTAAACCGACATTAAAGTCTTGTTTTTGGATCTATTTTTACAAAAAAAATATATAATTATTGCATTATTGTTCATTTTTTATAAACTGACATTAGATACGTGTAAATAAATATTTTTTTCTCACACCAACAAATCAATAAAATTAATATTATTTTAGGAACTACAATATTTTTCTTTTACATTTGTATATAGAAAATGAAATCTTAATATTGCGTTTGTATATACATTCTATAATAATACATGAAACTAGATCCTAATACAAGACTTAAATAAGAAATCTTAAACGCTTTCACAATCTTCAACTTCAACAATTGCTTCCATCTACTTAGCTTAGCTTGGCTGGCTATTTAAGACCAAAATATACTTTACAACCTGGGGAAGATTAAATCTAGAATTTGCAAAATTAGTACATATTATTTAAAATCAAACTAAACAGACTGCAATCTAAATGTGGAAAATTAAAAATTACCACAAAGTTTCAGTAGAGTAAATAATGTAGCAGCAACAAAGAAGACAATTGAAATGGCAACCCAAAAGTGCTGCAAAAATAAAGAAGAAAATAAGCTTTGATCAAACAACTCATTAAGAAGAAGAAAATAACCTAATTTGGTTCTTCAAAGATCTATAAGAAAAAGAGGAATACAACTAAAGAATAATTATACCATCCTCGACTCTTACTTCAAAGCAAATTTTGAATGTTCAATTTAGCAATGCTAGTCTATAGGCTTCTTACTCTTAATTGTATAAATTTACCCATCAATAGCAACATTGTTTTTATAGAGAAAGTTAAACAATGGAGATGATAAATAATCTTACAAACTCCTATTGGATCGTTTTTCTTTTCAAATGAAAATAGTTAATTTATTTCATTTATGGAAGGTGAAAATCTCAAATATATAGTAAAAGAACATGGAATATAAGGAAGCCCATAAAAAGAAGAGACTCCACTAGCTAGGTATTGATCAAAGATAAATATATGGATAAATAGATGCAACCTACAAATATATCAAAACAGACTAATACTCAAACTAAACTAAAGAAAACAAAAACATTTACTACTAAAAGATAAAATAAGACACAATTCAAAACAATTAATTACCAAGATTGATCTCAATCGAAAACCAAAACGCATCACATTATGAAGATATGTTCACATAACACTCCAAATAGCTATACCAAAATTACTTACTCTACATTTTCCATTTTGGCAAATCCACCTACAAGAATGGTAGTTACCAAGCTCATTTCTATGTCTTCTCTTCTTTCATTTTTCTAACAAAAGATAGTATGAATAAGGCTGCACATTTGAAAAAATAAAGACAATTAATAATCAATAATGCTACCTAGCAGTCACAAGTTAACAATCAAATGAAGAAACCCAAGGATTTTTGCGGCGGAAGCACGATGAAGATTGGTTGCCGTTCGCGATCTAGGGTCACAGATTGAGAAGAGAACAAAATTAGAAACCAACTTGGAGAGAAAGAAAAGAAAAATTGATAGGGAAAGAGTAGAGTAAGAAAGAGAAAAGTAAGAAAGAGAGGAAAAATTTAGTTTTTAAAACCTAACAATTTTTTAAAAAGAAATTAAAAATGGGGGGTCATTAATGTCAGTTTTTACAAAATACAAAAAATTAAAAAAAATATAAAACTGGTTGATCATTAATGTCGATTTAAAAACGACATTAAACCCTTATCATTAATGTCGGTTTGATCCACCTTTTCAAAAACGACAATAAAGACAATTTTTCATTTTTTTCACCTGACACTACAACCCAGGTTTGTTGTAGTGTTATTATGGGTTGATGTATCTTTTTCAGATAAAAAATGTTATTTGCTAAAATTCAAAAGAAAAAGTTGTTTTGTCATTTTTTAAAATGACCCATAAAAACGTTATTATATCTCTTATGACAAAGAGTGTGGATTTACTAGTCCATATTTGACTTGTTTTTTGTTAGTAAAATTGGATAAGACCGCATTATATTGATATAATTACACTAATGACACTCTTAAATCAATATTAATATAAATTATAATTTAATTAATGTTATTAAGTTAAATGAATATAGTTTAAAAGTCATTCTAAACACAATTAATGTAATTGTTTTTTAAATTTAATTCATTTTCACATCTTTGTGCATATGTACGTGTGTGCGTGTGTGTGTGCATATGTGCGAGTGCGCGTTTGCCCGTGTGGGTTGATGTGCGTGTGCGTATGTGTGTGTGCGTGTGTGCGTGTGTGCATGTGTGTGTAGATGTGTGTGTGCATGTGTGAATGTGTGCGTGCGTTCATGCGTGTGTTCGTGTGTGTGCATGCGCATGTGCTTGTGTGTGTGCGTGTGCTTGTGTGTGCGTGTGAGAGTGTGCGTGTGCCCATATGGGTGTGTGTGCGTGTGCGTGTGTGACTGCACATGTGTCCGTGTGTGTGGATGTGCATGTGCGCGTGCGTGCATGTGTGTCGGTGGGTGTGTGCAAGTCCACATGTGCCCGTGTGGGTGATTGTGTGTGCGCGTGCGTGTGTGTGTGTAGATGTGTGTGTGCGTTCATGCGTGTGTTCGTGTGTGTGCATGCACATGTGCGCATGTATGTGGGTGTGTACGTATGCGTGTGCGCGTGCGTGTGCTTGTGTGTGCGTGTGAAAGTGCGCATGTGTCTGTGTGGGTGTGTGTGTGCTCGTGTGTGTGTGCTCGTTGTAGTTGCAAGACTGGAACAATAGACGGGAGTTTACACCACCCAGCGACTTCCATGCTGACGCGATGAATGATTATTTCATTTCTCAGGTAATTGTTCTCAATGAATGTTTTGGTTCTAACGACCTGCTATCTGATCGTAATTCTAATTATTTACTTGGCCTTGTTTCTTTGTAGGCAGTGATAGAAAATACCAGAGCAAATGATATACACAAGCGAGTTCCCTTTTTAGTACCGCTTACTAGCAGGGTTAAGATTTTCACTGTAAGCAAGTTATTTTTTTGGTTTCCTTATCCACAATATTGAATTTCTTGGATGACTGTTAGTTATAGATATATGTAAGATTATTTTTTATTTATGGTTACTTTCTCTATAACTCATTTCACAAACACAACTAGCAGCAGCTAGGCAAATGAATGGATCTCTTGCTGTTTTTTGCCAGAAACCGGTTTAGAATTCGACGAAATCATATATTGGAAGATGCTTTCAGTCAGATGAGTGCATTGTCTGAAGTTGATCTTCGAGGATCGGTAATTTCAGACTTCCATGATTTATGAAAAATGACATTGTTATCTTACTTTTTTCTATCTTTTTCTTTGCCCTCGTGAAAACGACCCCTTCCCTCTTCTGCATCCTATAGTTGCAGAGTTACTTGTAATTGTTTATTAGTTTTTTCTTGTTTGTGTTGGGTCAATTGCTTCACTTTTCTGCATGCAGATACGTGTGTCTTTTGTTAATGAATTTGGAGTTGAGGAGGCAGGAATTGATGGTGGTGGTATTTTTAAAGATGTCATGGAGAACATTACACAGGCAGCCTTTGACGTGCAGTATGGTTTATTTAAGGTTATCACGACATTCCTTATTATTAGCATGGCATGGCTTTGTTAATCCTGTAGTATTATTGGATAACATGAAGCGTGATGAGACAGCCATAGTTGTTTGAAATCGCTTTTCAAAATAAAAATAGTTGTGAGATCACATTTCAATATAAAAATTGGTTGCTTGGAATCTATTTCATAAAATTTCAGTAATATGTGGGTATGTATTGTTCATTTTTTCTAATATAAGTTATTTTCTGCTTTGGTAATCCAGCAAATTGCTGACCATTTGCTCTACCCCAATCCTGGTTCGGGAATGATACATGAGCAACATCTCCAGTTTTTCCATTTTCCTCGAAGTTCTTTTGGCAAAGGTATGGCCATAATTCCCGATCATACATGGAATTTACTTTGGTTGATTAGTTTTTTCTTTCTTTTGGATAAGGATATCCTGGTCTTGGCCTTATCAGGGAAGATTCTTGTATATCTTTCATCCCATACTTTGGTTGAATTTTGGAACATTAATGTATCGCCTGAATTCATAAATACAATGTTATAATTTGAAATCTGCTGTCTTCCTACATTATGCATGTTTTTCTGTTATTGAAGTTGCTGCCTGGTTGTGCTAAAAGTTCTCAAGCAGTCATGCTAAAAGATCTCAATCACATTAAATGATTTTTTGACAGGATGTTGTTGTTTTACCCTTGTTCTTGTAGGTCATGTTTGAAGTAACTCTTGTTGATATACTTTTTGCAACATTCTTCTTGAGCAAGTTAAAACAGAAGTAAGGTTTTTAAAAGATTTACTGTCTTACTGTTTTGTATTTTGTGCTGATCCACTAATCGTAGTATTGATGGTCATGACAATGACTAGTTGCAAGTTACTTGAATTTTTAGGGTTCTAAAAATCTTACATTTTATTATGGGTGCACTGCCTACTAATGAGATTGTCAATTGCTAACTTCCAAATGTTGAATTTGGGATTTCCATGCTACATTCACTTTCTTGATCTGGCAATTACAGAGCTACTCTATACTGGAATAAAGTCTCATCTGAACTGTACATTGCTTTTGATGCTGTAATTGCAAAGCTAGGAAATCTTTATGTATAATGCTTTTTTTTTTATCATTTATTAATGAAAATGAGAAGCCTTTTTTATAAGCTGGAGATTACAAGAGTTGTTAAACTAACTTGGGGTTGAGTTAGTTTACTTATAACTAACTCAAGATACAAAATTGTTAATTCAAATAACTAATCCTAAACTATAAAAATGGTAATTCAAACAACTCCTCTAGGATAAAACTCAAGAAACATAAAGAAGGGGGATGTTCTACATTAGCTTTTGTCAAGGCTTTAGCCAAAATTTTATTTATCAACTGTGGGGGAGGATTTGAGAGCTCCCCAATCTCTACACACTTCTCTTAATGAGAGTCTATACCAACATCAAGATACCCATACCCTTCCACTCAAGAAACTTAAGTAATTGCTTAGAGAAATAACAAAATACTTGGCCCCACTCTAACAAACACATTCCTAAGGGCCCACACAAATAGAAAAATACCAACTAACTCTCAATCATTCTTTCTTCTTCCTATTCTTGTCTCTACGGGAATACACCTTTACTATGGGAGGTCTATCATTACCCGCCCCCCAAATAGCCACCTTGTCCTCAAGGTGGAATTCAGGAAACTGTTTCTTGAATAAGAGCAGCTTGTTCCCACGTTGCACTTTCAAGTGTCCCCTCACTCGAACGGATCAAAACTTCTAAGTTGTCCTCCTTTTCTATTGTTTTTGCGAACTCCCAATACTTCTACCGGAGACACTTGCATAGACAAATCAGCAGCCAAATCTTTTGAAATTGGGAATAATGGCCTGTTTGAACCCACGACCTTGCGAAGAACAGAAACATGAAAGACCGGGTGTATAAGCGATTCCTTGGGAAGGGCCAAACGGTATGCAACGAAACGAATTCGTGCCACGATCATAAATGAACCAATGAATCTTGGGGCTAATTTGGTGTGCTTAAAACGGCTGAGAGAGGACTGTCGGTAAGGGCGTAACTTCACATAAACCCAATCATGAACCTCAAACTGCACCTCCCGTCTTTTAGCATTAGCATATTTGACCATTCGCTGCTGTGCTTTCAGTAAATTGGCCTTCAAAACGCCCAAAATTTCATCTCTTTCTTTCATCAAATGGTCTACTTCATCATTCACCCGGCTCGAGCCCTTCACATATGGTAATATAGAGGGGGGTGGTTGCCCATAGAGGGCCTCGAAGGGGGTCATCAATGTGGCTGTACGGACTGTTGTATTATAGCTTAATTCAGCCCAAGCTAGCCATTTAACCCATTGTTTAGGTGTGTTCATAGAAAAACACCCTAGATACGTCTCCACCCCTCGATTGACAACTTCCGTTTGACCATCTGTTTGGGGGTGGTAAGTGGTGCTTCATCTCAACTGAGTTTCCAACAACCTCCACAACTCTTCCCATAATAGACTTGTGAAAATACGATCACGATCCGACACTATACTTCAGGGGCATCCATGCAAACGAATAATCTCTCGCATAAAAACAGCAGCAACCACTTTTGCACCAAATGGATGTTTCAAGGGGATGAAATGTGCATACTTGGAAAGAAGATCCGCAACTACCAATATAACATCATAACCCTCGGATTTGGGGAGGCCCTCAATAAAATCCATACTAATATCTTCCCACACACGGTCCGGAATGGGTAATGCTTGAAGGAAACCAGCCGGAGTTAAAGACAAGTATTTGGCTTGCTGACACACGGAACATTCAGCAACATAGGTGCGGATATGGGCTTTCATACCTCGCCAATATACCTCCCTTGCTAGCCTTTGATATGTTTTCAATGCACCATGATGTCCCCCTATCGGGCTGTTATGGAACTCAGCTAATAATAAAGTAATATTAGGTGAATCCTCCTCCTTGTAGCAAATATCCATCTGGAGCTGGCTGTCCATTTATCAAGGATAATCGAATATTGTTAAGAGATTCATTTCCAGCCACTTGATCGATGAAAACCGAAGGGTTTAGCCCGCCCACAATACTTACGAGGCCCAATTCAAATACCGGTGGTAATCTCTATAAGGCATCGGCCGCTTTGTTTTCCAATCCTTTCTTGTACTCAATCACAAAATCATACCCCAATAGTTTAGCGATCCATCTCTGATATTCTCCCCCGATAGCCCGTTGTTCAAGAAGAAACTTCAAACTTTTCTGATCTGTACGCACCACAAAAGGCTTACCCAATAGATATGGTCGCCATTTTTGAACAGCCAGCACTATTGCCATAAGCTCCCGTTCATAAACAGCCTTAAACCTATGGGTAATAGGTAAAGCTTGACTGAAAAAGGCCACTGGTCGTTGATTTTGCATTAGGACAGCCCCAATACCCACACCCGAAGCATCAGTTTCCAGCACAAAACTTTGTGAAAAATCAGGAATACCTAGCATCGGGACAGACATCATTGCTGACTTTTAACTGCTGAAATGCGTTCTCGGTCGTCTCATTCCACTTAAAGTTACCTTTTTTTAACAGTTGTGTCAAGGGGGGCAGCACAATAGAACCGTAGTTTGCAATTGTTGACCTTATCCAATTGGTTGCCATTTTCGGTCTTGAAGTGCCGTTTTCACACTTTTTGAACTTTTTGGTAGGCTATGGGTTACCAACTTACACTTAAATTTTGTTAGGTTGTTTTGAAAGTCCAAGTGATACTTAGACACGCCTTGACCACTTTTTAGGTTGGTTTGGAACTAATTTTGTTGCAGTTGCGCACTTGGTTGCCATTTTGGGTCGTGTAGTGTTTCCTTTTTTTCCATACTTCTTGAACTTTTTGGTAGGTTATGAGTGACGAACTTACAAATAAACATTCTTAAGTCGTTCTGAAAGTTCAAGTGATACTTAAACACGGTTTGAAATTTTTTTAGATTTGTTTAAGACTAAGTTTGTTTCACTTGCATACTTGGTTGCCATGTTAGGTCTCAAAGTGCATTTTTCACGCATTTTGATTTTTTTGTTAGTTTGTGAGTTACGAGCTTACACTTAAGGATTGTTAGGTCGTTTTAAACACATTTTGCATTGGTTTGAAACTAAGTTTGTTGCACTTACACATTTGATTGAAATGTTGGGTCTTGAAGTACTTTTTTTCACACTTTTTGAAATTTTTTTAGGTTGTGAGTTACGAACTTACGCTTGAGTATTGTTTGGTCGGTTTGAAATCTTAGACATGTTTTAAACTCTTTTTAGGATGGCTTGAAACGAAGTCCGTTGCACTTACATACTTCGTTGCCGTTTTGGGTCTTGAAGTGCTTTTTTTTACACTTTTTGAAATTTTGGTAGGTTGTGAGTTACAAACTTACACTTAAGCATTGTTTGGTCGTTTTGAAAGTTTAAGTGATACGTACACACGTTTTGAATACATTTTAGGTTAGATTGAGTTTGTTGCACTTGGTTGTCATTTTTGGTCTTGAAATGCTTTTTTCAACCTTTTTGGTAGATTATGAGTTACAAACCTACATTTAGGATTTGCTAGGTCGTTTTGAAAACTCAAGTAATACCTAGACACGTTTTGAGCACGTTTTAGGTTGGTTTGAACGAAGTTTGTTGCACTTACACACTTGGTTACCATTTTGGATCTTGTAGTGCTTTTTTCACTCTATTTGAACTTTTTTCGTAGGTTATGAGTTACGAACCTACATGTAAGCTGTTTTAGGTCGTTTTGAAAGTTCAAGTGATACTTAGACACATTTTGTTCAAGTGATACTGTTTTAGGTCGTTTTCAAGTGAACTTTTTTCTTCTTGTATTGACTGTTTTACTATTTCTTCATGCTTTGTATTCATGGTATTTATGTTCGTAATGAATCTTTCATGTTCTGGTAAACATTGCAGAAACACATAATTTCAGCAATCTGTCAAAGAGTTGAAGGAGAAGACAGAAGAACTTAAAAGTCACATGAAGACCTAAAAGTTAGGTAATTTTTTGAAAACTTTTTTCTTTGTCTTGCTTAGTTTTAGTGGTATTTGTTAACAGGCTGAGACATACTCTTGTATGCCAAGGCTGGGTGGCCAATTCAATGGATGGCCTGAGACGGTGAAATGACGAGTGTAGAACAAAGTAGACAATCGAGCAGATTTACAAGTAGGAGGATGGTGTTTGGTCTTACTCTAAAGCTACTGCTAGAAAGGTGATTCTCCCTTTATTTACACATGTTATCTATATTTAATTACTGTTTTTATGTGATGGTGAATAAATATTTAAGTCGTTTCAAGTTTGTACATCATGCTTGAGTTAATACATTTCCCAACTCGCACTAATTTTAAAGTTGGGACTAAGCTTGTTGCACTTACACACTTGGTTGCCATTTTGGATTTTGGAGTGCTTTTTCTACATTTTTTGAACTTTTTGGTAGGTTATGAGTTATGAAGTAACACTAAAGCATTATTAGGTCATTTTTAAAGTTCGAGTGATACTTAAAACATTTTTTGAACACCTTTTAGGTTGTTACAAACTAAGTTAGTTTTGCATACAGCCATGGTTGCCATTTTGAGTCTTGAAAGATTTTTTTTCACACTTTTTGAAATTTTTGGTAAGTTATGAGTTATAAACTTACACTTAAGCGTTGTTAGGGTGTTCGAAAACTTATACGTGTTTTGAATACTTGTTAGGTTTGTATAGAACTAAGTTCGTTGCACTTACACACTTGACATTTTGGGTTTTGGAGTGTCTTTCTCAAAAATTTTGAACTTTTTTCTAGGTTATGACTTATGAACTTGTATTGAATATTTGTTAGGTCGTTTTGAAAGTTCAAGTGAAACTTAGACACGTTTTGAACTCGTTTTAGGTTGGTTTGAAACTAAGTTTTACACACATTTGATTGACATGTTGGGTCTTGAAGTACTTTTTTCATACTTTTTGAAATTTTGGTAGGTTGTGAGTTACAAACTTACACTGAAGCATTGCTTGGTCGTTTTGAAAATTCAAGTGATACTTACACACGTTTTGAATACATTTTAGGTTACATTGAGTTTGTTGCACTTGGTTGTCATTTTTGGTCTTGAAATGCTTTTTTCAACCTTTTTGGTAGATTATGAGTTTCAAACTTACACTTAGGATTTGCTAGGTCGTTTTGAAAACTCAAGTAATACCTAGACACGTTTTGAGCACATTTTAGGTTGGTTTGAACTAAGTTTGTTGCACTTACACACTTGGTTGCCATTTTGGGTCTTGTAGTGCTTTTTGCACAATATTTGAACTTTTTTCGTAGGTTATGAGTTACGAACCTACATGTAAGCTGTTTTAGGACATTTTAAAAGTTCAAGTGATACTTAGACACGTTTTTAACTCGGTTTAGGTTGGTTTGAAACTAAGTTTGTTGACCTTATCCAATTGGTTGCCATTTTCGGTCTTGAAGTACCGTTTTCACACTTTTTGAACTTTTTGGTAGGCTATGGGTTACCAACTTACACTTAAATTTTGTTAGGTTGTTTTGAAAGTCCAAGTGATACTTAGACACGCCTTGACCACTTTTTAGGTTGGTTTGGAACTAATTTTGTTGCAGTTGCGCACTTGGTTGCCATTTTGGGTCGTGTAGTGTTTCCTTTTTTTCCATACTTCTTGAACTTTTTGGTAGGTTATGAGTGACGAACTTACAAATAAACATTCTTAGGTCGTTTTGAAAGTTCAAGTGATACTTAAACACGGTTTGAAATTTTTTTAGATTTGTTTAAGACTAAGTTTGTTTCACTTGCATACTTGGTTGCCATGTTAGGTCTCAAAGTGCATTTTTCACGCATTTTGATTTTTTTGTTAGTTTGTGAGTTACGAGCTTACACTTAAGGATTGTTAGGTCGTTTTAAACACATTTTGCATTGGTTTGAAACTAAGTTTGTTGCACTTACACATTTGATTGAAATGTTGGGTCTTGAAGTACTTTTTTTCACACTTTTTGAAATTTTTTTAGGTTGTGAGTTACGAACTTACGCTTGAGTATTGTTTGGTCGGTTTGAAATCTTAGACACGTTTTAAACTCTTTTTAGGATGGCTTGAAACGAAGTCCGTTGCACTTACATACTTCGTTGCCGTTTTGGGTCTTGAAGTGCTTTTTTTTACACTTTTTGAAATTTTGGTAGGTTGTGAGTTACAAACTTACATTTAAGCATTGTTTGGTCGTTTTGAAAGTTTAAGTGATACGTACACAAGTTTTGAATACATTTTAGGTTAGATTGAGTTTGTTGCACTTGGTTGTCATTTTTGGTCTTGAAATGCTTTTTTCAACCTTTTTGGTAGATTATGAGTTACAAACCTACATTTAGGATTTGCTAGGTCGTTTTGAAAACTCAAGTAATACCTAGACACGTTTTGAGCACGTTTTAGGTTGGTTTGAACGAAGTTTGTTGCACTTACACACTTGGTTACCATTTTGGGTCTTGTAGTGCTTTTTTCACTCTATTTGAACTTTTTTCGTAGGTTATGTGTTACGAACCTACACGTAAGCTGTTTTAGGTTGTTTTGAAAACTCAAGTAATATCTAGACACGTTTTGAGCACGTTTTAGGTTGGTTTGAACTAAGTTTGTTGCACTTACACACTTGGTTACCATTTTGGGTCTTGTAGTGCTTTTTTCACTCTATTTGAACTTTTTTCGTAGGTTATGAGTTACGAACCTACACGTAAGCTGTTTTAGGTCGTTTTGAAAGTTCAAGTGATACTTAGACACATTTTGTTCAAGTGATACTGTTTTAGGTCGTTTTCAAGTGAACTTTTTTCTTCTTGTATTGACTGTTTTACTATTTCTTCATGCTTTGTATTCATGGTATTTATGTTCATAATGAATCTTTCATGTTCTGGTAAACATTGCAGAAACACATAATTTCAGCAATCTGTCAAAGAGTTGAAGGAGAAGACAGAAGAACTTAAAAGTCACATGAAGACCTAAAAGTTAGGTAATTTTTTGAAAACTTTTTTCTTTGTCTTGCTTAGTTTTAGTGGTATTTGTTAACAGGCTGAGACATACTCTTGTATGCCAAGGCTGGGTGGCCAATTCAATGGATGGCCTGAGACGGTGAAATGACGAGTGTAGAACAAAGTAGACAATCGAGCAGATTTACAAGTAGGAGGATGGTGTTTGGTCTTACTCTAAAGCTACTGCTAGAAAGGTGATTCTCCCTTTATTTACACATGTTATCTATATTTAATTACTGTTTTTATGTGATGGTGAATAAATATTTAAGTCGTTTCAAGTTTGTACATCATGCTTGAGTTAATACATTTCCCAACTCGCACTAATTTTAAAGTTGGGACTAAGCTTGTTGCACTTACACACTTGGTTGCCATTTTGGATTTTGGAGTGCTTTTTCTACATTTTTTGAACTTTTTGGTAGGTTATGAGTTATGAAGTAACACTAAAGCATTATTAGGTCATTTTTAAAGTTCGAGTGATACTTAAAACATTTTTTGAACACCTTTTAGGTTGTTACAAACTAAGTTAGTTTTGCATACAGCCATGGTTGCCATTTTGAGTCTTGAAAGATTTTTTTTCACACTTTTTGAAATTTTTGGTAAGTTATGAGTTATAAACTTACACTTAAGCGTTGTTAGGGTGTTCGAAAACTTATACGTGTTTTGAATACTTGTTAGGTTTGTATAGAACTAAGTTCGTTGCACTTACACACTTGACATTTTGGGTTTTGGAGTGTCTTTCTCAAAAATTTTGAACTTTTTTCTAGGTTATGACTTATGAACTTGTATTGAATATTTGTTAGGTCATTTTGAAAGTTCAAGTGAAACTTAGACACGTTTTGAACTCGTTTTAGGTTTGTTTGAAACTAAGTTTTACACACATTTGATTGACATGTTGGGTCTTGAAGTACTTTTTTCATACTTTTTGAAATTTTTGTAGGTTGTGAGTTACAAACTTACACTGAAGCATTGCTTGGTCGTTTTGAAAATTCAAGTGATACTTACACACGTTTTGAATACATTTTAGGTTAGATTGAGTTTGTTGCACTTGGTTGTCATTTTTGGTCTTGAAATGCTTTTTTCAACCTTTTTGGTAGATTATGAGTTACTAACTTACACTTAGGATTTGCTAGATCGTTTTGAAAACTCAAGTAATACCTAGACACGTTTTGAGCATGTTTTAGGTTGGTTTGAACTAAGTTTGTTGCACTTACACACTTGGTTGCCATTTTGGGTCTTGTAGTGCTTTTTTCACTCTATTTGAACTTTTTTCGTAGGTTATGAGTTACGAACCTACACGTAAGCTTTTTTAGGTCGTTTTGAAAGTTCAAGTGATACTTAGACACGTTTTGAACTCGTTTTAGGTTGGTTTGACACTAAGTTTTAAACACATTTGATTGACATGTTGGGTCTTGAAGTACTTTTTTCACACTTTTTGAAATTTTGGTAGGTTGTGAGTTACAAACTTACACTTAAGCATTGCTGGGTCGTTTTGAAAATTCAAGTGATACTTACACACGTTTTGAATACATTTTAGGTTAGATTGAGTTTGTTGCACTTACACACATGGTTGTCATTTTTGGTCTTGAAATGCTTTTTTCAACCTTTTCGGTAGATTATGAGTTACGAACTTACTCTTAGGATTTGCTAGGTCGTTTTGAAAACTCAAGTAATACCTAGACACGTTTTGAGCACGTTTTAGGTTGGTTTGAACTAAGTTTGTTGCACTTACACACTTGGTTGCCATTTTGGGTCTTGTAGTGCTTTTTTCACAATATTTGAACTTTTTTCGTAGGTTATGAGTTACGAACCTGCACGTAAGCTGTTTTAGGTCGTTTTGAAAGTTGCAGTGAAAGTTAGACACGTTTTGAGCACGTTTTAGGTCGTTTTGAGCATGTTTTAGGTCGTTTTGAGTAAATGGTATGTATGTTGTGATTGTTTGATTGCATGTATAATACCTTATTGAGATGTGTATGCTTGATTGAGAAGCTGATAGAACACTAAGTAATGGTTCTTATTTGTTCATTAAGCAACCAAACTATTATAGAATACAATACTCAAACCAGTCTTGAAAACACCGAACAAACAAGTACTATTACAGACAATAACCAAGTATAAAATAAAACATTCAAACATCAAAAGTAGTTTAGGATAATGGAAAACACTTTCTAAGATTAAAGTAACTGAACAACTTCTGTAATTCTGCTCTCCAGAAAATACAGCCCCTCCACTTCCAGAAACTGATTAACCAACCCCCATCTTTCCTTCCATCTCTCCCTTTTAACCTCCCCCTGTAACTAACTGTGGAGGCCCTCAATAAAATCCATACTAATATCTTCCCACACACGGTCCGGAATGGGTAATGCTTGAAGGAAACCAGCCGGAGTTAAAGACAAGTATTTGGCTTGCTGACACACGGAACATTCAGCAACATAGGTGCGGATATGGGCTTTCATACCTCGCCATTAGACCTCCCTTGCTAGCCTTTGATATGTTTTCAATGCACCATGATGTCCCCCTATCGGGCTGTTATGGAACTCAGCTAATAATAAAGTAATATTAGGTGAATCCTCCTCCTTGTAGCAAATATCCATCTGGAGCTGGCTGTCCATTTATCAAGGATAATCGAATATTGTTAAGAGATTCATTTCCAGCCACTTGATCGATGAAAACCGAAGGGTTTAGCCCGCCCACAATACTTACGAGGCCCAATTCAAATACCGGTGGTAATCTCTATAAGGCATCGGCCGCTTTGTTTTCCAATCCTTTCTTGTACTCAATCACAAAATCATACCCCAATAGTTTAGCGATCCATCTCTGATATTCTCCCCCGATAGCCCGTTGTTCAAGAAGAAACTTCAAACTTTTCTGATCTGTACGCACCACAAAAGGCTTACCCAATAGATATGGTCGCCATTTTTGAACAGCCAGCACTATTGCCATAAGCTCCCGTTCATAAACAGCCTTAAACCTATGGGTAATAGGTAAAGCTTGACTGAAAAAGGCCACTGGTCGTTGATTTTGCATTAGGACAGCCCCAATACCCACACCCGAAGCATCAGTTTCCAGCACAAAACTTTGTGAAAAATCAGGAATACCTAGCATCGGGACAGACATCATTGCTGACTTTTAACTGCTGAAATGCGTTCTCGGTCGTCTCATTCCACTTAAAGTTACCTTTTTTTAACAGTTGTGTCAAGGGGGGCAGCACAATAGAACCGTAGTTTGCAACAAATTTCCGATAATACCCCGTTAGCCCCAAAAAACCCACCTAGCTCCTTCACGTTCTTGGGTGCTGGCCATTTAACCATCGCTTCTATTTTTGTTGGATCCGCTGCCACCCCCTCTGAAGAAATAACATGGCCCAAGTATTCAATTTTGTCAACCGCAAATTGGCATTTTTTAAAGTTGGCTACCAGTTGATGAGCTACTAGAGTTTCCAAAACCATTGCCAATTGGTGCAAATGCTCGTCCAAGGACTTGCTGTAAATTAAGATGTCATCAAAGAAAACCAAAACAAACTTGCGTAAATATGGGCGAAGAACATCACTCATGATTGATTGGAATGTTGCCGGAGCGTTTCAACCCAAACAGCATCACAAGGAATTCATAGGGCCCCTCGTGGGTTCGAAACGCTGTTTTGTGAACATCGGCTGCCCGCACCCGAATTTGCTGATAACCTAACTTTAAATCAATTTTGGAGAATATGGTTGCCCCAAATAATTTGTCTAACAGTTCATCAACAACAGGAATCAGATACTTATCTGGTATAGTGGCAAGATTCAGTGCTCGGTAATCAACGCAAAATCGCCAGCTACCATCCTTTTTCTTAACAAGGAGCACTGAAAAGGCACTTTTGCTTGGCTGAATTATTCCGGCTAGCAGCATTTCCTTAACTAGTTTCTCTATCTCATCTTTCTAAAATTGGGGATAACGATACGGGCGCACGTTCACTGCACGAGCCCCTGGTGGGGGTAATTGATTGCTTGGTTCAAACACAACGCTAAAGGACTGAAGAACTTTTTGAATTTCTGGTTGTAGTTTACTCAAGTAGTCTGCTATGTGTTCCCTTGCTTCGCCCACTCCCCACTGTACAACTGCACTTAATTCGATTGACACGCCTTGATCTTCCTTCTCAAAGGTTTTCATTATCGATTTCAGTGACACTTGGGATCTTACTAAACTTCTATCCCCTTGAAGAATTACCACCCATTCACCCAGTGAGAATTCCATCTCCGACAACTTGTAATAAAAAACTTCTTTCCCTAACATTTCCAACCAAGTAACTCCTAATATAACGTCGGCACTCCCGAGTGGTAGAGGGAGAAAATCGTGAGTGATTGATAAATTGGCGATTGTCAGGTTTACATCCTTACACACACTGGTTGCTTGGACTACGCCTCCGGTTCCCAGAACAACCCCATATGCATCCATGGTTTCTACTGAAATTTTTAGCTCTTTGACTGCCTCTTCTGCAATAAAATTGTGCGTGGCTCCCCCATCGATCAGCACCACAACCTCACGTCCCCTTATTTCTCCTTTAATTTTTATGGTTTTCGGCGAATTGAAACCTACCAATGACTTCCTCATTCCCATTGGTTTCGATTTCTTCCCCCACTTGATCGGTTTTGTCACTTAAGTCTTCCCCTTCTTGTACAGCAATGATGTTCAATTCACGTCTTTTGCAGCGGTGCCCTAGACTAAACTTCTCGTCACATCTAAAACACAAACCTTTTTCCTTCTTAATCCGCACTTCGTTGTCAGTCATTCGGCGGTATGGTCAGACAACGTACTCTTCGCGCCCGATTCCTGCGATGAAGTAATCGTCGTGGACGAGTACGACGAATTTCGGCTAGGGTTAATCGTAATCGTTCGTGATGTAGCGACCCGATCTGAGGCCTTTGACCCAGTTTGACTTCTCGACCTGCTTGGCCCACTATTTGACATTTTAATTGATAAATTAGGGTTTCCACTTGCCCCATGAATTCTCTTCAATTGAACCACTCGATCATCTTCTCAATTATTTGGGCCATTAACATTTTAGCCTCTAGGCCCACTGGATTCAATTTTTAGATCTCACTTTGGATCTCTTCCTTCAGCCCAGACACAAACTTACTTTCTAGGGCTGCATCACTCATATCTTTAAGGCCGACCGAAAATTGTTCAAATCGCCGCCGGTAATCCCTCACGGTGGTCTCCTGCTGTAATTTCATCAACCTTGCGTGTTTATCTCCTTGGTCGGACGCTTTGAATCTGGCCCACAGAAGCTATCGGAATTCTGTCCAGCTGCCGATTTTCTTTCTATCCTCCTTCCATTGATACCAGTCCAAAGCTTCCCCCTCCAAGCACAGGACCGCCGCATCCAACTTATCTCTCTCCGTCAGATATTCACCACAAAATAGCGCTCCACACGTTGTAGCTATCCATCCACATTCTCTTCTTCCTCCCCTTTAAATATCGACACCTCCAGTTTTCGTAGCCTCATGTCAAAAAGGGGTATCTCACGGATATTTGGTGCACATGGTACTCCAACTCACCTCATCCACCACCGGGTTAGTTTTTTGTTCACTTTTTTCTTCTTGAACTTGTTCCTCATTCATTATTCCCTTTCCCTTGTCCGTAATCATTCTTTCACTAGACGTGGATCCTTTTGAAGCACTTCCCATCACTCCCATCCTGTGTATTAACAATTTCATATCCTCACTCAATTTTTACAGATTGTGTGGAATAAATTAATTAAAGTTGTTTCTACCAAAGAAAACAAAAATAATAAATAAAATTATATGTTTTTCAGATTTTATTTTATGTTTCTAAAAGTTGGATGTATTCTGATCATAACCTTTTTGACATATTGTAAAAGGCATTGATAAATTAAATTAAAAAAAAAAAGCATTTACAAAAATTGTTGAAATTCTTTTAAACATTTAGGTGTAAAAATGAAACAAATAGATTAATGCGATGGAAAAATGGTTAAAAATAGTAAAATAGAAAGAAAAAAAAATGAAAAAAAGAAGGTCTCCTCATGTTTGTATAAACATTAACTATATATTTTCTATATAGATTTGAACTTTTTTGTTTAAGAATCTATTTAGATTCTTTCAACTCTAAAAAGTTTCAATTTTTATAATATGCTTATTTAGTTGTTTATCTTTAATATTTTTTAAAGTAAGGTTAATATGTTATAACTATTAGTCAAAAACTTTAATTCAGTCAACATTATTTATTTAATAAATCTATATAGTAAATACCCTATTAATATTGTTTATGCCATAAGCTACATTATTGGAATTTTATCCTAAGTTTGAGAAGAAGAAAAATAAAATCAAAAGTTATAACATAATCTCTATTTCTTCATTCTTCTCTAATTTGGAATTTGTTATAACTTCAACTATTCTCATTAGGATGTATTTGTGAGTAATAGTGGGAGTAGTAATTTTAGAAAAAAGATTTTAAGTAAAATTGATTTCTGAAAAATGATTTTCAAATGTTTAAAATTAATTTTGTTCCAAAAATGATTTTAGAATTACCGAATTATATTTATGTATCATATAAAATCAATATTTCAGGAATATTTGATCGGTATGGAGGTGGCAAATATATAATTGTATATTTAAAGTAGAGAAAGAAAATTAAAGATTGAAGAGAACATAGTCTCTTTCAAAATAATAATAATAATACAAGGACCAATAAATAATATTGAAAAATATTTTTTTAAAAAAATTATTAAATTATTATAAATATTATACTCGTAAGTATGGTCAGTGTCCATAGCCACATGTCCACCCTTAACTATGTAATTCACCTCATGCTTGTCAAATTACCTATAAATAGTTGGATTTTGTCAATTTTAATGGACACCGAGGAATTCCAATAACGTGTGGAGAAAGTGTGAAATTTTGAGATTTTTCATCTTTATCTTTGTTATTTTCTTGTTGAATATTGTATTTCTGAGATAGGTGTTCCAATTAGTTTTTACAACAAAATCAATATCACATTTTTTTTAGAGATATCCACACATGAGTAGCATAACATAAAATTATAAAATTATGTTTCCAAATATAACAACTTAAATAAAAACAAAAAAAGATGATAATTAAATTTATGTTATGTTTGTAAGGGAATAAAGTACTAGCATTTTGTTTTAAATTATAAAATTACTAAAATAATTATTTACAATTACACCAAAATATTATATTTTTTCTTTATCAGTGACAGACTATGACAGAGTTAGCGATCGTGTCACAGAAAGTAGTCTATTGTTCATCGACTGTTATATTTTGATATATTTGTAAAAAAGTTGTTCATTTTGTCATATTTGAAAACAACTCTTTTAGGAGAAAAATTAATGAAATAAAACATTGGAGCATTTTCAAAGGTTCAAAATGTAGGAAAGTTTTCAAACACAAATATTAAAAAATAATTATTTTTTTTTAAATGAGAAATTGTTTATATAACTATATTTAAAATGTTAATTTTTATAAATGTAACAAAATACCAAAATATTTACGGTCCGTGTAACAAAAACAAAAAGTTCATAAAGTCGGTGAAATATTTTCATAAATTTCAAGTTTGTCTTTGATATTACGGACAATTTGTCATTTTTCTTTCTTATTCTTTGCAATATCCATATTTTCTTTTAGATTTCTTCGACTCTTTTTCCAAATTTTCTTCTACTTTATTCATATTCTTTTCTTCTATTTTTTTCATCTTCTCTTTCTTCTAGATCCTCTTCCAAAACATCAAAGTCGTATGAATATCATTTTTATATGATCTAAACAATCTCTTACCTAGTCAACAAAATCGTATTTAGCATGGTCAACACAATCGTTTAGGTTTTAAATCATTTTTCCATCGTTTAAAAAAAACTATAAAATCATGTGGATATGATCTAAATGATTGTTTACATAGTCAACACGATCATAAAGTGTGGTCAACACATTCGTTTAGATTTGAAGCATTTTTATGTTCGTTAGAAAAAACTATACGATTGTATATCATTTTCTACGTGATTGCATATCATGATCGTAGAAGAAAAATTACACGCGAGTATGTGACTGACCAATTAATCACGTGTTTGACTGGGATATTTTTTGTATTTTCTATTGTGGGCTTGCAAGCTTTTTTCGTTTTCAAAATTGTCCAATACAGTGTAATATTTTGCTAGTTTATTAGATTTTTTAAAAAAGAAAACCTATTTAAAATTTCATATGTGGATGGTAATTGAAAAAAAAAAAAAGTTAAGAATTCACTAAATTAGACTTTTATCTATGATTGTTACTTGAAAATTAGAAAATGACGAGGTCAATTATATAATTTACTCTAAACCCTATAAAATCCTACAAAAACCGATTATTTTGGCAAGAAAAATTTTCAAATAAAAACATGATTTGAAATCATTTCAAATTTTAAAATCCTTCTCTTTTATGTGATAACAAACAACGAAATTTATTTGAAATCTGTTATAAAATAAAATCACTCAGAATTCTGAGGCTTCAAACAAAGCTTTAACGAGATGTTGACTGTGCATAGTTAAGTTAGGTTGGTAATTATTATTTGGAAAGTTAGAATGTCTGTGTTTGGATCTTTGGAGTAGTGAGTTGAGCTAAGTTAAAAGTTTGTGTAAAGTTATGTTGACGTATATGTGGTGCGTTTTTTCTAAAACATAATTGAGTTTGTATTGAGTTTTTTTTTTTTTTCCTCCAAATGTACACTACTTTTTCTATAAAAAAAAAATTACTAAAAAATGCTTTTTTTTCTTCTATTCCTTCAAATCTAACAAAACTTCTACCAAGTAAACATATATCATACTTTGACACCTTATATTTCAATAAAATGAACATTTTTCTCTACTCCCTAACCTTCAATTTTGAACTCTCACTTAATTTTAACTCCATCATAAATGTTAGCTAAAAAGAGAACAATTCCTATCTTGTTTCGTTGTTTGTCCACTAGTTGGAGGAAATGTGCAAACGTCTATTTACGTGTTCACAAAAAATAGAGTTATCACTAACGGTCTCATTATAGGTGGCCTTCATCGAAGTTGGTCTCTTGATTATATGTTAGTGTTGGTTGCCAGAGATGGTTGTCATTGAAGTTGATCATCCAAAGTGATATTCATCGAAGTTTGTGGTTAGAGGTGGTTATTGGAGCCTAGAGTTGGTCACCTAAAGGTGGCTGCTCAAAATATGTCAATGGAGTTGCTTGTGCAAAGGTAGTCATTAGAGTTAGTGACTAGGATTTTGGTCGGAGGTGGTTAGCGGAGCCCCAAGTTGGTTGATGAAATTGGCGACACGAAGGTAGAAGTCGAAGTATGTCACTGAAATTGCTTGTGTGAAGGTGATCATCAAAGTTGGTCATATAAGCTCAAAGTTGTCGGAGTATGTCACCAAAGTGTGGTAGTGGTAATTGTTAATGGAGGCCAATGGGGGAAACCATTTAAAACATTGAATGGACGAAGAATTGGAGAGAGTTGGAGTAAGTTGGTAAAATAACCAACTCAATTCCATCAACAAAATTAGCAAATTTAATTTTGTAAATATTTTATCAATTGCTATTTTTAAAGGCATCGAAAGCAAAATAATTGATTTTGAATAATATAAATTATTTTAAATGATATAACACTATAAATATTGTGAATAAAATTATATGAAAATTTTTTTGTCAAAGTATAGAGCATCAAGTGATAAACTTATATATATAACATAAATAAAACGTAGAACATCAAGTATTGAATAGTGAGCATTAAAGCATCGAGTGAGCATCTAGTATCTAGTATCTAGTATCTAAAATATAACATAGAGAATATAATATAAAGCATAGAACATCAAGTATCGAGCATTAAGTACAATAGATCGTGCATCAATTAGCGTTTTTCAATTATAAGTGTACTGCAAATTTATAAGGATGAATTAGTAAATTCACAAGATGCTAGTGCAAGCAGAAGTTCATTTTTGAGTCACTTCTAAAACTCTAGTCATTTTTATTAGATAGGCATTCAAATGATGTTACATCCATATGAATCACTCCTCATATTCGTCTTCCATGAATTATTTTATAAAAAAAGAAAAAAAAAGCATTAAGCATTAACAACTACTCTAAATTGAAATGTTGATACTTCTATTTCTATTAAAAGCAATGATTGCAACACTAATAAAAATGGGTTTATGAGAGCTTAAAGAAGAAGTGTGTTAGATGATTATAGATAAAAGGTAAGATTAAAGTTGGATAGTTCAAAAATGAAATGGACAAAAAGTTAGGAGTGGAGGAGATATTATATATTTGTTGTACCAACATATTATTTGTCCTTTTGGCTCCCCATTCTAATAGCAATGATGCCAAAGCTATACTTTCAAACTTGAGCTATTTTCAAACTTGAGCTATACTTTCAAACTTGTACTAAAGTCAATTTGTATGGACTTGTGCATTCATGACTTCATCAATCACAACAATTACTTCCCTTTTCTTTTCTTTTTCTTTTGTGTAATAGAGATGTTTATAGGTGAGGATAGTGATTTCTTATCCTTTATCTCTCTTTTGTTAAATTATAAGTTTAACCAAAACCATTACATCCCATATCTATATATGATTATAAATATCATCTTTCACCTTTATATGAAATAGGTTTTTTAACTTTTCAACAATGTCTAACATAGCATTGACACAATATTGAACATTGTTTTCAAAGTTAACATATAATTGAACTTTGTGTTTTATATGTCAATATTAAGTAACTCTCTCTTTCTCTAAATTTAGCCGCATTTTTAATTCAATTATTTATTTATTTACATTGTTATTATTTCTACCTTTCTTTTATGAATTTTGTTAGTGTTGTAAATTTAATTGCATTTATTGTCAAATAGTGATGAGAATGGTAACAGTAACAAGAAGCAATGGTAATTTAATCTTCATATATTGAATTGGATGAGCTTTGTGAGATGATGATGAGAAAGGCACATCAATAAAGGCTGCCTTTTTCTTTGTGTATTGCCCATCACATACTTCCCATAATTGGTCCCCTCAACCTCAACCTCAACCTCCCAACTTCCCAACTTCCCTTTTTTTTTTCTCTCTTTTTTCTAACAACTTGTACAAATCCTTTTTCTCTACCTTTTATCATTTCAATTCTTTTACCTTTTTCTTTTTTTCCCTTTTCCCAAAACAAATTCTATTTCCCTTTCTCTAAACCTTGCTTGGTTTAGGGTAACATGAAGCACTAATATAATATATCAATATAAATAAGAAGAGGGAGATGAAAGACGAAAGGGTATTGACGTCGAGTCAAGAACAAATAGAGAAGAGTTTAGTTGTACATTGAAGTAGAAAAGGGGAAGAGAAGAGGAGGGTGATTGAGGTATTCACACATTTTTAAAATTTACGAGTATTTTTACAAGGAATTGCTAAAACTTGGTGTCGTTTTAAAATTTGAACACTATTTTTAGGACTTTTGAAAATTGACAAGGCATCAGAAAATTCTTCTATTACAATCAAACAAATAAAAGGTTTTGTATTCAAACCTTCACCAAAAAAACTTTCTTTTCTTTGTTACATTGTTGTTTATTTTTCACGGTGTTCGCCTTGGGATCTATTGTACTATCCAAAATACACACTTTTCTGCCTTTCTATTATTGTCTTTAGTCCCAAGCCGATCCACAAGTTTCTCAAGTTTTATCTCTTTGCGTTTATGTTTGAGATAATTTTTCAAATCTCTCCATGAGAGTGACAATTTTTCAATTATTGTTGATACCTAAAAAGATTCACTTAAGGTCATATTCTCAGCATGGATTTACTTGGATTTCCTCGACCTGACTAGTTACAGTTCTTGAATCCACCAGTAATCCATAATTTTTTCCACCATTAATTTCTTTGAATCAACATAAATTTTCAATTATTTTGGCACGCATTACCCTCTACCAACAGAAGTTTCGGGTCCCAAATTGGCTAACTTTTCTGACGAAGATATGTCTATTTATTTTGGAGAATATGAGGCGCTAGAACTTATCCACAATGGTTCAAGAATTCAATGGCCTGCAAACCTTCAAAACCGATAAGCATGAACGCATGGTTGATATTAATGACTCATCATTCCTTCAGTCTTCCTATCTTGTAAGTATGCGCTGATGCTACTTATTATCTCGCTGTGGAAATGTTTGAACTGTGCAATCATAGAGTCCATATCAGTTTCAAGAGTAGTTTGGCTTTTACCAAGATATACCTAATGATATAGAGGAAATGTCACTTGTGATTACACCAAATAACACATTATATCGGTGGAGATATGCACGAGGTGCAAATCTTTATTTGGGTTGTTCTTGCTTGCCCATACGTTAGAGTCTTGCAAGCATGTGACAACACGATTTAGAAATTGGTGGACAACAAAGCACAAGACATATTTTAAGGATAATAGACACCATTTGGTGAGCACCCAAACTACTCAAGAATTGAGGGAGTAACCTAGGTGGTAAACATATTCATTTGGTTAAAGCAATGGCTCCTACCCTCCAAAAGGAGGCCAAGGAGCTTAGAGATGAAAGTGATGGTAGCAAAAGTGATCGTCATTGCAAGAGACCTTCGAAGAAAGCAAAGGCATTAGGTGATGATTTCTATGGAAAGGGTTTGAGTGCTCTGAAAATTCCTAAAGTTTCGACACTACTAGTTCACATATTTTTCTTTTCTTGTATTATTATTATTATTATTATTATTATTATTATTATTATTATTATATTATTATTATTATTATTATTATTATTATTATTATTATTATTATTATTATTATTCTGTTAGTGGATGATTTATTCATTACTTATTTCTATAGTCACCTTTAGATGATCATCTTCAAGAGCTTGAGCAATGCAACGATGAATCTTTGACACGGCCTCATGTGTGGGATTTGGCCATTAAAGAAGTTGTACCTAAAAACTACTAGTTGCTGAACAAGCTGAACAATCATGTGCTCTCGAGGAGAATCGACGTGGTAAGATGAAAGTGAATGAAAAAAATGTTAAAAATTTGAATCCTCCATCTAAAGGAAATGTCTGCCCCAAAGAAACTTCAGAGAATGTCATATCCACACATGCTCTTCTCCAGATTTCTAAGTTGTCTTTAAACACTTCCAAGAAGCAGATGGTAGGACACCCTGTGCCTTCTCATGGGTTGGTGAAAAGATAGTTTCAAACATACTTCAGAAAACGGCTTTATGCATGTGAGAGGACATTCAAGACAGATCATGTGCACTCTTTTTAAATATATCTCAAGAATTAGACAAAAATATAACGACGATACTTTCGAGAATTGCGAAGATAGGCAGACAACCTAACTCCTTGTTGAAGAATATTTAAACAACTATTTTAAGAGGGTAGACAATTTCAATGTTGTACAATCTTCGTATTTTGCGTAGTTGTCGTCTACAGACAAAGCTCATCAATTAGACAAGAAGCCTTAACTTTGATAAACCAATTACGAAAAGATGCCAAAGTTATTCAAGAGAGGGTTGCACAATTGGCTTTGGAAAAGATGGAACTAGAAAGCAGACTTCAAAGTATAAATACTGAGTCTAAACAGCTATCTATCTTATCTTGTGAGAAGAACGAAGACATAGACAAGAAAGAACTAGAAGTTGCAAAGATCCAGAATGAAGTCAACACTCCGGCTATCAAAGAAGAAGTCATCGAGGCTCTAGCTACAGTTCATAAGAGTATGGAGGCTACACACGAGGAATTTAAGAGCTTCATGTGGAAGATTTGACTTTGCTCCCTTCCCTTTTTTTTATTCGTTTTCTTTTTTTAATTTCAGTAAATACAAAACCTTGCTTTAATGATAATGAAAATTTCTTATTTCATGTTGCTTACATACCATTTACTATGAGATTAAGTCATAATGTCGCTTACTAAACTTTTTTCTTGCACATATAACTGAACTTAAAGTTAACATTAAGCTGCCTAGTACCATTTTTATAACATTGAGATCAAATAGTTTGATTGGGTTTTTTTTTTTTTTTTATCACTCACCTTTTAAGCTCGTGTGGGTTTCGAGATTATGCAGTTTAAGCTCTTGCGATAAAGAGCTTTTTACATAATGACGTTACACATAAAATGTCTTGAGAATCCTATCATTGATTGGGGCAACTTTTAATCTATCTCGATCAACAATCTTGTATACTTCATTTGTGTAAACTTCTTTGACAATGTAGGGTCTATTTCATTTCATTTAGGTGTGAACTTATTCCCTATATACCTTATCGTGATTATCGATCTTCTTATAGCAAGGGATTCCTTGATGACAATCCCAACTTTAGGAAACTCCATCAATTGCTTAAGAATGCTCTACGCAATGACAGAACCTTGATTCTGCTCCTGGATGATTTCCCTTGAACACTGTGGGTACAGGTCCTAGTCCTGTGTAACCGTCGCTTGCAATAGAAGATGTGCAAGTGTCGCTTATAGAAGATTTGGATTAAGCTTTCTTTATTGTCATTGGTTTGCTTGTAGATTTAGATGATAGAGAGAGATAAGAGGTAGAGATATCCCATCGAACGTGTCAATTTGACCAAACAATATTTCTAATATTTGATCCTTTAATTTTCTCTCGATTGAATGTCTATATGTTTGATTTGAGGAAGCTACATCACATAATGTTTTTCTTCAATCTTGGAGGGTGGTCGACGAGAGTCTTCTTGTTCTTAGGAGAATTCTCTTTAAACTCGAGAGTCTTCTTGTTCTTGGGAGAATTCTCTTTAAACCCTATGGAGTAAAAATTTCTATCTCCACAGGTGAGGAGGACTCTTCTATTTATAGTCCTCTTATGGGCTTGGACTTTGTTGATCCATGGATCAGACTCATGGATCCAATCACATATATTTTTGTCATATTTAGCTCTCCAACTAAGTTAACCTTATTACATAAATTTTGTCATATTTAGCTCTTAGGCTAAAATTGTATAAATAATAATATTTAATTGAACCTAAAATAGTTAACTTTAACTTGAACCAACGATGAAAATGCGTGGCATCATCCTTATGTCAAACATGTCAACTTTTAATTAGTCCTAAATTCAATTATTTGTACTTGGTCCAAAAATTCTTAAACCAAATATCATATCCAACATCATATTTGAAAAGGCAACAAATCTAAAATTACACACCTGTTTGTAGCCTCACTTTTCAAAACCCTATACTCAAAAGATAAATATGATTGAATAATTGATAATTTTCTATCCAGGAAGAATAAATTAGTAACAAATAACAATTAAATGGTAATTCTATACCAAGGACATTGAACTTAACAAACTATTTGCAAATAAATGTCTATAATCTAAGGTGTGAAACCATTGTTATCTTAGACAAGATGGGGTTTCATATGCTAAAAAAGAGGGATACCACCATATGGGCGAGCCATGGCTGAAGAAGTTTACCAGTTCTGACCACCATGCCAGAGAGATCTCCTCCAAGTTGTTGCCTAAGACTTCAAACTCCTGTATCCCGATTCCATGCTGCGAAAGAACTCCGTTTTCTCTACTGTAATCCTATATGACTATTCGACTATTCCTGCAACAGCAACAAACATCAAGACTGATCTTGTCCGCGGAAGTTGTTAGATAGAGGGAGGTGTCCATACATGAAAAAACTTAACGAAACTCATCGTGGAAATCATAATCGTCCTCATCATCTTCGTTGAAAATGGCACTGTAAAATACGTAAGGATGATCGATCATTTCTGCCAAGGTGAGACGTCCATCTTTATCTGCATCAGCTGTAAAATAAAGACAGAATGAAGATGTTAATCAACAGATGTAGTTGCTCCCTCTGGAAGATGAAAATATTTTCCAGGCCTAGTCTAATTCTGATCTTATGCCTTATGGTAATGTTTTCTCATTTAGAAAACATTTGCAAGAAAGTTCTTCCATGTAAAATGATAAGATAAATGACGTCATACTATATTTTGTTCTGAGGCTGATGGAGAAACACTTGGTCTATCTTTATTAAAATCAATGAGGACCATAATAACATTAACAATTATGCTACAGTTTATTGAGTTAAAAGTCAGATGCAATAGATTCATAATGAAATCTGATAAAGGAACTTCCAAGAGAATAACCATTCAGTCCACAAAGTGCAAACAGAAAACAATTGTGTAATGACTGCATTTTAATATGACGATTTTACTACTCGTAAAATGAATTTTACACAATATTACTTATATGTGATGGGTGGTCGGTCAAGTAAAAATTAAAATAACTGTACAGAGTATAAAAAATCCATGGACAACCCAGCAAGCTCTCACTAATAGAGGAAAAGAAAGAGTAAATTGTTTCTACAACCATACATAAGAATCATGAGATGTTTGTTGATGACATTAATATGTGCCACAATATCCAAGCAATATCTCAATCGTAAAAGTAAAGCTAAAAAATTCATCGACTTGCATATGGGTTTTAAGATTCGTTATGGATGAGTACCTGCTGTATGATATATTCTGCCTGTTGTTTTGCATAGTAATGCTCTGATGGGTGAATTTTTCCAATTATAGGTAACAGCTCTTCATTAGACAGGTGTCTATGAAAAACAAAATACAACACACAAAATAATCCTTAAAGGTGTCAAATAGGATACAAAACTGTAGAATCATTGCTATAATCTTTTAATGAAACCAGACCCGTTCCTAGTAGATGGGTATATATTGGTTAGTAGGTGCCAATAGGTTCTCTCTAAGAATTATCTTTGGTTAGGATTAGGAGAGATGGGGAGCTCTTGAAATGTCTGTAGAATTGTTATTTATGTTCTTTTTAAAAATTACATTTTGTCAAACTGATTTTTATCAATTTTTTGTTTCTTTAATCTTTATTCAAAACCACAATTTCTTGGAGAGAAATGAAGAACATAGAAGGGCACTCAAGAGGATAGAAAAGAGAAAAAAAGAAGCCCAATCCCCGACAATAGAAAAGAGAGTTCAACCCTTCCTACAATAAAGGACTCCAATCCAAAGAATGATCCCAAAAGATCAAGACAACATATAAATACAATTTGGTTTTACGATTTGGTATGGAAGCAAAATAAAAAAATGGGATTACAATGCCTGGTTATGTGAACAATCATTGGCAGTCTATCACATTCTTTTATTTACTCCTGGGACAACCTAGTAGGCCACTCATATTATTTCTAGACCTATTCCTAAAGCATGATTGGTGACATCATAATTTCCTGCAACTTTTCCATCATCGTGTCATAATTGACATTTTTTGTCACTTAGCTGGAATGACGGAGGTTATGAGATCTGCTTGCTCATTAAATATCTAAGTTACTAATTCTCCGAGTTTGGCATTTTAATCTTCAGCACCAATTAGTGCTTGTATTTGTGTTCTCAAAACATGCCTTTTCTTTTCTCTCTTTTCTTTTTCAGGTTGATAGTTTGGTTGAAGAGTTTGCAGATATAAATCGTAAAATGGAGAAAACAGGAACATTCACTATGGATAAGAAAAAGCTCCTTCAACTTGTTGGAAAGGCCAATTCAAATTTAGCAGATGTAATTCTCAAAGTTGGTCTTTTTGAGAGGTAAAACCCCGATAGTTGGTATTGGACTTATAGTATATTGGTCTAAACAGATAGCTGTCTTTTTATTTTATTTATTATTGTTTTGAAAAGGATACAATATAAAAAATGTTCATTAAGGAAATGCAAAGAGACTTGCAATGAAGAAACTAAAATGTTTGTCTCATGGCCAATCCAAGGGGTAATGGCAGCGGCATAGCTCTAGAAAGCGGCGGAATAAGAGACCACCCACAACGCAGGACATTCTTAAAAAGGAAGACCATCTGTCGTTAAGCATTCTTATACATCGTTTACTCGGAATTGTGCAGATATAGGAATAGTCTGGTTCCTCACAGTAAGAGACTTCCTTGCGGAAGTTTCCCATCACATAAGGAAATGAAAACAAGTTTCCCATCACGTAGGGAAATGAAAAGAGATATACTCAAAATACAAACCAATAAGCAAACAAAGTAGAAGAAAAAAGATCCTCAAAACAAATAAAGAGGCAAACAAAATCCAGTAAACATCGCTTGGAATTAAGACTTCATTGATTTATGCTAAAATAATATATTTCTTGTTTATTTCACAAATAGAAAGATTTTACTTAAATAAAACAACTCATTACAAAAAAGGAAAAAATAAATTTGGCAAATATTATACAACCAACACAATAAAATATAATACAATAAAGGAAATAATCAACATTTCCCCTCAAGCTGGTTTGAAGATATCAGTCATTGCTAGCTTGTCAATCAGTTTGTTGAATTGCCACTTTGGAAGGCCTTTAGTTAACACATCTGCAATTTGTTCTGTTGTCGGAAGGTAGGGTATGCATATTACTCCCACATTGGTCTTTTGCTTTATAAAGTGTTTATTGACTTCAGTATGTTACGTCTTGTTATAAAGGACTGAATTGTGGGCAATGGAAATTGCTGCCGTGATACTGCATGAGCATTGTTTGAGTGAATCCCAATTCTTCCAACAATCTTATTCATTTACACTCACAAATGCGTTGGGTTAAAGCTCTAAATTCTGCTTCTGCACTACTTCTTGCAACAGCACTCTGTTTTTTACTTTGCCAAGTAGCAAGATTTCCTCCAAGGAAGGGGCAGTAACCAGATCTCAGTCATGCAACCTGCCCAATTAGTATTAGTGTAAACGTTAACATTAGATGATCATGTCTTTGAAACAATGTGTCTTTTCCTCAAGTACCTTTCAAATACTTAGGATTCTATTCTATAAACGGCATAAAAGTGAGTTGGTCCAAGAGCATGCATGAACTGACTTTTGATACTAATTGCAAAAGCAATGTTAGGACGTGTGGGAAAGATATATGAGTCTTCCTACAAGTCTCTAGTACTTTTCTCTTTCCTTTATCTCATTCTTGGTTGCAACTTTCAATTTCAAATTCTGCTCAATGGGAGTTTCTGCTACCTTGCAACCAAGTAAACCTGTCTCTTTTAACAGATCAATAATATTCTTCCTTTGTTTGAAAAGAATGCCACTTTTGGACCTGGCAAACTTCATGCCTAGGAAGTACTTTAAAGTTCCTAGGTCCTTGATCTGGAAATCATCTGCCAACTTTTTCTTCACGAAACTTTGTTCTGTCTCATCATTGCTTGTAAGAACGATATCATCAAATTAAACTATCAAAATCATAACCTTGTCATTTCCTGTATGTTTGTAGAATATCATATGATCGACTTGGCTTTGACTGAATCCATAGCCCGTGACTACTTTCTCGAATCAAATCAAGCTCTAGGAGACTGTTTGTTCCAAGGAATATACAAGCGTTCAAATCAAGCTCTAGGAGACTGTTTGAGACCGTATAATGATCTCTTTAACTTGCAAACTTTGTTAATCCCGAGATCTACCTTAAAACTAGGTGGCAAGTCCATAATTACCTCTTCTTTCAGTTCCCCATTGAGAAAGACATTCTTAACATCCAATTGATAAAGAGGCCAATCAAAGTTAGCTACAACAGACAACAAATTTCTAATAGAATTGATTTTGACAACTGTAGCAAATGTTTCTTGATAATCAACTCCATAGGTTTGAGTAAACCCCTCAGCAACCAATCCAACCTTGTACCTCTCGACACTACCATCAGCTTTACATTTTAGCGTAAACATCCACTTGCATCCAACTGTTTTCTTTTCTTTTCGTAGTTCAAGTATATCCCATGTAGAATTCATCTCTTCCATCACTGCTAATTTCCAATTCAATTCATTTGGGACCTCTTGTATATTCCTCGGAACAAACAGGTTGATTATTTTGGATGTAAAGGCTTTATGATTGTGAAAGTTTACGATAAGAAAGATAGTTTGCAATGAGATATTTGACAAATTTACTGGTACCTTTCCTGTTGGCAATTGTAATATCAAGATCAGAGACATTAGACAAGGAATTATGAGAAGAACGGGGAGAATTAGACGAAGTAAAAGGAGAATGTATGTTACCTGGATCTTCATAATCATTTATCGGGGTATTAGTTTGGTTTTGTGATAGATCATTCTCAATTCCTTCGAGTCAAGTTTCTTTTATTATAAAGCTGTAGTTCAGGTTTTTACTTGTCAAGTCAGTCTATAGTGGTTCTCCCCCTGAAGAACTCTCCACACTTGACGTCAAGAGTTAGCTCATAACTTTGGAATCAATGGTGTTTGGGATAGGTTAAGTGTCCCAAAAATTATCTTAAGGTTGGGGACTCCCTCTAAAGAGAATTTTGGCTAAAAAAAGGTTGATTTTCCAAAAACAGACATATCCATACTCTCAAAATACCTTTTAGTCGAAGTGTCAAAACATTTGTAAGCCTTCCTATAGGAGACAGCCTACAAAAATGCATTTAACAGCTTTAGGATCAAGTGAAGTACGAGTAGAGTTGGGATTATGAACATAAGTAGTGCAACCAAATAATTTAATTGGTAAGTCAGAGAAAAACCGAACAATAGGAAATCTTTTTTTAAAATTATTTAGAAGAGTTTTTAAATTCAAAACCTAAGAAGCACGAACACCGACACGAGATACGACACACCAGTTTTTTAACATATAGGATACAACATGCATAGGACACGACATGCAGAGGACACGTTCTTTTTTTAATTTTTTTGGTAGGTAGTTGGAGTAAAGGAGCCACTAACCTATCAAAACGGACTGCAATATTCCTCCACCACTGTTTCTTGCTTGATTATGAGAAATTGCCCACAAACTGAACCTTGGCATGATGAGCCAAATCGGATCAACAATCTTCGTTTCATATCATTCCAATTCAAAATTGGTTCTCGTTTGTCTGTGGCTTGGTACCAATTGAGAGCCGCTGCTTCGAAGCTAATGCTCCGCTGCTTTGAAGCTAATGACTGTCACTGTTAATTTTTTGGAATCAGTAAGTTTATGGATTTGTAAGTAACGATCGGATTCATTGAATACTGACATCTCAAACTTGTTTAATTTGCTATGATCCTGTTCACCCTCATTATTGTCTGAATGCATTGCTCCTATAGCCATAAATAGGTTCCACTGTGTTTGCCACTGTCGTATTCTTAATTTCCTCATTCGATTCCGAATTGGAAGGGCGATCTGACAATCCAACACCAGAAACTAGAGAAGCCAATAATGTTTGAGTGTCATCTGCATTCCTTCGTTGTTGTTCCAACTGTGCTATAAGGATAAAGCGTTGAACAATCTTAAGCAAGTGCAAGCAGCGTTTCTTCAATTTGTGGTAACTTCTGAACATCTACTTAAATCCTGGCAATTTCAAAATCAGTTACGCCTAACCGTTCTTCAATTTTCTTCTGTGCCACCTTTCCTATCATCCCCAGGTTGAGGGCTCTTATACCAGTATGATAGTTACTAAAGTAAAGTTCTTCTATTATAGATAATTTACTATTACATAGACCATTCCTCCCACACGAGAGAAACCCAAACACTTCAAACTAAAAGACTGTCTACCCATCTGCTAACTTAACTTCTTATTTAAACACATAACATAGCAACGGTAACATAACTTCCTTCATAACCAACTACTAACCACCTGAAGACTGAAACTAGTCAAGATAAATGCCCAAAACTACCCAAGATAATCATTCTTACTGTTGGATGATTCTCCCAACTCAATAATAACTACTTCTTTGCCCTTTTTGCCCCTGCGAGCATACTGATGTATAATCAGTGGCCTATCAAATACATTTTGCTTTTTATTTTATCTAGAGCCTCTTTAAAGCTTGGATTACGTCTTATGTGGTTTTCGCAGTACTTGGCGCCAGGATAATACTATTGTTCAGAAATGTATTTGACATCCTAACAGAACCAAGATCATAACATAGAAAAGTTTGCCTTTCAAGCTTGATATAAGTAAACAAAAATATATACATTCTTACCTTCTTATTATTATTAATATTCGTGCATAGAAAATTCGATCATAATATTGCTTTAATTGGTAGAATTTTGTTATCTTAGTGCTCTTTTATGTCTTTTTCCTTTGCCACTCAGATCAGAAATTGCGTGGAGGGATGCAAAATATGCTCAAATATATGAGTACCTTCGGGAAGAGTACGAGGTCACCCAGCGCTTTGGGAATCTAGATTTCAAATTGAAGTTTGTGGAGGTAATTTCATTCTATTCCATTCATTCCTTCAAAGTGGTTTTTTCCGTATAGTTGAGCCTCTTCTCTTGAACGTTCTTCTTAAATATCGTGGCAATAGCCAACTTGAAAGCAATATTATCTATTTTTGGTTATATGCAATGGAAAATGTGTTGAGAGGACGTGTAACCTCGTGAAAACTTTCGTATTTTCTTTAGTATTCTTTTTAAGGGAAAGAAAACCAATTTATACTAAATGTTGTATTAACTAAATCTCTCAACTTTCACAAGTGAATGAATTTAAATCCTTCATTCTTATTTCATTTTAAAATCGTTAAATCGTTAATGCATAATATTCACACATGTACAAGGCTTTAAATTCAAGGATTGGAACGTATTAAATCAAATGGATACTAGCAGCTTCTGATTAATTTTATTGGTTTTATCATATTCTTGTCCACTCTTTCTTCACTTATTTAGAAAAAGTTACATAACAACTTTTCCTACTGCTTCGGTAGAATTTTAGGAAAAGAATTTTTTTATTTAACAGTTTGGATGGTGGATATTATTTCGTGGGTATGAGCATTATTATCCCTGGACATTTAGATCCCAATGTTCAAGAATTAAATGTTTATTTTTTTTAAAGAAGAAGAATAAAAAAAATTAAAATATTGACATCAATATTCTAATCCGTGGTGAAGGGACGTGGTCCTATCAAAAGCTAGCTACTATTGTAGGAGAATCAATTCATAGTTCTTCAAGGAGTGAAGTTTTGAGGACTCTCTTTATTTAATTAGTTTAGAATGTTTCTTTAAGAAATTGGTTCTGCTAAATTGTTTCCAAGTGTTTGTGCTGTCCATCTGAAGTTTGTGTATTCTGAAGCTGACCCAAAATAATGCAAATGAAATCAGGGAGTGGTGTGTGTTCCTTTTCCAAAAGCCGAGCTAAGGAAAAAATAATCAACATTCTCATTGTGATTTCCTTATTTAAATCTTTAACCTAGATTCTTCCACTTATATCATACTCACTGGAAGGAGGTTCTTTTACTTTTATGGAAATGATATTTCTTGAGATAGAACAGTGTTTAATTCTTCTCTAATAAATTTGCACCTTCCTTGCAGCATAACATTCATTTTCTTCAAGAAGTCCTCCAGAATAGGAAATCAGATCTCTTGGAATGGTGCATCATTGGCCTATTGAGCATTGAAAACATTATATCATTATATGAGATTGTTAAGGATTCAACTCCCATGCAACTCTGATTTGCCAGCGTCGCGGATGCAATTTTTGATCTGCAATTAGTAAAGTCTAATTTTGTTTTTTGTTGTACTAATTATTTTATCATAAAGATAATAATCTGATTTTCTTATATTTTTATTTGATCCTCCAGCTCTCCATATTACATTATGCTCATGTTGTCTTACATTATTGCATTATATATATAGATGCGCATAAACATACAACTATTGTAACTCGAACAAAATTCAGTTGGAGAAATTCATTACTATTTTACCTTCTAGTTTTCTTTTATGTAAATAACTATTGAAAAGTTTCCTAAAGTATGTTGATGTTGAGCCATAGCAAGTACTTTTAGAAGATGCAACTTATTCTCTCTAGGGAGAGATTCTTGAAACTGATCACAGATACAAAATTGTGTACATTTACAATAAGTTTAGGAATATTGTAATAGGTAGCAAAATAAGTTGAGATATTTTGCAAATGTGTCTTCCAGATTTCTACTATTGCAAATATGAGAAAGAATTCAAGTTATGATTTTGGTTATTTCTTTATATCCATTTATCTTCTTGATGAACCTAAACAAAGTTCCTACTTTCTCTTTTTTTTTTTTTTCCATTTGCATGCATGATCTTTTTCTCCTCTCAACATTTTTCTTCTTCGCAAGTGTGGTCTCAATCCTTATTTTCTTTGTCTTGACCATGATCAATAACTCAACTTTGAGGCGGTAGACGGTGTGGTGTTTGAGAAATTGTCAAGTGATTTTTATTATCTAATATGAAGTGTATGATAACATTCTTAGATCTATAAATTTACAAATTATTTACATCTGCAAACCTTTTATCAAAATAACAATGGACAGCAACAACGAGACAGTCAATTAATACATTATATAGCAAGTCTTCCATTTCGGGGAACAACTAACTATAGTCAAATTCATCACCATCTTCTCACAATTTCTTCCATTTTACAACAACTCCATAGGTCTTCCGCAACATTCCAAGTCAGTAGCTAATCTTAAGTACAAAAGTTCCTATGAGGGAGGCATAGTAGCTCTAAAATTTCTCATCCCACAAAGTGTGTGTTGACGGACGATTAGAGAATTCGTCCAAGGAAAAGACTTAGAATTTTGAGGATTCATCTCAAGTTCAGTAGAGTTGTAATTTTCCTGTATTTCATTTTATTTGATTGAATTTATTAATGAAATATTTCGTTTATAATCACTTTTTGGTTCACTGTGGTTTACACGAGATCTTTATAGAGAAATTTAATTTGTGAACTCCAACTTGTATTAATAATGTATTTATGTTGATTTGATGCAATGAGTCATTTGATCTCCTGATTCTCTCTCACTTAGATGCTTATGCTTGATTTGAGGAAGCAGAGCACGTGACGTTCTTGAAGTTGGAGTCTTGAAAGAAAGTTTGTATCTTCAAATGAAGGGAACTCCAGTATCTATAGAGTTCTTTAGTGGCTTTTATGAACTTGAGTCTGGTTGATTTATGGACCAGAGCTAAATTAAATTTATTTTTTTGGCTCGATTGAATTTTAGTCTTAACCGAGTAAATAATATTAATTAAACTAAAATAATTAATTTGATCCAAACATGTGTATCATCCAAATTAACAAATTTATATTTTTTTTCAATTTTAATTTGGGACACATGTCAATTTTTAATTAGTCTTGAATTCAACGATAATGCGTGATTGATCTAAAATTTTTTATTCTACAACTATAATAGTATTGGGGAATTGCCAAAAATAGGCCAAAAATGGGGTAGAAAAAGAGTTTTAGGATTGATTGTAAAAAAGTTGAGATTTAGGACAAATTTTGGGTAGAGGGATTTAAACCCGAGACCTCTTGGTTCTAAGTACATACATACAGGCGTTAGTTGAGCTTGGTTGACAATTTCTATACTTTTTTAAGTAACAAATAATTGGAGAAATTTTGTGGCTATATTTATGATTTTTCTCAAAGAACTTAAGGATCTTTATTTCCATTTCTATATATTGTGGGAATTTTTGCAGACATTGATATGGGTGAAACAAAGAAAGTAACCGAACAAACTAATATTGGACAGTTGGAGTTCAGCCCTGCACGACCCTTTGACAAAGCCCTTCCCTCACTTCTAGCCACCATTGTCCATTGTTCACACCTAACACAACCTAGTGGTAGCATGTCACTTCCTCCTTGCCAGCCAGTTCACCCCAGCCTGTAGGTCAGTCAGCCTGTTATAAAAGAAAAAAATCAATTTTTATGTTCTCCCCAACCGACAGTGAGCTTCACGGTGACATCTATTCTAATCTACACTGACTTTCACCCTACTTCGACCACAACCAGACTTTCATAGTTAATAGGGTGGTAATTTTGCTGGTTTCGACATTATGTACATGCATGAGTTTAATCACCCCTCCCTCCTCTTTTCCTTTTCAGTTATGAGATTAAAGTGAGGGAATGACAAGAGAAGATCATGAACCAACGAAAATTACAGGTAATTATTGTTTTTCTTTTTTTCCTTAACTCTTTTTAGCCTTTGGAAATATTTAGCAAAGAACTCATGTATGATCTGCATTGAGACTGTTCTTGAGTTGCTTTCATCAGACAAGTTTATGAAGTTCTTGTTGTTGGTTTGTCATGATTTTGTTTCAATTTTTCTGGGAAACTAAGAGTTGTTACTCTTGATTTTTTTTCGAGTATTTCTCAGTCTAAGAGTAATTTATCACTAAGCACATGATTTTGTTGGTAACATGCAAGATACAACCTGAATGGAATATCAAATACCATAATGTATTTGTCAGATCATGCAAGACAACTATACAAGCAGATAATTATGCTTATAGTAGCAATCGGCAATAAAATTATTTTTAAAATTTATTTCAGTGTTCTAATTACCTTGTTATCCTAATTCCTATCTTCTTTCGCCTTGCAGATGTGTTGAAATTTGTTGTCAGAATCTGTTTGAATGATGAACTTCATGCATACAATTGTTGTGGTTGTCACAACTGGAATCTATTAAACAAAATCAAATACTTGATAATAACTACCTCTCCACACTGTTATGTTTCTTGTTTTTTGTTTTCAATAATTTGATCGGTTTTAGACTTTTGATTTATTTTCAATTAGAAGTAAATGAATGAAGGAAAAAGATAACAGAAAAAGTTGATTTTACTTTTACTATCATTTTCCTATGCTTTTTAGTTTATGGGGATAGATATTTGTTGGTGTTCCTTTTCTTAAGTTAGAAGAAAAAAGTTGGGGCATAACTTTACATGGACAATCAAGTCATTTTTTTTCTTAATTTGTGTCTTTTATAGCTAAAAGAAGAAAACTTAAGAATTACATATAAGTAGTATAAAGTATAAGTCTAATATAAGATAAAAAAATTTCCTTTAATTTTTACTCTGTTTATAAACTTATGAGGTTACAAATTGCAATATATTTTCTAATACCATATTATGAATAATTTGGATAGCTGGTTGTGTTTGAAAACTGTATCTTCTTCCATCGTCATTGGTTTATCGTTGCTTTCTTTTCATTTTTGTTAAATTTCAACAAATATCAAGTTGATGTGACTTTTATTGTAGGATATGGGTAATGTTTACAATTTCAAGGATTAGAACTTTTCGTTTATGTTGTTTATCAGACCTTCTATACATCTCTACAATTATATGATCTTTATGGTGAATACATTGTGCAAGGCCGTATATTATAAGATCAATACTGTTTTTTAAAGGAAAGAAAAATATATAATGTGCTACACACCAAATTTTCTTCAAAGAAAAAAAAACAAATTAAATATGTTCCATACTTTCTTTTTGTAGTTTGTGATCCTAGCTAAACTCAGGTTAAAGAGTTATGTTTATATTTGTATATTTGAATGGAGTTAATTGCAAATACAACGATTAGATACAAAATATTTGCATATGTAACACATATTGTATTGCTAATATAAATATATCACTCATAGATTTTGCTATAATTATACTTGTTTAAACATACTAATACACACTTAATCTTCTTAGTTCAATAATGGTATGGAGTGGAACAAACTTCCTACGTTAGGATAAAAGGGTCACACAAATTACCTTCGTAGTAAACTTACTTTTGACATTATTCATTTAACTTAGGGTAAGTATAATGGATTAGCAATTTTATGAATAATAATTAAGTATATAACAATATCTTTTAAAAATTGTAAATGTAGCAAAATATATTTGTGATAGATTTATATCGTTAATAGACTCTTATGGCTTATAAGCGAATGACATATGTGATTTAAAATAACTGCAGCAATTAGTTTAAAATGTTGTTATATATCTACGAATTTCTTAATTGTTATATTCATTTGTCATTAGTTGTATTTAAAAGGGATGACCAGAAAAACATTAAAACAAGAGGTTTACTTTTGATAAAAGAAAATTTTAAATTTAAATTGCTAAAATAGCAAAATGTGCATGTCTAAGTGAAAATTATTCAACAATAATCACGGTCGAACTCAAACTCCCAAAAACAATGATTACATTTATTCCCTAATTTGCTAATTCATTTTGGATTAGGTTTATTTTTGACAACAATAAAAAAATTGAGGTGTGGAACAATGATATTATAAATGCCAAAGAGTAGTTAAGATGCAAAATATAAATTTATATTTGCAATATTAGGTCAAAATGAATGATAATTTAGTTAGATTTTTGTCAAATAAATAAAAATGTGAACCATACCAAAAGCAAATATAGATGCTTTTTTATTATTGAATTTTCATAGAATAAATAATAAAAAAAAGTAGAAAATATTTGCCTTTTAACTTTTTCTTTTTTAATTTTCATAGAAAATATTTAATCCAAAAATTAAATAACTCTCCTCCACGGTCAATTTTCTTTTCCCTCTTCTTCAACCTCAACGGTCTCTTTTATTTCAAATTTCTTTCCCCTTTTTCTTCTCCATCGGTTTACTCTGCCTCTCATCTCCCCTTCTCTTCTTCGTCTTCCTCAAACCCTGCGATTTCCTATCTCTCAAATTCCGTTTCGCTCTTCCTATACCTCCAAAATTTCGCTCTTCCTCTCTAACGTGAAGCAGCCAAGAAACTCTATCTTGCGACATACCCATCTCGTCGATCCACCACTTTCTTCTTCTTCTAGCCTTAACGGTGCCGAAATCAAGGGCCGCAGACCCCCAAACCCAAGTCTTCCAAAGAAAATTCTCCACCGTCAGATCGGTTTTCGATTCCAAATCCTGAAGAGCCCGCTTCCACCTAGGCCTCCCTCTTCTAACCCGACCGTTCCTGAGAGTTCGCTATCACATACTGCTTTTACCTGCAATCCCGATCCAAGGTAATGCTAAAATAATGTTGCTAATATCTGGAATATGGTATTACTGAATTTAGTAAAAATAAATAAATAAATAAAAAAGAAGTATACCTGTAACAACTAACAGTTGTGAGCACTGTCGGAAAAAGGCAATGAATTTGTAAATCGAAGTGCAGATAGTTCTGTTGTTTAGGATGGAAAAGCATGAGTATCACGTTTCTATATTCAACGGACTGGTACTTGTAAAATTTAGGCTCATAATCATTTTATTGTGCAGAGACTGGCAGATGGTTTAAGTAGCTGGTTCCGGAGGCAGAAGCTAACAGGTGCAGCTGGGGAGCGCTTGAAGGAAGCACGCAATATCAACCGATCACTCTCACAACTCGGGTAACCGATCAAAACTATTGGGAGATATTTCAAATTTCATTTAAGCAGTGATCTTTCCAATGATTTTTTTCTTTATTTATTTTGTAATGTCAATTAGTTGGCTAATTATTTATCAGAATGCTTGTTGATATCGCTGCATGTTTTATTTTGTAATGTTTGTACTTTTTAGTTGTGATTTGTGAATATGCTAGGATTGATTTGATTTGCTCTTCTGACTGTTAAGATCGGAATGATGTTGCTCATCTGAAAGAAGGCAGCATCATGTGCTTGAAGACTTGTGGAGTATGGAGAGTGAATGGTCAAATTTGAGGAATCGTATCTGCTGGCTTTGTAGTCCAAACAGGTTGTCTGGCTAACTTTCTTTTTCTCATTTTCAACCAATTAGGATAGCTGTCATGTTTTTTGAATTCCTTGCCATTCTTGAGTAGTAACTTGCATTTGTTTATTAAAAGGTTTTAATTAAGATTATGGTGTTCATAACTTTGTAGTGTCACACTAAATAACTTAAAAGAGTTAGTTTGACAGTTGACAAACATGATAGTAATGTGATAGTGAGTGCAAGGGTAAAAAGAGCTGCTTCTGTTGGGTTAAAGGGATGTTTGTGTTTTTTAGTGTGATGTGTTTTGTTTTCAAGTTCGTTAGTAGACGTATTACTTAATTGAGCATTTTGATACCATAGCCAGTGTAGGGGAAGATGAATGGAGGGTGCTATGAGACTAGTTAAGACTTATATGTATCCTAATTTTAGTAATATATAAAATTGAGAGAATTTCCTTTGATTTTCAGGAACAATGATGAATAATCAATGAAAAGGTTTATCCATGCAAGCTTCAAACCAAAGTCAAGGATATCGATCCTTCCAGGGGAGTCCAAAGTTCCAAGATTGTTTATCCATGCATCATTTTGTCGATCTACTAAGATTAAATTGTCTCGTTGTAGTTGCAAGACTGGAACAATAGACGGCAGTTTACACCACCCAGTGACTTCCATGCTGACGCGATGAATGATTATTTCATTTCACAGGTAATTGTTCTCAATGAATGTTTTGGTTCTAACGACCTGCTATCTGATCGTAATTCTAATTATTTACTTGGCCTTGTTTCTTTGTAGGCAGTGATAGAAAATACCAGAGCAAATGATATACACAAGCGAGTTCCCTTTTTAGTACCGTTTACTAGCAGGGTTAAGATTTTCACTGTAAGCAAGTTATTTTTTTGGTTTCCTTATCCACAATATTGAATTTCTTGGACGACTGTTAGTTATAGAAATATGTAAGATATTTTTTATTTATGGTTACTTTCTCTATAACTCATTTCACAGACACAACTAGCAGCAGCTAGGCAAAGGAATGGATCTCTTGCTGTTTTTGCCAGAAACCGGTTTAGAATTCGACGAAATCATATATTGGAAGATGCTTTCAGTCAGATGAGTGCATTGTCTGAAGTTGATCTTCAAGGATCGGTAATTTCAGACTTCCATGATTTATGAAAAATGAAATTGTTATCTTACTTTTTTCTATCTTTTTCTTTGCCCTCGTGAAAACGACCCCTTCCCTCTTCTGCATCCTATAGTTGCAGAGTTACTTGTAATTGTTTATTAGTTTTTTCTTGTTTGTGTTGGGTCAATTGCTTCACTTTTCTGCATGCAGATACGTGTGTCTTTTGTTAATGAATTTGGAGTTGAGGAGGCAGGAATTGATGGTGGTGGTATTTTTAAAGATGTCATGGAGAACATTACACAGGCAGCCTTTGACGTGCAGTATGGTTTATTTAAGGTTATCACGACATTCCTTATTATTAGCATGGCATGGCTTTGTTAATCCTGTAGTATTATTGGATAACATGAAGCGTGATGAGACAGCCATAGTTGTTTGAAATCGCTTTTCAAAATAAAAATAGTTGTGAGATCACATTTCAATATAAAAATTGGTTGCTTGAAATCTATTTCATAAAATTTCAGTAATATGTGGGTATGTATTGTTCATTTTTTCTAATATAAGTTATTTTCTGCTTGGTAATCCAGCAAATTGCTGACCATTTGCTCTACCCCAATCCTGGTTCGGGAATGATACATGAGCAACATCTCCAGTTTTTCCATTTCCTCGAAGTTCTTTTGGCAAAGGTATGGCCATAATTCCCAATCATACATGGAATTTACTTTGGTTGATTAGTTTTTTCTTTTTTTGGATAAGGATATCCTGGTCTTGGCCTTATCGTGGAAGATTCTTATATATCTTTCACCCATACTTTGGTTGAATTTTGGAACATTAATGTATCGCCTGACATTCATAAATACAATGTCATAATTTGAAATCTGCTGTCTTCCTACATTATGCATGTTTTTCTGTTATTGAAGTTGCTGCCCGGTTGTGCTAAAAGTTCTCAAGCAGTCATGCTAAAAGATCTCAATCACATTAAATGATTTTTGACAGGATGTTGTTGTTTTACCCTTCTTCCTGTAGGTCATGTTTGAAGGAACTCTTGTTGATATACTTTTTGCAACATTCTTCTTGAGCAAGTTAAAACAGAAGTAAGGTTTTTAAAGATTTACTGTCTTACTGTTTTGTATTTTGTGCTGATCCACTAATCGTAGTATTGATGGTCATGACAATGACTAGTTGCAAGTTACTTGAATTTTTAGGGTTCTAAAAATCTTACATTTTATTATGGGTGCACTGCCTACTAATGAGATTGTCAATTGCTAACTTCCAAATGTTGAATTTGGGATTTCCATGCTACATTCACTTTCTTGATCTGCAATTACAGAGCTACTCTATACTGGAATAAAGTCTCATCTGAACTGTAGCTTTTGATGCTGTAATTGCAAAGCTAGGAAATCTTTATGTACAATGCCTTTTTTTTTATCATTTATTAATGAAAATGAGAAGCCTTTTTATAGGCTGGAGATTACAAGAGTTGTTAAACTAACTTGGGGTTGAGTTAGTTTACTTATAACTAACTCAAGATACAAAATTGTTAATTCAAATAACTAATCCTAAACTATAAAAATGGTAATTCAAACACCTCCTCTAGGATAAAACTCAAGAAACATAAAGAAGGGGGATGTTCTACATTAGCTTTTGTCAAGGCTTTAGCCAAAATTTTATTTATCAACTGTGGGGGAGGATTTGAGAGCTCCCCAATCTCTACACACTTCTCTAATGAGAGTCTATACCAAAATCAAGATACCCATACCCTTCCACTCAAGAAACTTAAGTAATTGCTTAGAGAAATAACAAAATACTTGGCCCCACTCTAACAAACACATTCCTAAGGGCCCACACAAATAGAAAAATACCAACTAACTCTCAATCATTCTTTCTTCTTCCTATTCTTGTCTCTACGGGAATACACCTTTACTATGGGAGGTCTATCATTACCCGCCCCCCAAATAGCCACCTTGTCCTCAAGGTGGAATTCAGGAAACTGTTTCTTGAATAAGAGCAGCTTGTTCCACGTTGCACTTTCAAGTGTCCCCTCACTCGAACGGATCAAAACTTCTAAGTTGTCCTCCTTTTCTATTGTTTTGCGAACTCCCAATACTTCTACCGGAGACACTTGCATAGACAAATCAGCAGCCAAATCTTTTGAAATTGGGAATAATGGCCTGTTTGAACCCACGACCTTGCGAAGAACAGAAACATGAAAGACCGGGTGTATAAGCGATTCCTTGGGAAGGGCCAAACGGTATGCAACGAAACGAATTCGTGCCACGATCATAAATGAACCAATGAATCTTGGGGCTAATTTGGTGTGCTTAAAACGGCTGAGAGAGGACTGTCGGTAAGGGCGTAACTTCACATAAACCCAATCATGAACCTCAAACTGCACCTCCCGTCTTTTAGCATTAGCATATTTGACCATTCGCTGCTGTGCTTTCAGTAAATTGGCCTTCAAAACGCCCAAAATTTCATCTCTTTCTTTCATCAAATGGTCTACTTCATCATTCACCCGGCTCGAGCCCTTCACATATGGTAATATAGAGGGGGGTGGTTGCCCATAGAGGGCCTCGAAGGGGTCATCAATGTGGCTGTACGGACTGTTGTATTATAGCTTAATTCAGCCCAAGCTAGCCATTTAACCCATTGTTTAGGTGTGTTCATAGAAAAACACCCTACGATACGTCTCCACCCCCGATTGACAACTTCCGTTTGACCATCTGTTTGGGGGTGGTAAGTGGTGCTTCATCTCAACTGAGTTTCCAACAACCTCCACAACTCTTCCCATAATAGACTTGTGAAAATACGATCACGATCCGACACTATACTTCAGGGGCATCCATGCAAACGAATAATCTCTCGCATAAAAACAGCAGCAACCACTTTTGCACCAAATGGATGTTTCAAGGGGATGAAATGTGCATACTTGGAAAGAAGATCCGCAACTACCAATATAACATCATAACCTCGGATTTGGGGAGGCCCTCAATAAAATCCATACTAATATCTTCCCACACACGGTCCGGAATGGGTAATGCTTGAAGGAAACCAGCCGGAGTTAAAGACAAGTATTTGGCTTGCTGACACACGGAACATTCAGCAACATAGGTGCGGATATGGGCTTTCATACCTCGCCAATATACCTCCCTTGCTAGCCTTTGATATGTTTTCAATGCACCATGATGTCCCCCTATCGGGCTGTTATGGAACTCAGCTAATAATAAAGTAATATTAGGTGAATCCTCCTCCTTGTAGCAAATATCCATCTGGAGCTGGCTGTCCATTTATCAAGGATAATCGAATATTGTTAAGAGATTCATTTCCAGCCACTTGATCGATGAAAACCGAAGGGTTTAGCCCGCCCACAATACTTACGAGGCCCAATTCAAATACCGGTGGTAATCTCTATAAGGCATCGGCCGCTTTGTTTTCCAATCCTTTCTTGTACTCAATCACAAAATCATACCCCAATAGTTAGCGATCCATCTCTGATATTCTCCCCCGATAGCCCGTTGTTCAAGAAGAAACTTCAAACTTTTCTGATCTGTACGCACCACAAAAGGCTTACCCAATAGATATGGTTGCCATTTTTGAACAGCCAGCACTATTGCCATAAGCTCCCGTTCATAAACAGCCTTAAACCTATGGGTAATAGGTAAAGCTTGACTGAAAAAGGCCACTGGTCGTTGATTTTGCATTAGGACAGCCCCAATACCCACACCCGAAGCATCAGTTTCCAGCACAAAACTTTGTGAAAAATCAGGAATACCTAGCATCGGGACAGACATCATTGCTGACTTTTAACTGCTGAAATGCGTTCTCGGTCGTCTCATTCCACTTAAAGTTACCTTTTTTTAACAGTTGTGTCAAGGGGGCAGCACAATAGAACCGTAGTTTGCAACGAATTTCCGATAATACCCGTTAGCCCCAAAAAACCCACCTAGCTCCTTCACGTTCTTGGGTGCTGGCCATTTAACCATCGCTTCTATTTTTGTTGGATCCGCTGCCACCCCCTCTGAAGAAATAACATGGCCCAAGTATTCAATTTGTCAACCGCAAATTGGCATTTTTTAAAGTTGGCTACCAGTTGATGAGCTACTAGAGTTTCCAAAACCATTGCCAATTGGTGCAAATGCTCGTCCAAGGACTTGCTGTAAATTAAGATGTCATCAAAGAAAACCAAAACAAACTTGCGTAAATATGGGCGAAGAACATCACTCATGATTGATTGGAATGTTGCCGAAGCGTTTCAACCCAAACAGCATCACAAGGAATTCATAGGGCCCCTCGTGGGTTTGAAACGCTGTTTTGTGAACATCGGCTGCCCGCACAAATAGAAAAATATCAGAATGCTTGTTTTTCTTTATTTATTTTGTAATGTCAATTAATTGGCTAATTATTTATCAGAATGCTTGTTGATATCGCTGCATGTTTTATTTTGTAATGTTTGTACTTTTTAGTTGTGATTTGTGAATATGCTAGGATTGATTTGATTTGCTCTTCTGACTGTTAAGATCGGAATGATGTTGCTCATCTGAAAGTAGGCAGCATCATGTGCTTGAAGACTTGTAGAGTATGGAGAGTGAATGGTCAAATTTGAGGAATCATATCTGCTGGCTTTGTAGTCCAAACAGGTTGTCTGGCTAACTTTCTTTTTCTCATTTTCAACCAATTAGGATAGCTGTCATGTTTTTTGAATTCCTTGCATTTTTGAGTAGTAACTTGCATTTTTTATTAAAAGGTTTTAATTAAGATTATGGTGTTCATAACTTTGTAGTCACACTAAATAACTTAAAAGAGTTAGTTTGACAGTTGACAAACATGATAGTAATGTGATAGTGAGTGCAAGGGTAAAAAGAGTTGCTTCTGTTGGGTTAAAGGATGTTTGTGTTTTTTAGTGTGATGTGTTTTGTTTTCAAGTTCGTTAGTAGACGTATTACTTAATTGAAAATTTTGATACCATAGCCAGTGTAGGGGAAGATGAATGGAGGGTGCTATGAGACTAGTTAAGACTTATATGTATCCTAATTTTAGTAATATATAAAATTGAGAGAATTTCCTTTGATTTTCAGGAACAAGGATGAATAATCAATGAAAAAGGAATGAAAAGGTTTATCCATGCAAGCTTCAAACCAAAGTCATGGATGTCGATCCTTCCAGGGGAGTCCAAAGTTCCCCCCTTATTTTTCTCCATTTACTTTGATTTTCAAAAGCTTTTAGGACAGAAAAAGCAATTTTTTGAGTGGGTGTGGGTAATAGCTTGCTTAGCTTGCATGTTTAGTGTAAACTTGGGGGTTCAAATTTTGCCCAAATTTCAAAATTTTTCAGAATTCTTTCCATACAATAATGAGCATTATACCTTCTTAGCTTAATTAGATCTTGCATAAAAAGCATGATTGGCAACCCTTGAGCACTGAGCTCGGGTTTATGATGTGAAATTCTGAATTTTGATGAGTATATGTGCTGAAATTTGAGCATAAGCTGCTGTCTTTTTTGTTTTAAGCTCCTTTTAGCTATTTCTTATTGAGATGTGAATGCATGATTGAGAAAATGGTATGTGTGTTGTGAATGCTTGATTGAATGTATAATAAATAAGTGCATGGATACTTTTCTAGCTTTGTCTTCCTTTGTTGCTTTGTCGTGACTTACCTATGATGCACTTAGTCCAAACCTAGCCTAGATAGAGTAAAAAAGGATAGGAGGCTCTCTTTAGAAACTGGGATGGTTTTAACAAATTTGTCTTGTCAAACATGAGTTAGAAGCCTCTTGTCTAGCCACAATGAACTAAATCCCTTTAGAAAAGGGTCGACATTAACAAAACTTATTGTCACTTCAAAGGGAGCAATCAAACTTAATTAGTAACTAAATGTAGAACCATAGAAAGGTTAGCCCACCGATTCTAGCAAGGCCTAGTTACCACATTGCATACCAAAGAAAGAAAAGAGAGACTTGACAATGCAAAACATAAAACAGTAAGACAATCAAGAGCTATAAAAAAAATCAAACAACATATCCAATATACATTAGAAAAAGCCCATAAAAAATGGGGGAAAACTTCACTTTTGGCCTAACCAAAACCAGACTACCTACTCTTAGCGTTCTAAACATAGCATCGAGTTTGATGAGGGCTTTGAAAAGAGGAGGAATCCTCCCCGATCCACATTAGGGGGAAAACAAGGCTTGTTGTCACTTCGAAGGGAGCAGTCAAACTTAGCATTGAGTTTGACGAGGGCTTTGAAAAGAGGAGGAATCCTCCCCGTTCCATAGTAGGGGGAAAACGAGGCTTGTTGTCACTCCGAAGGGAGCAGTCAAACTTAGAAACTAAGTTTAGAACCATAGAAAGGTTAGCCCACCGGTTCTAGCAAGACCTTGTTACCACATTGCATACCAAAGAAACAAAAGAGAGACATGCAAATGCAAAACGTAAAAAGGTTAGACAATCAAGAGCTATAAAAAAACAAACAACACATGCAATATACATTAGAAAAATCCCATAAAAAGCAAAGATCCAACTTGGTTCGGTCAAGTAGAATGTGTTGAGTTCCCTAACTATCAGAGCTTTTAGCAGAAAACTTTACTTTTGGCCTAACCAAAACCAAACCACCTACTCTTAGCGTTCTAAACTTAGCATCGAGTTTGATGAGGGCTTTGAAAAGAGGAGGAATCCTCCCCGATCCACATTAGGGGGAAAACAAGGCTTGTTGTCACTCCGAAGGGAGCAGTCAAACTTAGCATTGAGTTTGACGAGGGCTTTGAAAAGAGGAGGAATCCTCCCCGTTCCATAGTAGGGGGAAAACGAGGCTTGTTGTCACTCCGAAGGGAGCAGTCAAACTTAGAAACTAAGTTTAGAACCATAGAAAGGTTAGCCCACCGGTTCTAGCAAGACCTTGTTACCACATTGCATACCAAAGAAACAAAAGAGAGACATGCAAATGCAAAACGTAAAAAGGTTAGACAATCAAGAGCTATAAAAAAACAAACAACACATGCAATATACATTAGAAAAATCCCATAAAAAAGCAAAGATCCAACTTGGTTCGGTCAAGTAGAATGTGTTGAGTTCCCTAACTATCAGAGCTTTTAGCAGAAAACTTTACTTTTGGCCTAACCAAAACCAAACCACCTACTCTTAGCGTTCTAAACTTAGCATCGAGTTTGATGAGGGCTTTGAAAAGAGGAGGAATCCTCCCCGATCCACATTAGGGGGAAAACAAGGCTTGTTGTCACTCCGAAGGGAGCAGTCAAACTTAGCATTGAGTTTGACGAGGGCTTTGAAAAGAGGAGGAATCCTCCCCGTTCCATAGTAGGGGGAAAACGAGGCTTGTTGTCACTCCGAAGGGAGCAGTCAAACTTAGAAACTAAGTTTAGAACCATAGAAAGGTTAGCCCACCGGTTCTAGCAAGACCTTGTTACCACATTGCATACCAAAGAAACAAAAAGAGACATGCAAATGCAAAACGTAAAAAGGTTAGACAATCAAGAGCTATAAAAAAACAAACAACACATGCAATATACATTAGAAAAATCCCATAAAAAAGCAAAGATCCAACTTGGTTCGGTCAAGTAGAATGTGTTGAGTTCCCTAACTATCAGAGCTTTTAGCAGAAAACTTTACTTTTGGCCTAACCAAAACCAAACCACCTACTCTTAGCGTTCTAAACTTAGCATCGAGTTTGATGAGGGCTTTGAAAAGAGGAGGAATCCTCCCCGATCCACATTAGGGGGAAAACAAGGCTTGTTGTCACTCCGAAGGGAGCAGTCAAACTTAGCATTGAGTTTGACGAGGGCTTTGAAAAGAGGAGGAATCCTCCCCGTTCCATAGTAGGGGGAAAACGAGGCTTGTTATGAGGATTTTCCCTTGGGAAATTATTATAAAAGTGACAAATGAAAATATTGATTGGTTTCTGAACCACTGTGGTGCCCTTGTTTGTTATTTTCCCTTATGTTGCTTTATGCTTGGTTTTCTAATTGATAATATCATCTTAAAGTGTTCTAATTGATAGCACATATCTCTTAGTGTTAGTACTTTCTTACCTTTCTCTCTCTTACATATATAGGGGATATGTTGAGCATTTTCGCTAGCAAGGATTATGTACTTAACAAGGCCTTAGTGGATTAGAGAGTTAAGAAATTTGCATATGCTTGCATCTGGACTGTACACCATAATAGGTAATTAGTTTTTTCCATTTCAACATTCCTTATTAAAAACTTATCCTTTTTAACGTTTTGAATGGAAAAACAGATGTTTGATCTATCATTGTTGATTTTGTTGGCTTTCTATGCTATGATCCTTTAATTGTATATGATATATTTCTTTTGTTGAAAAGTGATATATTTCTTAGATTTTGTTTAGATATATATAATTGACATAAAGGTTTTTTTACCTTCAGCTAACGAATTCAGACTAATCTTATTTATATATATGATAAGTTGTCTTTATTTTTCCTCTGAATTATTCTTACTTGATGTTGTTCTTGATAGAAACCAATTGAGGAATCAACTTTTGGCTGCACCTGTGAACTCTAACACACCTGCAACTCTATTGTTAGACACAATTATTTTCTTATTACAACCTGAACTCCCATGGGTTTGTAAAATTGTTGGTTACTTCCTGGAAAGAAATGCATATGCGTTGATTAGGGATATCACTTTGACAGGGAAGGTATAAATGTACTTCCTTTTTTTTCTACTTGCAAGTGGTTTTTTTTATAGACATTCTGTTTTGCCGTGGATTATCCTCTGCAGGTGTTTTCAGAGAACTAATTCACACTCAAACTATTGCAGGAAAGTGCAGATTCACATTCCAAGAGTTCATTGGCTTCTCTAGAACATCTGCTGTCTCTTTTGAGTTCTCATGTTGGTAAGAAGCCATGTTGTTGCCCACGTGTTGATCCCAATTGGAGTTTCTCCTCTCAAATTCTTACTCTTCCTTTACTGTGGCGGACATTCACATTTCACACCTCTCTCTACCCAATGGACAAAGTTGCATGTGTCATCCTCTACTAGGTTTGTGTACCTTGCTGTTTGGATATAATGGCGTTAGTAATGGTTTAAAGGTCATGTTTTCTCAATAACGAGAAACATAACATGCATGTACTTCGTTTAAAAAAGAAAAAAAAACTCTATAGATTTTTTTTGAAAAGATCTTTTTAAGTACAACTTGGTGTGGGACATAAAAAATTATGACTATTCTAGCATACAGAATGGAGTTAGTTCCAGTACTCTGGAGTTTTATTAAAAACTGCCACGAGAATAAAAAATGGTCATCCTTTTCAGAGAAATTGGCATATTTATCAGGAGATGCACCTGGTTGGCTATTACCTTTGGCTGTTTTTTGTCCTGTGTACAAGTAAGATTATCTTCTTTATTCCTGTTCCTCTACTTTTGAATTTCGCTTTAATTCCTCATCTGATGTTATATAATTATATGGTATGTTATAAGATTCGGCATGTCCTGATCACTTCTTTCCTTATCAATCAGGCACATGCTCATAATAATTGACAATGAGGAGTTTTATGAGCAGGAGAAGCCACTATCGTTAAAGGACATCAGATGCCTTATCGTTATTTTAAGACAGGTGAGCTCTTTAATTCCATCATATGTCCAAAAAGATACCCATACCCTCCCACTCAAGACACTTAAGTAATTGCTCAGAGAAATAACAAAATACTTGGCCCCACTCTAACAAACACATTCCTAAGGGCCCACACAAATAGAAAAATACCAACTAACTCTCAATCATTCTTTCTTCTTCCTATTCTTGTCTCTACGGGAATACACGTTTACTATGGGAGGTCTATCATTATCCGCCCCCAAAGAGCCACCTTGTCCTCAAGGTGGAATTCAGGAAACTGTTCTTGAATAAGAGCAGCTTGTTCCCATGTTGCACTTTCAAGTGTCCCCTCACTCCAACGGATCAAAACTTCTAAGTTGTCCTCCTTTTCTATTGTTTTGCGAACTCCCAATACTTCTACTGGAGACACTTGCATAGACAAATCAGCAGCCAAATCTTTTGGAATTGGGAATAATGGCCTGTTTGAACCCACGACCTTGGTCGGACGCTTTGAATCTGGCCCACAGAAGCTATCGGAATTCTGTCCAGCTGCCGATTTTCTTTCTATCCTCCTTCCATTGATACCAGTCCAAAGCTTCCCCCTCCAAGCACAGGACCGCCGCATCCAACTTATCTCTCTCCGTCAGATATTCACCACAAAATAGCGCTCCACACGTTGTAGCTATCCATCCACATTCTCTTCTTCCTCTCCTTTAAATATCGACACCTCCAGTTTTCGTAGCCTCATGTCAAAAAGGGGTATCTCACGGATATTTGGTGCACATGGTACTCCAACTCCCTCATCCACCACCGGTTGTTAGTTTTTTGTTCACTTTTTTCTTCTTGAACTTGTTCCTCATTCATTATTCCCTTTCCCTTGTCCGTAATCATTCTTTCACTAGACGTGGATCCTTTTGAAGCACTTCCCATCACTCCCATCCTGTGTATTAACAATTTCATATCCTCACTCAATTTTTACAGATTGTGTGGAATAAATTAATTAAAGTTGTTTCTACCAAAGAAAACAAAAATAATAAATAAAATTATATGTTTTTCAGATTTTATTTTATGTTTCTAAAAGTTGGATGTATTCTGATCATAACCTTTTTGACATATTGTAAAAGGCATTGATAAATTAAATTAAAAAAAAAAAGCATTTACAAAAATTGTTGAAATTCTTTTAAACATTTAGGTGTAAAAATGAAACAAATAGATTAATGCGATGGAAAAATGGTCTAGATCAATCTAGTATCCTGGTATCACTTTTAGCTGATACCACACTTAGCCTGTTGATCAATGATCTAGATCAATCTAGTATCCTGGTAGAATCTTTTTCTCACTTCTTATCTTAAATTATGAAGGTGACATTCCTGAACTAGAGCTATATTTTGTTATTATAAACAATGAATATGGAAAGCAAATTGAAGAAGAGCTACTTCCTGGAGGAAAAAACCGTCGTGTCACCTGTGAAAATGTCATCACATTCATTCATCTTGTTGCCAATCATCGTTTGAACTTTCAGCATAGTTTGTCCCTTGTTTATCCAATGTGTCTCCCTACTCCAATGTTGATTGAAAACATGTCCTCCTCAGATACGACAGCAAAGTTCTCATTTTTTGAGAGGGATTCAGCAGCTTATACAGAAAGAATGGATCAACATGTTCAATGAGCATGAATTCCAGGTATCACTAACTCACTGAGATAGTAACGTGGTTTGCATGAAAAGGCTGTTTTGCTGTTATATAATCTCTTGATGACTCGTTTATCATTGCACATCAACTGCCTCATGTGCCTTGAATCCTGTTTCATGCTAGTATTAATTATACTATTTGGGAAAGAAGTATGTTAAAGGAGGAACATTTTTTCTCCTAGACCATACAAAGTCAGTAGGGTTAAGCACTTAGATTTGCATTTTTATTCTTCTTATTGTGTGGGTGTGTGGGTGGGGGGAGGGGGGAGGGGGTTAGTAGTTTTGATAATGTGCCATTGTCGACCTTTAATTTTCATGTGACGTGAAACACTAAACTAATTAAAGCAAGAACCTAGAATGATTAGGAGTACACTTGATCTTGTGATCTGGGCAGCAACCAACCAAAGCCTAAACCCTAGAGGCATCAGGGTCTTCCTTATTGAGTTCACCTGAAGGAATAGATGTGGGTTTCCTTGATGAAGTGAAGATTCAGGTTCTGGATAAGGAAACTAGTCTTCCTTAAGATTCAAGTTGTTCATTTTCGAAGAGGCACAATGCTCGTAAAAGTGTAGAGGCAGAATTTTACTAATCATTAAAATCTGAGAAATAAACAAAGTGAACTAGATTATTTTTAGCCTACATGGACTCTAAGTGGTGACAACTGAAGTCCTTGTAAGGGGAAAAGATGTGGGAAAAAAAATTCCCTTGCGATGGGAAATGATAAGAAAAACATAAAGAGAACCCTAATTTAGGTCAAATCATGGACCAATGGCTAAATACTATGAAGTTTTGTTGCTGGTCTTTTGTGGTTCCAGGATAAATCGAGTTGCTGTCTTTGACTGGTCTATTTCATTTCAGCTTTCAATATCAGGTTCACTGGACAGCTTGGATGTTGATGACCTACGGACACATACTACTTATTCAAGTGGTTATCATAGGGTAAGTTCTATTAAACACTTTTTTCTATATATGTATTTTTGTTTCTTTTCTTTTCTGCGTAATTGTTTTGCATATTGTGTTCGATAAAATTTTGAAAATTTGAAATCTTGCAAGAAGATTAGTTACAATTAATCTTCCTTTGGAGGTTGAACAATTCTTGGTTTAGGATATCGAATACTAGATTTATTGTAGTGCAATCGGAATTGTGATGTCAAGTCAATTAAACTTCAAAATTGTAGATGATGTTGGAAGATCTCACCCGGGTAATTGGGAGATGGTTTTGAAGTCTTTGGAGTTTAGGGAGTTGGTCATCGTTTAGATTCTTTTTAATATTTTTCAATTAATTTCGAATTCATACAATGTATATGCCTGTATTAGTGTTTGAAACTGGGTGATAAATTGATTACCATTATTCAGACTTCTAGTCCTCTCTTATGTTTCTATGACTATGAAAACAAACTTTGGACTTGTATTGTTTGTAATGCTCTGTTTGGTCAGGCACAACCATGATCAAGAAATTTGTGATAGGAAACGGAGAAATATCTTCACTTTTTTAATGCTTCTGCTGGATTGAAAAACCAAATGTGGGAACTTCGGAATTTGAATTTTTATTTCATGCTTTCAGGAGCATTATGTCATTGAGATGTTTTGGGAAGTTATCAAAAGTTTCTCAGTGGAAAACCAAAAGAAATTTCTGAAGTGAGTATTTTCATTACACATCAGTTGGTTACTTCTTGTCTCAAGTTGGCTTAAAGAAAAACTGAACTTCAAAAATATAACAATTGTATCTTGCTTTTTCATTAGGTTTGTAACTGGTTACTCTCGAGGACCACTTCGTATCCTCATTATTCTTAATTATTTGTTTTGGTTTCCCTTAAGGGGATAAGTTGGTTCCTTCTAGAGCTTAAACTAATTTATCCTGCTAGCAAAAATCATGTGAAAAAGTAACTCAGTATGAGACAAGGTACATTTCTGACTAGTACTTTATTGTGCAGAGACTGGCAGATGGTTTAAGTAGCTTTAAAACAAGTAGAATAAATCTTATTGATTTACCTGGTTCCGGAGGCAGAAGCTAACAGGTGCAGCTGGGGAGCGCTTGAAGGAAGCACGCAATATCAACCGATCACTCTCACAACTCGGGTAACCGATCAAAACTATTGGGAGATATTTCAAATTTCATTTAAGCAGTGATCTTTCCAATGATTTTTTTCTTTATTTATTTTGTAATGTCAATTAATTGGCTAATTATTTATCAGAATGCTTGTTGATATCGCTGCATGTTTTATTTTGTAATGTTTGTACTTTTTAGTTGTGATTTGTGAATATGCTAGGATTGATTTGATTTGCTCTTCTGACTGTTAAGATCGGAATGATGTTGCTCATCTGAAAGAAGGCAGCATCATGTGCTTGAAGACTTGTGGAGTATGGAGAGTGAATGGTCAAATTTGAGGAATCGTATCTGCTGGCTTTGTAGTCCAAACAGGTTGTCTGGCTAACTTTCTTTTTCTCATTTTCAACCAATTAGGATAGCTGTCATGTTTTTTGAATTCCTTGCCATTGTTGAGTAGTAACTTGGCATTTGTTTATTAAAAGGTTTTAATTAAGATTATGGTGTTCATAACTTTGTAGTGTCACACTAAATAACTTAAAAGAGTTAGTTTGACAGTTGACAAACATGATAGTAATGTGATAGTGAGTGCAAGGGTAAAAAGAGCTGCTTCTGTTGGGTTAAAGGGATGTTTGTGTTTTTTAGTGTGATGTGTTTTGTTTTCAAGTTCGTTAGTAGACGTATTACTTAATTGAGCATTTTGATACCATAGCCAGTGTAGGGGAAGATGAATGGAGGGTGCTATGAGACTAGTTAAGACTTATATGTATCCTAATTTTAGTAATATATATAAAATTGAGAGAATTTCCTTTGATTTTCAGGAACAATGATGAATAATCAATGAAAAATGAATGAAAAGGTTTATCCATGCAAGCTTCAAACCAAAGTCAAGGATATCGATCCTTCCAGGGGAGTCCAAAGTTCCAAGATTGTTTATCCATGCATCATTTTGTCGATCTACTAAGATTAAATTGTCTCGTTGTAGTTGCAAGACTGGAACAATAGACGGCAGTTTACACCACCCAGTGACTTCCATGCTGACGCGATGAATGATTATTTCATTTCACAGGTAATTGTTCTCAATGAATGTTTTGGTTCTAACGACCTGCTATCTGATCGTAATTCTAATTATTTACTTGGCCTTGTTTCTTTGTAGGCAGTGATAGAAAATACCAGAGCAAATGATATACACAAGCGAGTTCCCTTTTTAGTACCGTTTACTAGCAGGGTTAAGATTTTCACTGTAAGCAAGTTATTTTTTTGGTTTCCTTATCCACAATATTGAATTTCTTGGACGACTGTTAGTTATAGAAATATGTAAGATATTTTTTATTTATGGTTACTTTCTCTATAACTCATTTCACAGACACAACTAGCAGCAGCTAGGCAAAGGAATGGATCTCTTGCTGTTTTTGCCAGAAACCGGTTTAGAATTCGACGAAATCATATATTGGAAGATGCTTTCAGTCAGATGAGTGCATTGTCTGAAGTTGATCTTCAAGGATCGGTAATTTCAGACTTCCATGATTTATGAAAAATGAAATTGTTATCTTACTTTTTTCTATCTTTTTCTTTGCCCTCGTGAAAACGACCCCTTCCCTCTTCTGCATCCTATAGTTGCAGAGTTACTTGTAATTGTTTATTAGTTTTTTCTTGTTTGTGTTGGGTCAATTGCTTCACTTTTCTGCATGCAGATACGTGTGTCTTTTGTTAATGAATTTGGAGTTGAGGAGGCAGGAATTGATGGTGGTGGTATTTTTAAAGATGTCATGGAGAACATTACACGGGCAGCCTTTGACGTGCAGTATGGTTTATTTAAGGTTATCACGACATTCCTTATTATTTGCATGGCATGGCTTTGTTAATCCTGTAGTATTATTGGATAACATGAAGCGTGATGAGACAGCCATAGTTGTTTGAAATCGCTTTTCAAAATAAAAATAGTTGTGAGATCACATTTCAATATAAAAATTGGTTGCTTGAAATCTGTTTCATAAAATTTCAGTAATATGTGGGTATGTATTGTTCATTTTTTCTAATATAAGTTATTTTCTGCTTGGTAATCCAGCAAATTGCTGACCATTTGCTCTACCCCAATCCTGGTTCGGGAATGATACATGAGCAACATCTCCAGTTTTTCCATTTCCTCGAAGTTCTTTTGGCAAAGGTATGGCCATAATTCCCAATCATACATGGAATTTACTTTGGTTGATTAGTTTTTTCTTTTTTTGGATAAGGATATCCTGGTCTTGGCCTTATCGTGGAAGATTCTTATATATCTTTCACCCCATACTTTGGTTGAATTTTGGAACATTAATGTATCGCCTGACATTCATAAATACAATGTCATAATTTGAAATCTGCTGTCTTCCTACATTATGCATGTTTTTCTGTTATTGAAGTTGCTGCCCGGTTGTGCTAAAAGTTCTCAAGCAGTCATGCTAAAAGATCTCAATCACATTAAATGATTTTTGACAGGATGTTGTTGTTTTACCCTTCTTCCTGTAGGTCATGTTTGAAGGAACTCTTGTTGATATACTTTTTGCAACATTCTTCTTGAGCAAGTTAAAACAGAAGTAAGGTTTTTAAAGATTTACTGTCTTACTGTTTTGTATTTTGTGCTGATCCACTAATCGTAGTATTGATGGTCATGACAATGACTAGTTGCAAGTTACTTGAATTTTTAGGGTTCTAAAAATCTTACATTTTATTATGGGTGCACTGCCTACTAATGAGATTGTCAATTGCTAACTTCCAAATGTTGAATTTGGGATTTCCATGCTACATTCACTTTCTTGATCTGCAATTACAGAGCTACTCTATACTGGAATAAAGTCTCATCTGAACTGTACATTGCTTTTGATGCTGTAATTGCAAAGCTAGGAAATCTTTATGTATAATGCCTTTTTTTTTATCATTTATTAATGAAAATGAGAAGCCTTTTTATAGGCTGGAGATTACAAGAGTTGTTAAACTAACTTGGGGTTGAGTTAGTTTACTTATAACTAACTCAAGATACAAAATTGTTAATTCAAATAACTAATCCTAAACTATAAAAATGGTAATTCAAACACCTCCTCTAGGATAAAACTCAAGAAACATAAAGAAGGGGGATGTTCTACATTAGCTTTTGTCAAGGCTTTAGCCAAAATTTTATTTATCAACTGTGGGGGAGGATTTGAGAGCTCCCCAATCTCTACACACTTCTCTAATGAGAGTCTATACCAAAATCAAGATACCCATACCCTTCCACTCAAGAAACTTAAGTAATTGCTTAGAGAAATAACAAAATACTTGGCCCCACTCTAACAAACACATTCCTAAGGGCCCACACAAATAGAAAATACCAACTAACTCTCAATCATTCTTTCTTCTTCCTATTCTTGTCTCTACGGGAATACACCTTTACTATGGGAGGTCTATCATTACCCGCCCCCCAAATAGCCACCTTGTCCTCAAGGTGGAATTCAGGAAACTGATTCTTGAATAAGAGCAGCTTGTTCCCACGTTGCACTTTCAAGTGTCCCCTCACTCGAACGGATCAAAACTTCTAAGTTGTCCTCCTTTTCTATTGTTTTGCGAACTCCCAATACTTCTACCGGAGACACTTGCATAGACAAATCAGCAGCCAAATCTTTTGAAATTGGGAATAATGGCCTGTTTGAACCCACGACCTTGCGAAGAACAGAAACATGAAAGACCGGGTGTATAAGCGATTCCTTGGGAAGGGCCAAACGGTATGCAACGAAACGAATTCGTGCCACGATCATAAATGACCCAATGAATCTTGGGGCCAATTTGGAGTGCTTAAAACGGCTGAGAGGGACTGTAGGTAAGGGCGTAACTTCACATAAACCCAATCATGAACCTCAAACTGCACCTCCCGTCTTTTAGCATTAGCATATTTGACCATTCGCTGCTGTGCTTTCAGTAAATTGGCCTTCAAAACGCCCAAAATTTCATCTCTTTCTTTCATCAAATGGTCTACTTCATCATTCACCCGGCTCGAGCCCTTCACATATGGTAATATAGAGGGGGTGGTCGCCCATAGAGGGCCTCGAAGGGGGTCATCAATGTGGCTGTACGGACTGTTGTATTATAGCTTAATTCAGCCCAAGCTAGCCATTTAACCCATTGTTTAGGTGTGTTCATAGAAAAACACCCTAGATACGTCTCCACCCCTCGATTGACAACTTTTTTCATACTTTTTGAAATTTTGGTAGGTTGTGAGTTACAAACTTACACTGAAGCATTGCTTGGTCGTTTTGAAAATTCAAGTGATACTTACACACGTTTTGAATACATTTTAGGTTAGAGTGAGTTTGTTGCACTTGGTTGTCATTTTTGGTCTTGAAATGCTTTTTTCAACCTTTTTGGTAGATTATGAGTTACTAACTTACACTTAGGATTTGCTAGATCGTTTTGAAAACTCAAGTAATACCTAGACACGTTTTGAGCATGTTTTAGGTTGGTTTGAACTAAGTTTGTTGCACTTACACACTTGGTTGCCATTTTGGGTCTTGTAGTGCTTTTTTCACTCTATTTGAACTTTTTTCGTAGGTTATGAGTTACGAACCTACACGTAAGCTTTTTTAGGTCGTTTTGAAAGTTCAAGTGATACTTAGACACGTTTTGAACTCGTTTTAGGTTGGTTTGACACTAAGTTTTAAACACATTTGATTGACATGTTGGGTCTTGAAGTACTTTTTTCACACTTTTTGAAATTTTGGTAGGTTGTGAGTTACAAACTTACACTTAAGCATTGCTGGGTCGTTTTGAAAATTCAAGTGATACTTACACACGTTTTGAATACATTTTAGGTTAGATTGAGTTTGTTGCACTTACACACATGGTTGTCATTTTTGGTCTTGAAATGCTTTTTTCAACCTTTTCGGTAGATTATGAGTTACGAACTTACCCTTAGGATTTGCTAGGTCGTTTTGAAAACTCAAGTAATACCTAGACACGTTTTGAGCACGTTTTAGGTTGGTTTGAACTAAGTTTGTTGCACTTACACACTTGGTTGCCATTTTGGGTCTTGTAGTGCTTTTTTCACAATATTTGAACTTTTTTCGTAGGTTATGAGTTACGAACCTGCACGTAAGCTGTTTTAGGTCGTTTTGAAAGTTGCAGTGAAAGTTAGACACGTTTTGAGCACGTTTTAGGTCGTTTTGAGCATGTTTTAGGTCGTTTTGAGTAAATGGTATGTATGTTGTGATTGTTTGATTGCATGTATAATACCTTATTGAGATGTGTATGCTTGATTGAGAAGCTGATAGAACACCAAGTAATGGTTCTTATTTGTTCATTAAGCAACCAAACTATTACAGAATACAATACTCAAACCAGTCTTGAAAACACCGAACAAACAAGTACTATTACAGACAATAACCAAGTATAAAATAAAACATTCAAACATCAAAAGTAGTTTAGGATAATGGAAAACACTTTCTAAGATTAAAGTAACTGAACAACTTCTGTAATTCTGCTCTCCAGAAAATACAGCCCCTCCACTTCCAGAAACTGATTAACCAACCCCCATCTTTCCTTCCATCTCTCCCTTTTAACCTCCCCCTGTAACTAACTGTGGAGGCCCTCAATAAAATCCATACTAATATCTTCCCACACACGGTCCGGAATGGGTAATGCTTGAAGGAAACCAGCCGGAGTTAAAGACAAGTATTTGGCTTGCTGACACACGGAACATTCAGCAACATAGGTGCGGATATGGGCTTTCATACCTCGCCAATAGACCTCCCTTGCTAGCCTTTGATATGTTTTCAATGCACCATGATGTCCCCCTATCGGGCTGTTATGGAACTCAGCTAATAATAAAGTAATATTAGGTGAATCCTCCTCCTTGTAGCAAATATCCATCTGGAGCTGGCTGTCCATTTATCAAGGATAATCGAATATTGTTAAGAGATTCATTTCCAGCCACTTGATCGATGAAAACCGAAGGGTTTAGCCCGCCCACAATACTTACGAGGCCCAATTCAAATACCGGTGGTAATCTCTATAAGGCATCGGCCGCTTTGTTTTCCAATCCTTTCTTGTACTCAATCACAAAATCATACCCCAATAGTTTAGCGATCCATCTCTGATATTCTCCCCCGATAGCCCGTTGTTCAAGAAGAAACTTCAAACTTTTCTGATCTGTACGCACCACAAAAGGCTTACCCAATAGATATGGTCGCCATTTTTGAACAGCCAGCACTATTGCCATAAGCTCCCGTTCATAAACAGCCTTAAACCTATGGGTAATAGGTAAAGCTTGACTGAAAAAGGCCACTGGTCGTTGATTTTGCATTAGGACAGCCCCAATACCCACACCCGAAGCATCAGTTTCCAGCACAAAACTTTGTGAAAAATCAGGAATACCTAGCATCGGGACAGACATCATTGCTGACTTTTAACTGCTGAAATGCGTTCTCGGTCGTCTCATTCCACTTAAAGTTACCTTTTTTTAACAGTTGTGTCAAGGGGGCAGCACAATAGAACCGTAGTTTGCAACGAATTTCCGATAATACCCCGTTAGCCCCAAAAAATCCACCTAGCTCCTTCACGTTCTTGGGTGCTGGCCATTTAACCATCGCTTCTATTTTTGTTGGATCCGCTGCCACCCCCTCTGAAGAAATAACATGGCCCAAGTATTCAATTTTGTCAACCGCAAATTGGCATTTTTTAAAGTTGGCTACCAGTTGATGAGCTACTAGAGTTTCCAAAACCATTGCCAATTGGTGCAAATGCTCGTCCAAGGACTTGCTGTAAATTAAGATGTCATCAAAGAAAACCAAAACAAACTTGCGTAAATATGGGCGAAGAACATCACTCATGATTGATTGGAATGTTGCTGGAGCGTTTCAACCCAAAGAGCATCACAAGGAATTCATAGGGCCCCTCGTGGGTTCGAAACGCTGTTTTGTGAACATCGGCTGCCCGCACCCGAATTTGCTGATAACCTAACTTTAAATCAATTTTGGAGAATATGGTTGCCCCAAATAATTTGTCTAACAGTTCATCAACAACAGGAATCAGATACTTATCTGGTATAGTGGCAAGATTCAGTGCTCGGTAATCAACGCAAAATCGCCAGCTACCATCCTTTTTCTTAACAAGGAGCACTGAAAAGGCACTTTTGCTTGGCTGAATTATTCCGGCTAGCAGCATTTCCTTAACTAGTTTCTCTATCTCATCTTTCTAAAATTGGGGATAACGATACAGGCGCACGTTCACTGCACGAGCCCCTGGTGGGGGTAATTGATTGCTTGGTTCAAACACAACGCTAAAGGACTGAAGAACTTTATGAATTTCTGGTTGTAGTTTACTCAAGTAGTCTGCTATGTGTTCCCTTGCTTCGCCCACTCCCCACTGTACAACTGCACTTAATTCGATTGACACGCCTTGATCTTCCTTCTCAAAGGTTTTCATTATCGATTTCAGTGACACTTGGGATCTTACTAAACTTCTATCCCCTTGAAGAATTACCACCCATTCACCCAGTGAGAATTCCATCTCCGACAACTTGTAATAAAAAACTACTTTCCCTAACATTTCCAACCAAGTAACTCCTAATATAACGTCGGCACTCCCGAGTGGTAGAGGGAGAAAATCGTGAGTGATTGATAAATTGGCGATTGTCAGGTTTACATCCTTACACACACTGGTTGCTTGGACTACGCCTCCGGTTCCCATAACAACCCCATATGCATCCATGGTTTCTACTGAAATTTTTAGCTCTTTGACTACCTCTTCTGCAATAAAATTGTGCGTGGCTCCCCCATCGATCAGCACCACAACCTCACGTCCCCTTATTTCTTCCTCTCCCACATTAACGCCGCTAAGGGCTGATTTTTCCCAGTTTACTTTCTGCCCCGAACACCATTCGAATAATCTAATGACGTTTTAAAGTTTAAGGAGCATCTTCACATCATACATACAAAAGAGAAGAGTATCATCGACAAATTGAAGCAAAGGGAGGTGGATCAAGTCTTTGCCAACAAGGAAACCTTCAAACTGGCTGTTAATATGAAGCTTGTTTATGATTTCTCCTAAAACCTCACTTACTAGGAGGAATAAAAAGGGGGAGAGGGGGTCCCCTTGGCGGATACCTCTAGATGCTGTTATCCGGCCTCTAGGCTTACCATTGATGAAGATTGAATACTTTGGATTTTTTAGGCAACCCATTATCCATGATATCCATTTGGAACTAAACTTTTTCAAAGATAAATTTTTTTCTAAAAAGTTCCAATTCACCCTATCAAAGGCTTTTTCCAAGTCAAGTTTTAAAATCCATCCTTTTTTCCGTTTTGCCCTATAATCTTCCACGGCCTCGTTAGCAATTAATATTGGGTCAAGAATTTGCCTACCTTCAATAAAGGCGCTTTGAGTGGGGCTTATAATTGCATCCATAACTTGTTTTAGACGTTCAGATAAAACCTTTGCGACGACCTTGTATGCTAACGTAGTAAGGCTGATTGGACGGAAATCCTTGACTAGAGTCACATTCTCTTTTTTCTGCACTAAACAAATGAAGTTTTCTTGGATGCAAGCATTTAATCTTCCATTTCTGTGGAAATCAGACATTAGTGATTTGAAGATATCCTTGAAAATAGACCATTGGGTGATTAGGAACTTCACTGTGAAGCCATCCGGGCCCGGAGCTTTATTGTTGCCAAGTGCCTTTAATGCCTTAAAGATCTCCTCCACTGAAAACTGGGTAACAAGAGCCTCATTCTGAATTGAGGAAACACAAGACCAATTACTGTTAATAGGGATGAATCTGTCCCCCGGAATTCTGGTATAAAGTGACTCAAAAAATTCCAGCACAAGCCTTTCAATGTCGCGGAATGAAGTCGAGACAACCCCATCATCATCTTTTAATTCAGTTATGAGGTTCCTTCTTTTATTCGCATTTAGAAAGCGGTGGAAGAAGCCCGTATTCTCATCACCCAAAGAAAGCCAATTGAGTTTACTCTTCTGAATAAAATTACGCTCTTCATTTTGATAAATACTAAGTAATTCCGCTTGCAAAGCAGCTCTAGAATTCAACTCTTCTTGATTTAATCCAATCAACTCAGCCACAAAATCATATTTTTCTAATTTTGACATCAAGGATTTCTCTGTTTTTTTTTTTACCTTAGCTTGCGCAGCAATATTCCAAGCTTTTACTGCCAATTTAACTGATCTCAACTGCTCATGAAGAATGAAACCAGCCCATCCCTGGAAGTTAGAGTTGCTCACTGTTTCAACAATAATCTGATTAGAATCACTGGACACCAACCAGCTGTTACAAAACCGAAAAGGAGAGGGACCCCAAAGAAAAGAACCAGCCTCCAAGAATAAAGGAAAGTGATCCGAGAAGATGCGTGCTTTTCGAGAAACCCGAGAATTTTCAAAACAAACATCCCACATCTGATTTATGAAGAATGTGTCTAATAATGATCTTCAAGGAGAACTACCGTCTCTAGACCAAGTGAACCTTCCATTTTGCAATGGAATTTCCATGAGAGAAACCATGTCAATAAACTTATTGAATAATGACATTCCTCTAGTACTTCTGCCAAAAGAAAATCTTTCCTGGGCCCAACGAGTGATATTAAAATTCCCACCTATGCACCAGGCCACGGCCGAACAATCAGCTAAGGAAGACAATTCGGGCCAAACCAATTTCCTTTCTTTGCAACCACAAGGGCCATAGACATTTGTGATCCAACAAACCTTTTTGCACAAAGTGAGGCATTTGATTGACAAAGAGAAGCGTCTTTTAATGACCTCTGTTACAGATATTTTACTGCTGTCCCACATGGTAAGAATTCCCCCAGAAGATCCAACAGAAGCCACATAATCCCAGCCAATATCCTTAGAACTCCACAATGATTTTATAAAAGCCGAGTTCAAGGTATCCTTCTTAGATTCTTGAATCATGACTACAATTGTTGATGAATTTTTTAAGTGCTGCACGTTTAGAGGAGTCGTTCAAACCCTTAGTGTTCCAGGAGACAACCTTAATAATGACTGGGAGGAGGAAAAGGCAGTTGCACATCTAATTTAAGCCAGAATGATTCCACAATCGCCGACTATAGACACTAAATCTTTAGGCAAATCCAGGGGAATTTTAATAGGGAGAATATCTTCATCATTGAACAAGACATTCAGATCCATCCCATTAATTTCTGGGACTAATTTAGGGTCAACTTCAGTGTTGGGGACTGCCAATTTAACTGATCTCAACAGTAAGTTGATTAAGTTGGGCAGTAGGAGGGACACGAGACAAGGCATCTGCTGCTTTGTTTTCTAGTCCCGGTTTATACACGACATCAAAATTGTAGCCAAGAAGCTTAGCAATCCACCTCTGATGTTGAGGTTGGATAACCCTTTGTTCCAATAAAAGTTTCAATGATCGTTGATCAGTTTTCACTACAAACCTCCTGCCAAAAGATAAGGTCTACAGCGTTGCACAGCCAAAACTACAGCCATTAATTCCCGTTCATAAACTGGTTTAGCACGATCCCTCATAGCTAATGTCTGGCTAAAATAAGCAATTGGCCGATGATTTTGAATTAAGACAGCACCTACCCCGTATCCAGAAGCATCGGTCTCTATTTCAAATGGTAAGGAAAAATCTGGCAGTGCTAAGATTGGGAGAGTCATCGTAGCCATCTTTAAATTCTCAAAAGCTTCAGCAGCTGCAACAGTCCATTCATATGCTCCTTTCTTCAATAGTTGAGTCAAAGGAGCAGCCACACTTCCATAATTCATTACAAATCTTCGATAATATCCTGTCAACCCAAGAAATCCACGAACTTCACGGACATTAGTGGGCACGGGCCATTCTTTGATAGATCTAATTTTCTCGGGATCAACCTCTACACCCTTGCCCGAAATTATATGGCCAAGATACTCCACTTTCATTTTGGCAAACCCACACTTGTGCTGCATATTAGCATATAATTTATTCTCTCGCAGCACCTCTAACACCCATTCTAAATGTTGAAGATTTTCATCCAAACTTCTGCTGTAAATTAATATATCATCAAAAAAGACTAAGAAAACCTGCGTAGGTAAGGTTTAAAGATACTATTCATCAAAGCTTGAAACGTTGATGGTGCATTGGTGAGCCCAAAAGGCATGACAAGAAACTCATAATGCCCCTCGTGAGTTCTAAAAGCTGTTTTCTTCACATCCTTTTTACACATTCTAATTTGATGATATCCCGCCTTGAGATCAATCTTCGAAAATATATTAGCCCCATTAAGTTCATCAAACAATTCCTCTACTACTGGAATAGGAAACTTGTCTGGAACGGTCACACTATTCAACGCACGGTAATCTACACAAAACCGTCAACTACCATTTTTTTTTCACCAACAAGACCGGGCTCGAATATGGACTAGTACTAGGTTTTTATGCCAAATGCCATCATTTCATCAACCAATCTTTCCATCTCCTCCTTTTGCTGGTATGCATATCTATAAGGCCGAACATTGACTGGATTAGTCCCCTTCTTAAGATGTATATGATGTTCAATGGTACATTGTGGTGGCAACTCTCCAGGCCAATCAAAAACATCTTCATTCTTAGCTAACACGGCTGGAATAGACTCATGAGTGGTAGGCACTTCATCAACCCCATACATCGCTGCAAATGCCATTCCACCTTCCAAAGATCCACACTCAATCAGAAATCCCTGATCAAGTTCTGTCCATGTCTTCATCATGTGCTTCAAACTCACCCTAGCCTTCGTATGACTCGGATCTCCCCTTAATACAACCTTCTTCCCATTTTGTATGAATGTCAAAGTAATTTTTCACCAATCTACTTCGGTTACTCCTAATGTATGTAGCCATTGCATACCAAGAATGACATCCACTCCCCCCCAATTCCAATGGCAGAAAATTATCCACAACCTTCCATTCACCCAATAGCAGTTCCACTTGTTTACAAATTCCCTTCCCTTTTACAGCTGATTCAGACCCCAAAATAACCCCATAATCAGAAGTTTCCTGAATCCTCTTCTTCAACTACTTCTAGTTCTTCCCCATTTGCCCCAACAACTAAAACTCTAAGTTCCTTATGATCTTTCACTTTACACTTATGGCCCACAAAAAATCATTCCTCACAACGAAAACAGAGACCTTTCTCACGTCTAGCCTGAAATTCAGCATCAGGAAGTCGTTTTAGTGGTCCTTCTCGTCGATTAGGTTCACCAGCCACTCCTCGAAGTGTAATCATCCGCATTGGAACAATCCCTTCTGACTTATTATCATTAGAAATCACAGGAATTTGAGGTTTAAAAGAAGCAGAAACCTGGAATTTTCCATCCGCTGCACGTTTGAAACTTGATTCTCCCCTTATCACTTCTCGGTTCTCAATCTTTTGGGCCAACTTCATCATTTGAGCAAGCCCCATAGGTTCCCAACATTCCATGCCTGCCTTAATCCATGGTTTCAAACCATTCATAAATGTTTCTTCTAAGACAGCCTTTTGTAGAAAAGGCAATGGTGCTACTGATTTGTCAAATAAATTCCGATATTCTTCCACTGTAATTTCTTGCTTGATCTTTAAAAATCTTCCCAGAATTGATCCCTCACGACTCGATCGAAATCAAACAATAAGTCTCTTCTTTAAATCGTCCCAATTAACAAACGGTTCACGATCTTCATGAGATTTATACCAATCCAAAGCTGCTCCATCAAAACTAATAATGGACACAGTCATTTTCTCTGACTCACTCAGTTTGTGTATCTGAAAGTATCTCTCAGCCCTAAACAACAACCAAGAATCAGGATCATTTCCCACAAAAACTGGCATTTCAATTTTTTTAAATTTGCTTCGGTCGCCCGCAGAATCTTCACCCTCCAACTTGGTATGTTTTTCCTCAGATTTTCCTCCCATCATCGTCCAATCACTGACATCAACCATGCTGTCAACTTTACTTGATGATCCTTCTAGTACTTCTTCCATCGTTGTCTTCTCTTTGATCATTCCTTCAATATATTTCAACAGTGTTTCTGGTTGCTGTTGTTGCTTCTCAGCCTGTACTCCTAACCTCTCAATACTCTTCGCCAAAGATGACATGTTTTCCTTGATTGTTGGCAGATCATGTAATTCTGCTCGAATGCCGGATATTTCTTGATCTACCATTTCCAACTTTTCCTCAATTCGCTTTTGAGCCATGATATAGAACTTCACAGATTCGATTTCTACGATACCAAAATGATAGAACACCAAATAGTGTGTTCTACTAATTTATTAATCAGCCAAACATTTACAGAAAACAGGTTCTAACACAGTCTTGAAAACAAAGTACTCGACAATTTGGAAGACAAAAAGCCCTAGAAGAGTGAATATCACACTTTGGAGAATGCAAAATGGACTATGAACTGTGCAGAAGTTTTGCAAATGAAACCTCCCTTTCTCAGTTTATCTCCTCATGTTTGTCCCTTGTGTTTGCATGCTTTAGAAGATTTACATCATATTTTCTTCTCCTGCTTACATGCAAAGAAGTGTTGGTTTGGCTTACTTGGCTATCTTCATTTGAATTGGGTTTTCGACTATAGATTTAGGAGAACGTGGTCCAGCTTATTTCATGTCCCATTCTCAAGAAGAAACCAAGATTGATTTGGTTAAATGCAGTAAAGGCCATTTTACCAGAAATTTGGTTTGAACAAAATCAACTAACATTTCAAAATAAAGCTTCCTCTTGGACAACTCGAGTCGAAATGGCTAGAATCAATGCTTCTACTTGATGCTCTCTTTCAAAAGACTTCAAAGATTTCTCCATACAAGATATAAGTCATAATTGGCCGACTTTCATTTTTAATTCTTAGTCCACTACTGTACTCTTATTTTATTTCTTTTGGATTTCTAGTGGTCTTAAATCTATGTTGTATAGTTATTGGGCAGTTTGTATGATCTATTCTAAACCTTGTCGTTGGTTTAGTCTTTTGGTTTAAGTCTCGATATGGTGAGAATGCTAAGTGGGTGTCAACCTAGATGAGATGTCCAAGTGCACTAGCTGATCCTAGGGCTTCTTTGTATTATCTTTTGTCTTGTCTACTCATTTTCAGCTTAATGAAGAGGCTTCTTTGTATTTCTTCATGGCTTGTATTCATGGTAATTAGTTTCGTAATGAATCTTTCATGTTCTGGTAAACATTGCAGAAACACATAATTTCAGCAATCTGTCAAAGAGTTGAAGGAGAAGACAGAAGAACTTAAAGGTCACATGAAGACCTAAAAGTTAGGTAATTTTTTGAAAACTTTTTTCTTAGTCTTGCTTAGTTTTAGTGGTATTTGTTAACAGGCTGAGACATACTCTTGTATGCCAAGGCTGGGTGGCCAATTCAATGGATGGCCTGAGACGGTGAAATGACGAGTGTAGAACAAAGTAGACAATCGAGCAGATTTACAAGTAGGGGGATGGTGTTTGGTCTTACTCTAAAGCTACTGCTAGAAAGGTGATTCTCCCTTTATTTACACATGTTATCTATATTTAATTACTGTTTTTATGTGATGGTGAATAAATATTTAAGTCGTTTCAAGTTTGTACATCATGCTTGAGTTAATACATTTCCCAACTCGCACTAATTTTAAAGTTGAGACTAAGTTTGTTGCACTTACACACTTGGTTGCCATTTTGGATTTTGGAGTGCTTTTTCTACATTTTTTGAACTTTTTGGTAGATTATGAGTTATGAAGTAACACTAAAGCATTATTAGGTCGTTTTTAAAGTTCGAGTGATACTTAAACATTTTTTGAACACCTTTTAGGTTGTTACAAACTAAGTTAGTTTTACATACAGCCATGGTTTCCATTTTGAGTCTTAAAAGATTTTTTTTCACACTTTTTGAAATTTTTGGTAAGTTATGAGTTATAAACTTACACTTAAGCGTTGTTAGGTTGTTTGAAAACTTATACATGTTTTGAATACTTGTTAGGTTTGTATAGAACTAAGTTCGTTGCACTTACACAATTGACATTTTGGGTTTTGGAGTGTCTTTTTAAAAAATTTTGAACTTTTTGCTAGGTTATGACTTATGAACTTGTATTGAATATTTGTTAGGTCCTTTTGAAAGTTCAAGTGATACTTAGACACATTTTGAACTCGTTTTAGGTTGGTTTGAAACTAAGTTTTACACACGTTTGATTGACATGTTGGGTCTTGAAGTACTTTTTTCGTACTTTTTGAAATTTTGGTAGGTTGTGAGTTACAAACTTACACTTAAGCATTGCTGGGTCGTTTTGAAAATTCAAGTGATACTTACACACGTTTTGAATACATTTTAGGTTAGATTGAGTTTGTTGCACTTGGTTGTCATTTTTGGTCTTGAAATGCTTTTTTCAACCTTTTTGGTAGATTATGAGTTACGAACTTACACTTAGGATTTGCTAGGTCGTTTTGAAAACTTAAGTAATACCTAGACACGTTTTGAGCACGTTTTAGGTTGGTTTGAACTAAGTTTGTTGCACTTACACACTTGGTTGCCATTTTGGGTCTTGTAGTGCTTTTTTCACTCTATTTGAACTTTTTTCGTAGGTTATGAGTTACGAACCTACACGTAAGCTTTTTTAGGTCGTTTTGAAAGTTCAAGTGATACTTAGACACGTTTTGAACTCGTTTTAGGTTGGTTTGACACTAAGTTTTAAACACATTTGATTGACATGTTGGGTCTTGAAGTACTTTTTTCACACTTTTTGAAATTTTGGTAGGTTGTGAGTTACAAACTTACACTTAAGCATTGCTGGGTCGTTTTGAAAATTCAAGTGATACGTACACACGTTTTGAATACATTTTAGGTTAGATTGAGTTTGTTGCACTTGGTTGTCATTTTTGGTCTTGAAATGCTTTTTTCAACCTTTTTGGTAGATTATGAGTTACAAACCTACATTTAGGATTTGCTAGGTCGTTTTGAAAACTCAAGTAATACCTAGACACGTTTTGAGCACGTTTTAGGTTGGTTTGAACTAAGTTTGTTGCACTTACACACTTGGTTACCATTTTGGGTCTTGTAGTGCTTTTTTCACTCTATTTGAACTTTTTTCGTAGGTTATGAGTTACGAACCTACACGTAAGCTGTTTTAGGTCGTTTTGAAAGTTCAAGTGATACTTAGACACATTTTGTTCAAGTGATACTGTTTTAGGTCGTTTTCAAGTGAACTTTTTTCTTCTTGTATTGACTGTTTTACTATTTCTTCATGCTTTGTATTCATGGTATTTATGTTCGTAATGAATCTTTCATGTTCTGGTAAACATTGCAGAAACACATAATTTCAGCAATCTGTCAAAGAGTTGAAGGAGAAGACAGAAGAACTTAAAAGTCACATGAAGACCTAAAAGTTAGGTAATTTTTTGAAAACTTTTTTCTTTGTCTTGCTTAGTTTTAGTGGTATTTGTTAACAGGCTGAGACATACTCTTGTATGCCAAGGCTGGGTGGCCAATTCAATGGATGGCCTGAGACGGTGAAATGACGAGTGTAGAACAAAGTAGACAATCGAGCAGATTTACAAGTAGGAGGATGTTGTTTGGTCTTACTCTAAAGCTACTGCTAGAAAGGTGATTCTCCCTTTATTTACACATGTTATCTATATTTAATTACTGTTTTTATGTGATGGTGAATAAATATTTAAGTCGTTTCAAGTTTGTACATCATGCTTGAGTTAATACATTTCCCAACTCGCACTAATTTTAAAGTTGGGACTAAGCTTGTTGCACTTACACACTTGGTTGCCATTTTGGATTTTGGAGTGCTTTTTCTACATTTTTTGAACTTTTTGGTAGGTTATGAGTTATGAAGTAACACTAAAGCATTATTAGGTCATTTTTAAAGTTCGAGTGATACTTAAAACATTTTTTGAACACCTTTTAGGTTGTTACAAACTAAGTTAGTTTTGCATACAGCCATGGTTGCCATTTTGAGTCTTGAAAGATTTTTTTTCACACTTTTTGAAATTTTTGGTAAGTTATGAGTTATAAACTTGCACTTAAGCGTTGTTAGGGTGTTCGAAAACTTATACGTGTTTTGAATACTTGTTAGGTTTGTATAGAACTAAGTTCGTTGCACTTACACACTTGACATTTTGGGTTTTGGAGTGTCTTTTTCAAAAATTTTGAACTTTTTTCTAGGTTATGACTTATGAACTTGTATTGAATATTTGTTAGGTCGTTTTTGAAAGTTCAAGTGAAACTTAGACACGTTTTGAACTCGTTTTAGGTTGGTTTGAAACTAAGTTTTACACACATTTGATTGACATGTTGGGTCTTGAAGTACTTTTTTCATACTTTTTGAAATTTTGGTAGGTTGTGAGTTACAAACTTACACTTAAGCATTGCTTGGTCGTTTTGAAAATTCAAGTGATACTTACACACGTTTTGAATACATTTTAGGTTAGATTGAGTTTGTTGCACTTGGTTGTCATTTTTGGTCTTGAAATGCTTTTTTCAACCTTTTTGGTAGATTATGAGTTACTAACTTACACTTAGGATTTGCTAGATCGTTTTGAAAACTCAAGTAATACCTAGACACGTTTTGAGCATGTTTTAGGTTGGTTTGAACTAAGTTTGTTGCACTTACACACTTGGTTGCCATTTTGGGTCTTGTAGTGCTTTTTTCACTCTATTTGAACTTTTTTCGTAGGTTATGAGTTACGAACCTACACGTAAGCTTTTTTAGGTCGTTTTGAAAGTTCAAGTGATACTTAGACACGTTTTGAACTCGTTTTAGGTTGGTTTGACAGTAAGTTTTAAACACATTTGATTGACATGTTGGGTCTTGAAGTACTTTTTTCACACTTTTTGAAATTTTGGTAGGTTGTGAGTTACAAACTTACACTTAAGCATTGCTGGGTCGTTTTGAAAATTCAAGTGATACTTACACACGTTTTGAATACATTTTAGGTTAGATTGAGTTTGTTGCACTTACACACATGGTTGTCATTTTTGGTCTTGAAATGCTTTTTTCAACCTTTTCGGTAGATTATGAGTTACGAACTTACCCTTAGGATTTGCTAGGTCGTTTTGAAAACTCAAGTAATACCTAGACACGTTTTGAGCACGTTTTAGGTTGGTTTGAACTAAGTTTGTTGCACTTACACACTTGGTTGCCATTTTGGGTCTTGTAGTGCTTTTTTCACTCTATTTGAACTTTTTTCGTAGGTTATGAGTTACGAACCTACACGTAAGCTTTTTTAGGTCGTTTTGAAAGTTCAAGTGATACTTAGACACGTTTTGAACTCGTTTTAGGTTGGTTTGACAGTAAGTTTTAAACACATTTGATTGACATGTTGGGTCTTGAAGTACTTTTTTCACACTTTTTGAAATTTTGGTAGGTTGTGAGTTACAAACTTACACTTAAGCATTGCTGGGTCGTTTTGAAAATTCAAGTGATACTTACACACGTTTTGAATACATTTTAGGTTAGATTGAGTTTGTTGCACTTACACACATGGTTGTCATTTTTGGTCTTGAAATGCTTTTTTCAACCTTTTCGGTAGATTATGAGTTACGAACTTACCCTTAGGATTTGCTAGGTCGTTTTGAAAACTCAAGTAATACCTAGACACGTTTTGAGCACGTTTTAGGTTGGTTTGAACTAAGTTTGTTGCACTTACACACTTGGTTGCCATTTTGGGTCTTGTAGTGCTTTTTTCACAATATTTGAACTTTTTTCGTAGGTTATGAGTTACGAACCTGCACGTAAGCTGTTTTAGGTCGTTTTGAAAGTTGCAGTGAAAGTTAGACACGTTTTGAGCACGTTTTAGGTCGTTTTGAGCATGTTTTAGGTCGTTTTGAGTAAATGGTATGTATGTTGTGATTGTTTGATTGCATGTATAATACCTTATTGAGATGTGTATGCTTGATTGAGAAGCTGATAGAACACCAAGTAATGGTTCTTATTTGTTCATTAAGCAACCAAACTATTACAGAATACAATACTCAAACCAGTCTTGAAAACACCGAACAAACAAGTACTATTACAGACAATAACCAAGTATAAAATAAAACATTCAAACATCAAAAGTAGTTTAGGATAATGGAAAACACTTTCTAAGATTAAAGTAACTGAACAACTTCTGTAATTCTGCTCTCCAGAAAATACAGCCCCTCCACTTCCAGAAACTGATTAACCAACCCCCATCTTTCCTTCCATCTCTCCCTTTTAACCTCCCCTGTAACTAACTGTGGAGGCCCTCAATAAAATCCATACTAATATCTTCCCACACACGGTCCGGAATGGGTAATGCTTGAAGGAAACCAGCCGGAGTTAAAGACAAGTATTTGGCTTGCTGACACACAGGAACATTCAGCAACATAGGTGCGGATATGGGCTTTCATACCTCGCCAATAGACCTCCCTTGCTAGCCTTTGATATGTTTTCAATGCACCATGATGTCCCCCTATCGGCTGTTATGGAACTCAGCTAATAATAAAGTAATATTAGGTGAATCCTCCTCCTTGTAGCAAATATCCATCTGGAGCTGGCTGTCCATTTATCAAGGATAATCGAATATTGTTAAGAGATTCATTTCCAGCCACTTGATCGATGAAAACCGAAGGGTTTAGCCCGCCCACAATACTTACGAGGCCCAATTCAAATACCGGTGGTAATCTCTATAAGGCATCGGCCGCTTTGTTTTCCAATCCTTTCTTGTACTCAATCACAAAATCATACCCCAATAGTTTAGCGATCCATCTCTGATATTCTCCCCGATAGCCCGTTGTTCAAGAAGAAACTTGGAATTTGTTATATCTTCAACTATTCTCATTAGGATGTATTTGTGAGTAATAGTGGGAGTAGTAATTTTAGAAAAAAGATTTTAAGTAAAATTGATTTCTGAAAAATGATTTTCAAATGTTTAAAATTAATTTTGTTCCAAAAATGATTTTAGAATTACCGAATTATATTTATGTATCATATAAAATCAATATTTCAGGAATATTTGATCGGTATGGAGGTGGCAAATATATAATTGTATATTTAAAGTAGAGAAAGAAAATTAAAGATTGAAGAGAACATAGTCTCTTTCAAAATAATAATAATAATACAAGGACCAATAAATAATATTGAAAAATATTTTTTAAAAAAAATTATTAAATTATTATAAATATTATACTCGTAAGTATGGTCAGTGTCCATAGCCACATGTCCACCCTTAACTATGTAATTCACCTCATGCTTGTCAAATTACCTATAAATAGTTGGATTTTGTCAATTTTAATGGACACCGAGGAATTCCAATAACGTGTGGAGAAAGTGTGAAATTTTGAGATTTTTCATCTTTATCTTTGTTATTTTCTTGTTGAATATTGTATTTCTGAGATAGGTGTTCCAATTAGTTTTTACAACAAAATCAATATCACATTTTTTTTAGAGATATCCACACATGAGTAGCATAACATAAAATTATAAAATTATGTTTCCAAATATAACAACTTAAATAAAAACAAAAAAAGATGATAATTAAATTTATGTTATGTTTGTAAGGGAATAAAGTACTAGCATTTTGTTTTAAATTATAAAATTACTAAAATAATTATTTACAATTACACCAAAATATTATATTTTTTCTTTATTAGTGACAGACTATGACAGAGTTAGCGATCGTGTCACAGAAAGTAGTCTATTGTTCATCGACTGTTATATTTTGATATATTTGTAAAAAAGTTGTTCATTTTGTCATATTTGAAAACAACTCTTTTAGGAGAAAAATTAATGAAATAAAACATTGGAGCATTTTCAAAGGTTCAAAATGTAGGAAAGTTTTCAAACACAAATATTAAAAAATAATTATTTTTTTTTAAATGAGAAATTGTTTATATAACTATATTTAAAATGTTAATTTTTATAAATGTAACAAAATACCAAAATATTTACGGTCCGTGTAACAAAAACAAAAAGTTCATAAAGTCGGTGAAATATTTTCATAAATTTCAAGTTTGTCTTTGATATTACGGACAATTTGTCATTTTTCTTTCTTATTCTTTGCAATATCCATATTTTCTTTTAGATTTCTTCGACTCTTTTTCCAAATTTTCTTCTACTTTATTCATATTCTTTTCTTCTATTTTTTTCATCTTCTCTTTCTTCTAGATCCTCTTCCAAAACATCAAAGTCGTATGAATATCATTTTTATATGATCTAAACAATCTCTTACCTAGTCAACAAAATCGTATTTAGCATGGTCAACACAATCGTTTAGGTTTTAAATCATTTTTCCATCGTTTAAAAAAAACTATAAAATCATGTGGATATGATCTAAATGATTGTTTACATAGTCAACACGATCATAAAGTGTGGTCAACACATTTGTTTAGATTTGAAGCATTTTTATGTTCGTTAGAAAAAACTATACGATTGTATATCATTTTCTACGTGATTGCATATCATGATCGTAGAAGAAAAATTACACGCGAGTATGTGACTGACCAATTAATCACGTGTTTGACTGGGATATTTTTTGTATTTTCTATTGTGGGCTTGCAAGCTTTTTTCGTTTTCAAAATTGTCCAATACAGTGTAATATTTTGCTAGTTTATTAGATTTTTTTAAAAAGAAAACCTATTTAAAATTTCATATGTGGATGGTAATTGAAAAAAAAAAAAAAGTTAAGAATTCACTAAATTAGACTTTTATCTATGATTGTTACTTGAAAATTAGAAAATGACGAGGTCAATTATATAATTTACTCTAAACCCTATAAAATCCTACAAAAACCGATTATTTTGGCAAGAAAAATTTTCAAATAAAAACATGATTTGAAATCATTTCAAATTTTAAAATCCTTCTCTTTTATGTGATAACAAACAACGAAATTTATTTGAAATCTGTTATAAAATAAAATCACTCAGAATTCCGAGGCTTCAAACAAAGCTTTAACGAGATGTTGACTGTGCATAGTTAAGTTAGGTTGGTAATTATTATTTGGAAAGTTAGAATGTCTGTGTTTGGATCTTTGGAGTAGTGAGTTGAGCTAAGTTAAAAGTTTGTGTAAAGTTATGTTGACGTATATGTGGTGCGTTTTTTCTAAAACATAATTGAGTTTGTATTGAGTTTTTTTTTTTTTTTCCTCCAAATGTACACTACTTTTTCTATAAAAAAAAAATTACTAAAAAATGCTTTTTTTTCTTCTATTCCTTCAAATCTAACAAAACTTCTACCAAGTAAACATATATCATACTTTGACACCTTATATTTCAATAAAATGAACATTTTTCTCTACTCCCTAACCTTCAATTTTGAACTCTCACTTAATTTTAACTCCATCATAAATGTTAGCTAAAAAGAGAACAATTCCTATCTTGTTTCGTTGTTTGTCCACTAGTTGGAGGAAATGTGCAAACGTCTATTTACGTGTTCACAAAAAATAGAGTTATCACTAACGGTCTCATTATAGGTGGCCTTCATCGAAGTTGGTCTCTTGATTATATGTTAGTGTTGGTTGCCAGAGATGGTTGTCATTGAAGTTGATCATCCAAAGTGATATTCATCGAAGTTTGTGGTTAGAGGTGGTTATTGGAGCCTAGAGTTGGTCACCTAAAGGTGGCTGCTCAAAATATGTCAATGGAGTTGCTTGTGCAAAGGTAGTCATTAGAGTTAGTGACTAGGATTTTGGTCGGAGGTGGTTAGCGGAGCCCCAAGTTGGTTGATGAAATTGGCGACACGAAGGTAGAAGTCGAAGTATGTCACTGAAATTGCTTGTGTGAAGGTGATCATCAAAGTTGGTCATATAAGCTCAAAGTTGTCGGAGTATGTCACCAAAGTGTGGTAGTGGTAATTGTTAATGGAGGCCAATGGGGGAAACCATTTAAAACATTGAATGGACGAAGAATTGGAGAGAGTTGGAGTAAGTTGGTAAAATAACCAACTCAATTCCATCAACAAAATTAGCAAATTTAATTTTGTAAATATTTTATCAATTGCTATTTTTAAAGGCATCGAAAGCAAAATAATTGATTTTGAATAATATAAATTATTTTAAATGATATAACACTATAAATATTGTCAAATGAATAGAAGTATTAAATGAAAATGTTCCTAAATTTGTAAAAGTTTTGAAATCCAACCTCTCACAATTTTATTGTTGTCTTATGATAAATAACCTTATAAAATATTTATTCTAAATGCAAATATAGCTATAAAGTTTTACACCCTTATTTGAAATTTTTGCATATATCACCTCAAATAAAATATCTCATACTTTTTTAAAACCAATTAAAATATCTAAAATTATCACTTTTAACTTTAAATGCTTTTTTTTTTTTTTTTTCAAGTATAGAGCATCAAGTGGTAAACATATATATAACATAAATAAAACGTAGAACATCAAGTATTGAAGAGTGAGCATTAAAGCATCGAGTGAGTATCTAGTATCTAGTATCTAAAATATAACATAGAGAATATAATATAAAGCATAGAACATCAAGTATCGAGCATTAAGTACAATAGATCGTGCATCAATTAGCGTTTTTCAATTATAAGTGTACTGCAAATTTATAAGGATGAATTAGTAAATTCACAAGATGCTAGTGCAAGCAGAAGTTCATTTTTGAGTCACTTCTAAAACTCTAGTCATTTTTATTAGATAGGCATTCAAATGATGTTACATCCATATGAATCACTCCTCATATTCGTCTTCCATGAATTATTTTATAAAAAAAGAAAAAAAAAGCATTAAGCATTAACAACTACTCTAAATTGAAATGTTGATACTTCTATTTCTATTAAAAGCAATGATTGCAACACTAATAAAAATGGGTTTATGAGAGCTTAAAGAAGAAGTGTGTTAGATGATTATAGATAAAAGGTAAGATTAAAGTTGGATAGTTCAAAAATGAAATGGACAAAAAGTTAGGAGTGGAGGAGATATTATATATTTGTTGTACCAACATATTATTTGTCCTTTTGGCTCCCCATTCTAATAGCAATGATGCCAAAGCTATACTTTCAAACTTGAGCTATACTTTCAAACTTGAGCTATACTTTCAAACTTGAGCTATACTTTCAAACTTGTACTAAAGTCAATTTGTATGGACTTGTGCATTCATGACTTCATCAATCACAACAATTACTTCCCTTTTCTTTTCTTTTTCTTTTGTGTAATAGAGATGTTTATAGGTGAGGATAGTGATTTCTTATCCTTTATCTCTCTTTTGTTAAATTATAAGTTTAACCAAAACCATTACATCCCATATCTATATATGATTATAAATATCATCTTTCACCTTTATATGAAATAGGTTTTTTAACTTTTCAACAATGTCTAACATAGCATTGACACAATATTGAACATTGTTTTCAAAGTTAACATATAATTGAACTTTGTGTTTTATATGTCAATATTAAGTAACTCTCTCTTTCTCTAAATTTAGCCGCATTTTTAATTCAATTATTTATTTATTTACATTGTTATTATTTCTACCTTTCTTTTATGAATTTTGTTAGTGTTGTAAATTTAATTGCATTTATTGTCAAATAGTGATGAGAATGGTAACAGTAACAAGAAGCAATGGTAATTTAATCTTCATATATTGAATTGGATGAGCTTTGTGAGATGATGATGAGAAAGGCACATCAATAAAGGCTGCCTTTTTCTTTGTGTATTGCCCATCACATACTTCCCATAATTGGTCCCCTCAACCTCAACCTCAACCTCCCAACTTCCCAACTTCCCTTTTTTTTCTCTCTCTTTTTTCTAACAACTTGTACAAATCCTTTTTCTCTACCTTTTATCATTTCAATTCTTTTACCTTTTTCTTTTTTTCCCTTTTCCCAAAACAAATTCTATTTCCCTTTCTCTAAACCTTGCTTGGTTTAGGGTAACATGAAGCACTAATATAATATATCAATATAAATAAGAAGAGGGAGATGAAAGACGAAAGGGTATTGACGTCGAGTCAAGAACAAATAGAGAAGAGTTTAGTTGTACATTGAAGTAGAAAAGGGGAAGAGAAGAGGAGGGTGATTGAGGTATTCACACATTTTTAAAATTTACGAGTATTTTTACAAGGAATTGCTAAAACTTGGTGTTGTTTTAAAATTTGAACACTATTTTTAGGACTTTTGAAAATTGACAAGGCATCAGAAAATTCTTCTATTACAATCAAACAAATAAAAGGTTTTGTATTCAAACCTTCACCAAAAAAACTTTCTTTTCTTTGTTACATTGTTGTTTATTTTTCACGGTGTTCGCCTTGGGATCTATTGTACTATCCAAAATACACACTTTTCTGCCTTTCTATTATTGTCTTTAGTCCCAAGCCGATCCACAAGTTTCTCAAGTTTTATCTCTTTGCGTTTATGTTTGAGATAATTTTTCAAATCTCTCCATGAGAGTGACAATTTTTCAATTATTGTTGATACCTAAAAAGATTCACTTAAGGTCATATTCTCAGCATGGATTTACTTGGATTTCCTCGACCTGACTAGTTACAGTTCTTGAATCCACCAGTAATCCATAATTTTTTCCACCATTAATTTCTTTGAATCAACATAAATTTTCAATTATTTTGGCACGCATTACCCTCTACCAACAGAAGTTTCGGGTCCCAAATTGGCTAACTTTTCTGACGAAGATATGTCTATTTATTTTGGAGAATATGAGGCGCTAGAACTTATCCACAATGGTTCAAGAATTCAATGGCCTGCAAACCATCAAAACCGATAAGCATGAACGCATGGTTGATATTAATGACTCATCATTCCTTCAGTCTTCCTATCTTGTAAGTATGCGCTGATGCTACTTATTATCTCGCTGTGGAAATGTTTGAACTGTGCAATCATAGAGTCCATATCAGTTTCAAGAGTAGTTTGGCTTTTACCAAGATATACCTAATGATATAGAGGAAATGTCACTTGTGATTACACCAAATAACACATTATATCGGTGGAGATATGCACGAGGTGCAAATCTTTATTTGGGTTGTTCTTGCTTGCCCATACGTTAGAGTCTTGCAAGCATGTGACAACACGATTTAGAAATTGGTGGACAACAAAGCACAAGACATATTTTAAGGATAATAGACACCATTTGGTGAGCACCCAAACTACTCAAGAATTGAGGGAGTAACCTAGGTGGTAAACATATTCATTTGGTTAAAGCAATGGCTCCTACCCTCCAAAAGGAGGCCAAGGAGCTTAGAGATGAAAGTGATGGTAGCAGAAGTGATCGTCATTGCAAGAGACCTTCGAAGAAAGCAAAGGCATTAGGTGATGATTTCTATGGAAAGGGTTTGAGTGCTCTGAAAATTCCTAAAGTTTCGACACTACTAGTTCACATATTTTTCTTTTCTTGTATTATTATTATTATTATTATTATTATTATTATTATTATTATTATTATTCTGTTAGTGGATGATTTATTCATTACTTATTTCTATAGTCACCTTTAGATGATCATCTTCAAGAGCTTGAGCAATGCAACGATGAATCTTTGACACGGCCTCATGTTGTGGATTTGGCCATTAAAGAAGTTGGTACCTAAAAACTACTAGTTGCTGAACAAGCTGAACAATCATGTGCTCTCCTCGAGGAGAATCGACGTGGTAAGATGAAAGTGAATGAAAAAAATGTTAAAAATTTGAATCCTCCATCTAAAGGAAATGTCTGCCCCAAAGAAACTTCAGAGAATGTCATATCCACACATGCTCTTCTCCAGATTTCTAAGTTGTCTTTAAACACTTCCAAGAAGCAGATGGTAGGACACCCTGTGCCTTCTCATGGGTTGGTGAAAAGATAGTTTCAAACATACTTCAGAAAACGGCTTTATGCATGTGAGAGGACATTCAAGACAAGATCATGTGCACTCTTTTTAAATATATCTCAAGATTTAGACAAAATATAACGACGATACTTTCGAGAATTGCGAAGATCTATGCAGACAACCTAACTCCTTGTTGAAGAATATTTAAACAACTATTTTAAGAGGGTAGACAATTTCAATGTTGTACAATCTTCGTATTTTGCGTAGTTGTCGTCGACAGACAAAGCTCATCAATTAGACAAGAAGCCTTAACTTTGATAAACCAATTACGAAAAGATGCCAAAGTTATTCAAGAGAGGGTTGCACAATTGGCTTTGGAAAAGATGGAACTAGAAAGCAGCTGACTTCAAAGTATAAATACTGAGTCTAAACAGCTATCTATCTTATCTTGTGAGAAGAACGAAGACATAGACAAGAAAGAACTAGAAGTTGCAAAGATCCAGAATGAAGTCAACACTCCGGCTATCAAAGAAGTCATCGAGGCTCTAGCTACAGTTCATAAGAGTATGGAGGCTACACACGAGGAATTTAAGAGCTTCATGTGGAAGATTTGACTTTGCTCCCCTTCCCTTTTTTTTATTCGTTTTCTTTTTTTAATTTCAGTAAATACAAAACTTTGCTTTAATGATAATGAAAATTTCTTATTTCATGTTGCTTACGTACCATTTACTATGAGATTAAGTCATAATGTCGCTTACTAAACTTTTTTCTTGCACATATAACTGAACTTAAAGTTAACATTAAGCTGCCTACGTACCATTTTTATAACATTGAGATCAAATAGTTTGATTGGGTTTTTTTTTTTATCACTCACCTTTTAAGCTCGTGTGGGTTTGGAGATTATGCAGTTTAAGCTCTTGCGATAAAGAGCTTTTTACATAATGACGTTACACATAAAATGTCTTGAGAATCCTATCATTGATTGGGGCAACTTTTAATCTATCTCGATCAACAATCTTGTATACTTCATTTGTGTAAACTTCTTTGACAATGTAGGGTCTATTTCATTTCATTTAGGTGTGAACTTATTCCCTATATACCTTATCGTGATTATCGATCTTCTTATAGCAAGGGATTCCTTGATGACAATCCCAACTTTAGGAAACTCCATCAATTGCTTAAGAATGCTCTACGCAATGACAGAACCTTGATTCTGCTCCTGGATGATTTCCCTTGAACACTGTGGGTACAGGTCCTAGTCCTGTGTAACCGTCGCTTGCAATAGAAGATGTGCAAGTGTCGCTTATAGAAGATTTGGATTAAGCTTTCTTTATTGTCATTGGTTTGCTTGTAGATTTAGATGATGAGAGAGAGATAAGAGGTAGAGATATCCCATCGAACGTGTCAATTTGACCAAACAATATTTCTAATATTTGATCCTTTAATTTTCTCTCGATTGAATGTCTATATGTTTGATTTGAGGAAGCTACATCACATAATGTTTTTCTTCAATCTTGGAGGGTGGTCGAGGAGAGTCTTCTTGTTCTTAGGAGAATTCTCTTTAAACTCGAGAGTCTTCTTGTTCTTGGGAGAATTCTCTTTAAACCCTATGGAGTAAAAATTTCTATCTCCACAGATGAGGAGGACTCTTCTATTTATAGTCCTCTTATGGGCTTGGACTTTGTTGATCCATGGATCAGACTCATGGATCCAATCACATATATTTTTGTCATATTTAGCTCTTAGGCTAAAATTGTACAAATAAATAATATTTAATTGAACCTAAAATAGTTAACTTTAACTTGAACCAACGATGAAAATGCGTGGCATCATCCTTATGTCAACACATGTCAACTTTTAATTAGTCCTAAATTCAATTATTTGTACTTGGTCCAAAAATTCTTAAACCAAATATCATATCCAACATCATATTTGAAAAGGCAACAAAATTCAATTATTTGTACTTGGTCAAAAATTCTTAAACCAAATATCATATCCAACATCATATTTGAAAAGGCAACAAAATCTAAAATTACACACCTGTTTGTAGCTCACTTTTCAAAACCCTATACTCAAAAGATAAATATGATTGAATAATTGATAATTTTCTATCCAGGAAGAATAAATTAGTAACAAATAACAATTAAATGGTAATTCTATACCAAGGACATTGAACTTAACAAAACTATTTGCAAATAAATGTCTATAATCTAAGGTGTGAAACCATTGTTATCTTAGACAAGATGGGGGTTTCATATGCTACAAAAAGAGGGATACCACCATATGGGCGAGCCATGGCTGAAGAAGTTTAACCCAGTTCTGACCACCATGCCAGAGAGATCTCCTCCAAGTTGTTGCCTAAGACTTCAAACTCTGTATCCCGATTCCATGCTGCGAAAGAACTCCGTTTTCTCTACTGCTAATCCTATCTGACTATTCGACTATTCCTGCAACAGCAACAAACATCAAGACTGATCTTGTCCGCGGAAGTTTGTTAGATAGAGGGAGGTGTCCATACATGAAAAAACTTAACGAAACTCATCGTGGAAATCATAATCGTCCTCATCATCTTCGTTGAAAATGGCACTGTAAAATACGTAAGGATGATCGATCATTTCTGCCAAGGTGAGACGTCCATCTTTATCTGCATCAGCCTGTAAAATAAAGACAGAATGAAGATGTTAATCAACAGATGTAGTTGCTCCCTCTGGAAGATGAAAATATTTTCAGGCCTAGTCTAATTCTAGATCTTATGCCTTATGGTAATGTTTTCTCATTTAGAAAACATTTGCAAGAAAGTTCTTCCATGTAAAATGATAAGATAAATGACGTCATACTATATCTTATGTTCTGAGGCTGATAGAGAACACTTGGTCTATCTTATTAAAATCAATGAGGACCATAATAACATTAACAATTATGCTACAGTTTATTGAGTTAAAAGTCAGATGCAATAGATTCATAATGAAATCTGATAAAGGAACTTCCAAGAGAATAACCATTCAGTCCACAAAGTGCAAACAGAAAACAATTGGTGTAATGACTGCGTTTTAATATGACCGATTTTACTACTCGTAAAATGAATTTTACACAATATTACTTATATGTGATGGGTGGTCGGTCAAGTAAAAATTAAAATAACTGTACAGAGTATAAAACAATCCATGGACAACCCAGCAAGCTCTCACTGATAGAGGAAAAGAAAGAGTAAATTGTTTCTACAACCATACATAAGAATCATGAGATGTTTGTTGATGACATTAATATGTGCCACAATATCCAAGCAATATCTCAATCGTAAAAGTAAAGCTAAAAAATTCATCGACTTGCATATGGGTTTTAAGGTTCGTTATGGATGAGTACCTGCTGTATGATATATTCTGCCTGTTGTTTTGCATAGTAATGCTCTGATGGGTGAATTTTTCCAATTATAGGTAACAGCTCTTCATTAGACAGGTGTCTATGAAAAACAAAATACAACACACAAAATAATCCTTAAAGGTGTCAAATAGGATACAAAACTGTAGAATCATTGCTATAATCTTTTAATGAAACCAGACCCGTTCCTAGTAGATGGGTATATATTGGTTAGTAGGTGCCAATAGGTTCTCTCTAAGAATTATCTTTGGTTAGGATTAGGAGAGATGGGGAGCTCTTGAAATGTCTGTAGAATTGTTATTTATGTTCTTTTTAAAAATTACATTTTGTCAAACTGAATTTTATCAATTTTTTGTTTCTTTAATCTTTATTCAAAACCACAATTTCTTGGAGAGAAATGAAGAACATAGAAGGGCACTCAAGAGGATAGAAAAGAGAAAAAAAGAAGCCCAATCCCCGACAATAGAAAAGAGAGTTCAACCCTTCCTACAATAAAGGACTCCAATCCAAAGAATGATCCCAAAAGATCAAGACAACATATAAATACAATTTGGTTTTACGATTTGGTATGGAAGCAAAATAAAAAAATGGGATTACAATGCCTGGTTATGTGAACAATCATTGGCAGTCTATCACATTCTTTTATTTACTCCTGGGACAACCTAGTAGGCCACTCATATTATTTCTAGACCTATTCCTAAAGCATGATTGGTGACATCATAATTTCCTGCAACTTTTCCATCATCGTGTCATAATTGACATTTTTTGTCACTTAGCTGGAATGACGGAGGTTATGAGATCTGCTTGCTCATTAAATATCTAAGTTACTAATTCTCCGAGTTTGGCATTTTAATCTTCAGCACCAATTAGTGCTTGTATTTGTGTTCTCAAAACATGCCTTTTCTTTTCTCTCTTTTCTTTTTCAAGTTGATAGTTTGGTTGAAGAGTTTGCAGATATAAATCGTAAAATGGAGAAAACAGGAACATTCACTATGGATAAGAAAAAGCTCCTTCAACTTGTTGGAAAGGCCAATTCAAATTTAGCAGATGTAATTCTCAAAGTTGGTCTTTTTGAGAGGTAAAACCCCGATAGTTGGTATTGGACTTATAGTATATTGGTCTAAACAGATAGCTGTCTTTTTATTTTATTTATTATTGTTTTGAAAAGGATACAATATAAAAAACTGTTCATTAAGGAAATGCAAAGAGACTTGCAATGAAGAAACTAAAATGTTTGTCTCATGGCCAATCCAAGGGGTAATGGCAGCGGCATAGCTCTAGAAAGCGGCGGAATAAGAGACCACCCACAACGCAGGACATTCTTAAAAAGGAAGACCATCTGTCGTTAAGCATTCTTATACATCGTTTACTCGGAATTGTGCAGATATAGGAATAGTCTGGTTCCTCACAGTAAGAGACTTCCTTGCGGAAGTTTCCCATCACATAAGGAAATGAAAACAAGTTTCCCATCACGTAGGGAAATGAAAAGAGATATACTCAAAATACAAACCAATAAGCAAACAAAGTAGAAGAAAAAAGATCCTCAAAACAAATAAAGAGGCAAACAAAATCCAGTAAACATCGCTTGGAATTAAGACTTCATTGATTTATGCTAAAATAATATATTTCTTGTTTATTTCACAAATAGAAAGATTTTACTTAAATAAAACAACTCATTACAAAAAAGGAAAAAATAAATTTGGCAAATATTATACAACCAACACAATAAAATATAATACAATAAAGGAAATAATCAACATTTCCCCTCAAGCTGGTTTGAAGATATCAGTCATTGCTAGCTTGTCAATCAGTTTGTTGAATTGCCACTTTGGAAGGCCTTTAGTTAACACATCTGCAATTTGTTCTGTTGTCGGAAGGTAGGGTATGCATATTACTCCCACATTGGTCTTTTGCTTTATAAAGTGTTTATTGACTTCAGTATGTTACGTCTTGTTATAAAGGACTGAATTGTGGGCAATGGAAATTGCTGCCGTGATACTGCATGAGCATTGTTTGAGTGAATCCCAATTCTTCCAACAATCTTATTCATTTACACTCACAAATGCGTTGGGTTAAAGCTCTAAATTCTGCTTCTGCACTACTTCTTGCAACAGCACTCTGTTTTTTACTTTGCCAAGTAGCAAGATTTCCTCCAAGGAAGGGGCAGTAACCAGATCTCAGTCATGCAACCTGCCCAATTAGTATTAGTGTAAACGTTAACATTAGATGATCATGTCTTTGAAACAATGTGTCTTTTCCTCAAGTACCTTTCAAATACTTAGGATTCTATTCTATAAACGGCATAAAAGTGAGTTGGTCCAAGAGCATGCATGAACTGACTTTTGATACTAATTGCAAAAGCAATGTTAGGACGTGTGGGAAAGATATATGAGTCTTCCTACAAGTCTCTAGTACTTTTCTCTTTCCTTTATCTCATTCTTGGTTGCAACTTTCAATTTCAAATTCTGCTCAATGGGAGTTTCTGCTACCTTGCAACCAAGTAAACCTGTCTCTTTTAACAGATCAATAATATTCTTCCTTTGTTTGAAAAGAATGCCACTTTTGGACCTGGCAAACTTCATGCCTAGGAAGTACTTTAAAGTTCCTAGGTCCTTGATCTGGAAATCATCTGCCAACTTTTTCTTCACGAAAGTTTGTTCTGTCTCATCATTGCTTGTAAGAACGATATCATCAAATTAAACTATCAAAATCATAACCTTGTCATTTCCTGTATGTTTGTAGAATATCATATGATCGACTTGGCTTTGACTGAATCCATAGCCCGTGACTACTTTCTCGAATCAAATCAAGCTCTAGGAGACTGTTTGTTCCAAGGAATATACAAGCGTTCAAATCAAGCTCTAGGAGACTGTTTGTTCCAAGGAATATACAAGCGTTCAAATCAAGCTCTAGGAGACTGTTTGAGACCGTATAATGATCTCTTTAACTTGCAAACTTTGTTAATCCCGAGATCTACCTTAAAACTAGGTGGCAAGTCCATAATTACCTCTTCTTTCAGTTCCCCATTGAGAAAGACATTCTTAACATCCAATTGATAAAGAGGCCAATCAAAGTTAGCTACAACAGACAACAAATTTCTAATAGAATTGATTTTGACAACTGTAGCAAATGTTTCTTGATAATCAACTCCATAGGTTTGAGTAAACCCCTCAGCAACCAATCCAACCTTGTACCTCTCGACACTACCATCAGCTTTACATTTTAGCGTAAACATCCACTTGCATCCAACTGTTTTCTTTTCTTTTCGTAGTTCAAGTATATCCCATGTAGAATTCATCTCTTCCATCACTGCTAATTTCCAATTCAATTCATTTGGGACCTCTTGTATATTCCTCGGAACAAACAGGTTGATTATTTTGGATGTAAAGGCTTTATGATTGTGAAAGTTTACGATAAGAAAGATAGTTTGCAATGAGATATTTGACAAATTTACTGGTACCTTTCCTGTTGGCAATTGTAATATCAAGATCAGAGACATTAGACAAGGAATTATGAGAAGAACGGGGAGAATTAGACGAAGTAAAAGGAGAATGTATGTTACCTGGATCTTCATAATCATTTATCAGGGTATTAGTTTGGTTTTGTGATAGATCATTCTCAATTCCTTCGAGTCAAGTTTCTTTTACTATAAAGCTGTAGTTCAGGTTTTTACTTGTCAAGTCAGTCTATAGTGGTTCTCCCCCTGAAGAACTCTCCACACTTGACGTCAAGAGTTAGCTCATAACTTTGGAATCAATGGTGTTTGGGATAGGTTAAGTGTCCCAAAAATTATCTTAAGGTTGGGGACTCCCTCTAAAGAGAATTTTGGCTAAAAAAAGGTTGATTTTCCAAAAAAGACATATCCATACTCTCAAAATACCTTTTAGTCGAAGTGTCAAAACATTTGTAAGCCTTCCTATAGGAGACAGCCTACAAAAATGCATTTAACAGCTTTAGGATCAAGTGAAGTACGAGTAGAGTTGGGATTATGAACATAAGTAGTGCAACCAAATAATTTAATTGGTAAGTCAGAGAAAAACCGAACAATAGGAAATCTTTTTTTAAAATTATTTAGAAGAGTTTTTAAATTCAAAACCTAAGAAGCACGAACACCGACACGAGATACGACACACCAGTTTTTTAACATATAGGATACAACATGCATAGGACACGACATGCAGAGGACACGTTCTTTTTTTAATTTTTTTGGTAGGTAGTTGGAGTAAAGGAGCCACTAACCTATCAAAACGGACTGCAATATTCCTCCACCACTGTTTCTTGCTTGATTATGAGAAATTGCCCACAAACTGAACCTTGGCATGATGAGCCAAATCGGATCAACAATCTTCGTTTCATATCATTCCAATTCAAAATTGGTTCTCGTTTGTCTGTGGCTTGGTACCAATTGAGAGCCGCTGCTTCGAAGCTAATGCTCCGCTGCTTTGAAGCTAATGACTGTCACTGTTAATTTTTTGGAATCAGTAAGTTTATGGATTTGTAAGTAACGATCGGATTCATTGAATACTGACATCTCAAACTTGTTTAATTTGCTATGATCCTGTTCACCCTCATTATTGTCTGAATGCATTGCTCCTATAGCCATAAATAGGTTCCACTGTGTTTGCCACTGTCGTATTCTTAATTTCCTCATTCGATTCCGAATTGGAAGGGCGATCTGACAATCCAACACCAGAAACTAGAGAAGCCAATAATGTTTGAGTGTCATCTGCATTCCTTCGTTGTTGTTCCAACTGTGCTATAAGGATAAAGCGTTGAACAATCTTAAGCAAGTGCAAGCAGCGTTTCTTCAATTTGTGGTAACTTCTGAACATCTACTTAAATCCTGGCAATTTCAAAATCAGTTACGCCTAACCGTTCTTCAATTTTCTTCTGTGCCACCTTTCCTATCATCCCCAGGTTGAGGGCTCTTATACCAGTATGATAGTTACTAAAGTAAAGTTCTTCTATTATAGATAATTTACTATTACATAGACCATTCCTCCCACACGAGAGAAACCCAAACACTTCAAACTAAAAGACTGTCTACCCATCTGCTAACTTAACTTCTTATTTAAACACATAACATAGCAACGGTAACATAACTTCCTTCATAACCAACTACTAACCACCTGAAGACTGAAACTAGTCAAGATAAATGCCCAAAACTACCCAAGATAATCATTCTTACTGTTGGATGATTCTCCCAACTCAATAATAACTACTTCTTTGCCCTTTTTGCCCCTGCGAGCATACTGATGTATAATCAGTGGCCTATCAAATACATTTTGCTTTTTATTTTATCTAGAGCCTCTTTAAAGCTTGGATTACGTCTTATGTGGTTTTCGCAGTACTTGGCGCCAGGATAGTACTATTGTTCAGAAATGTATTTGACATCCTAACAGAACCAAGATCATAACATAGAAAAGTTTGCCTTTCAAGCTTGATATAAGTAAACAAAAATATATACATTCTTACCTTCTTATTATTATTAATATTCGTGCATAGAAAATTCGATCATAATATTGCTTTAATTGGTAGAATTTTGTTATCTTAGTGCTCTTTTATGTCTTTTTCCTTTGCCACTCAGATCAGAAATTGCGTGGAGGGATGCAAAATATGCTCAAATATATGAGTACCTTCGGGAAGAGTACGAGGTCACCCAGCGCGTTGGGAATCTAGATTTCAAATTGAAGTCTGTGGAGGTAATTTCATTCTATTCCATTCATTCCTTCAAAGTGGTTTTTTCCGTATAGTTGAGCCTCTTCTCTTGAACGTTCTTCTTAAATATCGTGGCAATAGCCAACTTGAAAGCAATATTATCTATTTTTGGTTATATGCAATGGAAAATGTGTTGAGAGGACGTGTAACCTCGTGAAAACTTTCGTATTTTCTTTAGTATTCTTTTTAAGGGAAAGAAAACCAATTTATACTAAATGTTGTATTAACTAAATCTCTCAACTTTCACAAGTGAATGAATTTAAATCCTTCATTCTTATTTCATTTTAAAATCGTTAAATCGTTAATGCATAATATTCACACATGTACAAGGCTTTAAATTCAAGGATTGGAACGTATTAAATCAAATGGATACTAGGAGCTTCTGATTAATTTTATTGGTTTTATCATATTCTTGTCCACTCTTTCTTCACTTATTTAGAAAAAGTTACATAACAACTTTTCCTACTGCTTCGGTAGAATTTTAGGAAAAGAATTTTTTTATTTAACAGTTTGGATGGTGGATATTATTTCGTGGGTATGAGCATTATTATCCCTGGACATTTAGATCCCAATGTTCAAGAATTAAATGTTTATTTTTTTTAAAGAAGAAGAATAAAAAAAATTAAAATATTGACATCAATATTCTAATCCGTGGTGAAGGGACGTGGTCCTATCAAAAGCTAGCTACTATTGTAGGAGAATCAATTCATAGTTCTTCAAGGAGTGAAGTTTTGAGGACTCTCTTTATTTAATTAGTTTAGAATGTTTCTTTAAGAAATTGGTTCTGCTAAATTGTTTCCAAGTGTTTGTGCTGTCCATCTGAAGTTTGTGTATTCTGAAGCTGACCCAAAATAATGCAAATGAAATCAGGGAGTGGTGTGTGTTCCTTTTCCAAAAGCCGAGCTAAGGAAAAAATAATCAACATTCTCATTGTGATTTCCTTATTTAAATCTTTAACCTAGATTCTTCCACTTATATCATACTCACTGGAAGGAGGTTCTTTTACTTTTATGGAAATGATATTTCTTGAGATAGAACAGTGTTTAATTCTTCTCTAATAAATTTGCACCTTCCTTGAAGCATAACATTCATTTTCTTCAAGAAGTCCTCCAGAATAGGAAATCAGATCTCTTGGAATGGTGCATCATTGGCCTATTGAGCATTGAAAACATTATATCATTATATGAGATTGTTAAGGATTCAACTCCCATGCAACTCTGATTTGCCAGCGTCGCGGATGCAATTTTTGATCTGCAATTAGTAAAGTCTAATTTTGTTTTTTGTTGTACTAATTATTTTATCATAAAGATAATAATCTGATTTTCTTATATTTTTATTTGATCCTCCAGCTCTCCATATTACATTATGCTCATGTTGTCTTACATTATTGCATTATATATATAGATGCGCATAAACATACAACTATTGTAACTCGAACAAAATTCAGTTGGAGAAATTCATTACTATTTTACCTTCTAGTTTTCTTTTATGTAAATAACTATTGAAAAGTTTCCTAAAGTATGTTGATGTTGAGCCATAGCAAGTACTTTTAGAAGATGCAACTTATTCTCTCTAGGGAGAGATTCTTGAAACTGATCACAGATACAAAATTGTGTACATTTACAATAAGTTTAGGAATATTGTAATAGGTAGCAAAATAAGTTGAGATATTTTGCAAATGTGTCTTCCAGATTTCTACTATTGCAAATATGAGAAAGAATTCAAGTTATGATTTTGGTTATTTCTTTATATCCATTTATCTTCTTGATGAACCTAAACAAAGTTCCTACTTTCTCTTTTTTTTTTTTTTTCCATTTGCATGCATGATCTTTTTCTCCTCTCAACATTTTTCTTCTTCGCAAGTGTGGTCTCAATCCTTATTTTCTTTGTCTTGACCATGATCAATAACTCAACTTTGAGGCGGTAGACGGTGTGGTGTTTGAGAAATTGTCAAGTGATTTTTATTATCTAATATGAAGTGTATGATAACATTCTTAGATCTATAAATTTACAAATTATTTACATCTGCAAACCTTTTATCAAAATAACAATGGACAGCAACAACGAGACAGTCAATTAATACATTATATAGCAAGTCTTCCATTTCGGGGAACAACTAACTATAGTCAAATTCATCACCATCTTCTCACAATTTCTGCCATTTTACAACAACTCCATAGGTCTTCCGCAACATTCCAAGTCAGTAGCTAATCTTAAGTACAAAAGTTCCTATGAGGGAGGCATAGTAGCTCTAAAATTTCTCATCCCACAAAAGTGTGTGTTGACGGACGATTAGAGAATTCGTCCAAGGAAAAGACTTAGAATTTTGAGGATTCATCTCAAGTTCAGTAGAGTTGTAATTTTCCTGTGTTTTTTATTTGATTGAATTTATTAATGAAATATTTCGTTTATAATCACTTTTTGGTTCACTGTGGTTTACACGAGATCTTTATAGAGAAATTTAATTTGTGAACTCCAACTTGTATTAATAATGTATTTATGTTGATTTGATGCAATGAGTCATTTGATCTCCTGATTCTCTCTCACTTAGATGCTTATGCTTGATTTGAGGAAGCAGAGCACGTGACGTTCTTGAAGTTGGAGTCTTGAAAAAAGTTTGTATCTTCAAATGAAGGGAACTCCAGTATCTATAGAGTTCTTTAGTGGCTTTTATGAACTTGAGTCTGGTTGATTTATGGACCAGAGCTAAATTAAATTTATTTTTTTGGCTCGATTGAATTTTAGTCTTAACCGAGTAAATAATATTAATTAAACTAAAATAATTAATTTGATCCAAACATGTGTATCATCCAAATTAACAAATTTATATTTTTTTTCAATTTTAATTTGGGACACATGTCAATTTTTAATTAGTCTTGAATTCAACGATAATGCGTGATTGATCTAAAATTTTTTATTCTACAACTATAATAGTATTGGGGAATTGCCAAAAATAGGCCAAAAATGGGGTAGAAAAAGAGTTTTAGGATTGATTGTAAAAAAGTTGAGATTTAGGACAAATTTTGGGTAGAGGGATTTAAACCCGAGACCTCTTGGTTCTAAGTACATACATACAGGCGTTAGTTGAGCTTGGTTGACAATTTCTATACTTTTTTAAGTAACAAATAATTGGAGAAATTTTGTGGCTATATTTATGATTTTTCTCAAAGAACTTAAGGATCTTTATTTCCATTTCTATATATTGTGGGAATTTTTGCAGACATTGATATGGGTGAAACAAAGAAAGTAACCGAACAAACTAATATTGGACAGTTGGAGTTCAGCCCTGCACGACCCTTTGACAAAGCCCTTCCCTCACTTCTAGCCACCATTGTCCATTGTTCACACCTAACACAACCTAGTGGTAGCATGTCACTTCCTCCTTGCCAGCCAGTTCACCCCAGCCTGTAGGTCAGTCAGCCTGTTATAAAAGAAAAAAATCAATTTTTATGTTCTCCCCCAACCGACAGTGAGCTTCACGGTGACATCTATTCTAATCTACACTGACTTTCACCCTACTTCGACCACAACCAGACTTTCATAGTTAATAGGGTGGTAATTTTGCTGGTTTCGACATTATGTACATGCATGAGTTTAATCACCCCTCCCTCCTCTTTTCCTTTTCAGTTATGAGATTAAAGTGAGGGAATGACAAGAGAAGATCATGAACCAACGAAAATTACAGGTAATTATTGTTTTTCTTTTTTTCCTTAACTCTTTTTAGCCTTTGGAAATATTTAGCAAAGAACTCATGTATGATCTGCATTGAGACCGTTCTTGAGTTGCTTTCATCAGACAAGTTTATGAAGTTCTTGTTGTTGGTTTGTCATGATTTTGTTTCAATTTTTCTGGGAAACTAAGAGTTGTTACTCTTGATTTTTTTTCGAGTATTTCTCAGTCTAAGAGTAATTTATCACTAAGCACATGATTTTGTTGGTAACATGCAAGATACAACCTGAATGGAATATCAAATACCATAATGTATTTGTCAGATCATGCAAGACAACTATACAAGCAGATAATTATGCTTATAGTAGCAATCGGCAATAAAATTATTTTTAAAATTTATTTCAGTGTTCTAATTACCTTGTTATCCTAATTCCTATCTTCTTTCGCCTTGCAGATGTGTTGAAATTTGTTGTCAGAATCTGTTTGAATGATGAACTTCATGCATACAATTGTTGTGGTTGTCACAACTGGAATCTATTAAACAAAATCAAATACTTGATAATAACTACCTCTCCACACTGTTATGTTTCTTGTTTTTTCGTTTTCAATAATTTGATCGGTTTTAGACTTTTGATTTATTTTCAATTAGAAGTAAATGAATGAAGGAAAAAGATAACAGAAAAAGTTGATTTTACTTTTACTATCATTTTCCTATGCTTTTTAGTTTATGGGGATAGATATTTGTTGGTGTTCCTTTTCTTAAGTTAGAAGAAAAAAGTTGGGGCATAACTTTACATGGACAATCAAGTCATTTTTTTTCTTAATTTGTGTCTTTTATAGCTAAAAGAAGAAAACTTAAGAATTACATATAAGTAGTATAAAGTCCTAATATAAGCTTGATAAAAAAATTTCCTTTAATTTTTACTCTGTTTATAAACTTATGAGGTTACAAATTGCAATATATTTTCTAATACCATATTATGAATAATTTGGATAGCTGGTTGTGTTTGAAAACTGTATCTTCTTCCATCGTCATTGGTTTATCGTTGCTTTCTTTTCATTTTTGTTAAATTTCAACAAATATCAAGTTGATGTGACTTTTATTGTAGGATATGGGTAATGTTTACAATTTCAAGGATTAGAACTTTTCGTTTATGTTGTTTATCAGACCTTCTATACATCTCTACAATTATATGATCTTTATGGTGAATACATTGTGCAAGGCCGTATATTATAAGATCAATACTGTTTTTTAAAGGAAAGAAAAATATATAATGTGCTACACACCAAATTTTCTTCAAAGAAAAAAAAACAAATTAAATATGTTCCATACTTTCTTTTTGTAGTTTGTGATCCTAGCTAAACTCAGGTTAAAGAGTTATGTTTATATTTGTATATTTGAATGGAGTTAATTGCAAATACAACGATTAGATACAAAATATTTGCATATGTAACACATATTGTATTGCTAATATAAATATATCACTCATAGATTTTGCTATAATTATACTTGTTTAAACATACTAATACACACTTAATCTTCTTAGTTCAATAATGGTATGGAGTGGAACAAACTTCCTACGTTAGGATAAAAGGGTCACACAAATTACCTTCGTAGTAAACTTACTTTTGACATTATTCATTTAACTTAGGGTAAGTATAATGGATTAGCAATTTTATGAATAATAATTAAGTATATAACAATATCTTTTAAAAATTGTAAATGTAGCAAAATATATTTGTGATAGATTTATATCGTTAATAGACTCTTATGGCTTATAAGCGAATGACATATGTGATTTAAAATAACTGCAGCAATTAGTTTAAAATGTTGTTATATATCTACGAATTTCTTAATTGTTATATTCATTTGTCATTAGTTGTATTTAAAAGGGATGACCAGAAAAACATTAAAACAAGAGGTTTACTTTTGATAAAAGAAAATTTTAAATTTAAATTGCTAAAATAGCAAAATGTGCATGTCTAAGTGAAAATTATTCAACAATAATCACGGTCGAACTCAAACTCCCAAAAACAATGATTACATTTATTCCCTAATTTGCTAATTCATTTTGGATTAGGTTTATTTTTGACAACAATAAAAAAATTGAGGTGTGGAACAATGATATTATAAATGCCAAAGAGTAGTTAAGATGCAAAATATAAATTTATATTTGCAATATTAGGTCAAAATGAATGATAATTTAGTTAGATTTTTGTCAAATAAATAAAAATGTGAACCATACCAAAAGCAAATATAGATGCTTTTTTATTATTGAATTTTCATAGAATAAATAATAAAAAAAGTAGAAAATATTTGCCTTTTAACTTTTTCTTTTTTAATTTTCATACAAAATATTTAATCCAAAAATTAAATAACTCTCCTCCACGGTCAATTTTCTTTTCCCTCTTCTTCAACCTCAACGGTCTCTTTTATTTCAAATTTCTTTCCCCTTTTTCTTCTCCATCGGTTTACTCTGCCTCTCATCTCCCCTTCTCTTCTTCGTCTTCCTCAAACCCTGCGATTTCCTATCTCTCAAATTCCGTTTCGCTCTTCCTATACCTCCAAAATTTCGCTCTTCCTCTCTAACGTGAAGCAGCCAAGAAACTCTATCTTGCGACATACCCATCTCGTCGATCCACCACTTTCTTCTTCTTCTAGCCTTAACGGTGCCGAAATCAAGGGCGCAGACCCCCTCGGAAACCCAAGTCTTCCAAAGAAAATTCTCCACCGTCAGATCGGTTTTCGATTCCAAATCCTGAAGAGCCCGCTTCCACCTAGGCCTCCCTCTTCTAACCCGACCGTTCCTGAGAGTTCGCTATCACATACTGCTTTTACCTGCAATCCCGATCCAAGGTAATGCTAAAATAATGTTGCTAATATCTGGAATATGGTATTACTGAATTTAGTAAAAATAAATAAATAAATAAAAGAAGTATACCTGTAACAACTAACAGTTGTGAGCACTGTCGGAAAAAGGCAATGAATTTGTAAATCGAAGTGCAGATAGTTCTGTTGTTTAGGATGGAAAAGCATGAGTATCACGTTTCTATATTCAACGGACTGGTACTTGTAAAATTTAGGCTCATAATCATTTTATTGTGCAGAGACTGGCAGATGGTTTAAGTAGCTGGTTCCGGAGGCAGAAGCTAACAGGTGCAGCTGGGGAGCGCTTGAAGGAAGCACGCAATATCAACCGATCACTCTCACAACTCGGGTAACCGATCAAAACTATTGGGAGATATTTCAAATTTCATTTAAGCAGTGATCTTTCCAATGATTTTTTTCTTTATTTATTTTGTAATGTCAATTAGTTGGCTAATTATTTATCAGAATGCTTGTTGATATCGCTGCATGTTTTATTTTGTAATGTTTGTACTTTTTAGTTGTGATTTGTGAATATGCTAGGATTGATTTGATTTGCTCTTCTGACTGTTAAGATCGGAATGATGTTGCTCATCTGAAAGAAGGCAGCATCATGTGCTTGAAGACTTGTGGAGTATGGAGAGTGAATGGTCAAATTTGAGGAATCGTATCTGCTGGCTTTGTAGTCCAAACAGGTTGTCTGGCTAACTTTCTTTTTCTCATTTTCAACCAATTAGGATAGCTGTCATGTTTTTTGAATTCCTTGCCATTCTTGAGTAGTAACTTGCATTTGTTTATTAAAAGGTTTTAATTAAGATTATGGTGTTCATAACTTTGTAGTGTCACACTAAATAACTTAAAAGAGTTAGTTTGACAGTTGACAAACATGATAGTAATGTGATAGTGAGTGCAAGGGTAAAAAGAGCTGCTTCTGTTGGGTTAAAGGGATGTTTGTGTTTTTTAGTGTGATGTGTTTTGTTTTCAAGTTCGTTAGTAGACGTATTACTTAATTGAGCATTTTGATACCATAGCCAGTGTAGGGGAAGATGAATGGAGGGTGCTATGAGACTAGTTAAGACTTATATGTATCCTAATTTTAGTAATATATAAAATTGAGAGAATTTCCTTTGATTTTCAGGAACAATGATGAATAATCAATGAAAAATGAATGAAAAGGTTTATCCATGCAAGCTTCAAACCAAAGTCAAGGATATCGATCCTTCCAGGGGAGTCCAAAGTTCCAAGATTGTTTATCCATGCATCATTTTGTCGATCTACTAAGATTAAATTGTCTCGTTGTAGTTGCAAGACTGGAACAATAGACGGCAGTTTACACCACCCAGTGACTTCCATGCTGACGCGATGAATGATTATTTCATTTCACAGGTAATTGTTCTCAATGAATGTTTTGGTTCTAACGACCTGCTATCTGATCGTAATTCTAATTATTTACTTGGCCTTGTTTCTTTGTAGGCAGTGATAGAAAATACCAGAGCAAATGATATACACAAGCGAGTTCCCTTTTTAGTACCGTTTACTAGCAGGGTTAAGATTTTCACTGTAAGCAAGTTATTTTTTTGGTTTCCTTATCCACAATATTGAATTTCTTGGACGACTGTTAGTTATAGAAATATGTAAGATATTTTTTATTTATGGTTACTTTCTCTATAACTCATTTCACAGACACAACTAGCAGCAGCTAGGCAAAGGAATGGATCTCTTGCTGTTTTTGCCAGAAACCGGTTTAGAATTCGACGAAATCATATATTGGAAGATGCTTTCAGTCAGATGAGTGCATTGTCTGAAGTTGATCTTCAAGGATCGGTAATTTCAGACTTCCATGATTTATGAAAAATGAAATTGTTATCTTACTTTTTTCTATCTTTTTCTTTGCCCTCGTGAAAACGACCCCTTCCCTCTTCTGCATCCTATAGTTGCAGAGTTACTTGTAATTGTTTATTAGTTTTTTCTTGTTTGTGTTGGGTCAATTGCTTCACTTTTCTGCATGCAGATACGTGTGTCTTTTGTTAATGAATTTGGAGTTGAGGAGGCAGGAATTGATGGTGGTGGTATTTTTAAAGATGTCATGGAGAACATTACACGGCAGCCTTTGACGTGCAGTATGGTTTATTTAAGGTTATCACGACATTCCTTATTATTAGCATGGCATGGCTTTGTTAATCCTGTAGTATTATTGGATAACATGAAGCGTGATGAGACAGCCATAGTTGTTTGAAATCGCTTTTCAAAATAAAAATAGTTGTGAGATCACATTTCAATATAAAAATTGGTTGCTTGAAATCTATTTCATAAAATTTCAGTAATATGTGGGTATGTATTGTTCATTTTTTCTAATATAAGTTATTTTCTGCTTGGTAATCCAGCAAATTGCTGACCATTTGCTCTACCCCAATCCTGGTTCGGGAATGATACATGAGCAACATCTCCAGTTTTTCCATTTCCTCGAAGTTCTTTTGGCAAAGGTATGGCCATAATTCCCAATCATACATGGAATTTACTTTGGTTGATTAGTTTTTTCTTTTTTTGGATAAGGATATCCTGGTCTTGGCCTTATCGGAAGATTCTTATATATCTTTCACCCCATACTTTGGTTGAATTTTGGAACATTAATGTATCGCCTGACATTCATAAATACAATGTCATAATTTGAAATCTGCTGTCTTCCTACATTATGCATGTTTTTCTGTTATTGAAGTTGCTGCCCGGTTGTGCTAAAAGTTCTCAAGCAGTCATGCTAAAAGATCTCAATCACATTAAATGATTTTTGACAGGATGTTGTTGTTTTACCCTTCTTCTGTAGGTCATGTTTGAAGGAACTCTTGTTGATATACTTTTTGCAACATTCTTCTTGAGCAAGTTAAAACAGAAGTAAGGTTTTTAAAGATTTACTGTCTTACTGTTTTGTATTTTGTGCTGATCCACTAATCGTAGTATTGATGGTCATGACAATGACTAGTTGCAAGTTACTTGAATTTTTAGGGTTCTAAAAATCTTACATTTTATTATGGGTGCACTGCCTACTAATGAGATTGTCAATTGCTAACTTCCAAATGTTGAATTTGGGATTTCCATGCTACATTCACTTTCTTGATCTGCAATTACAGAGCTACTCTATACTGGAATAAAGTCTCATCTGAACTGTACATTGCTTTTGATGCTGTAATTGCAAAGCTAGGAAATCTTTATGTATAATGCCTTTTTTTTTATCATTTATTAATGAAAATGAGAAGCCTTTTTATAGGCTGGAGATTACAAGAGTTGTTAAACTAACTTGGGGTTGAGTTAGTTTACTTATAACTAACTCAAGATACAAAATTGTTAATTCAAATAACTAATCCTAAACTATAAAAATGGTAATTCAAACACTCCTCTAGGATAAAACTCAAGAAACATAAAGAAGGGGGATGTTCTACATTAGCTTTTGTCAAGGCTTTAGCCAAAATTTTATTTATCAACTGTGGGGGAGGATTTGAGAGCTCCCCAATCTCTACACACTTCTCTAATGAGAGTCTATACCAAAATCAAGATACCCATACCCTTCCACTCAAGAAACTTAAGTAATTGCTTAGAGAAATAACAAAATACTTGGCCCCACTCTAACAAACACATTCCTAAGGGCCCACACAAATAGAAAAATACCAACTAACTCTCAATCATTCTTTCTTCTTCCTATTCTTGTCTCTACGGGAATACACCTTTACTATGGGAGGTCTATCATTACCCGCCCCCAAATAGCCACCTTGTCCTCAAGGTGGAATTCAGGAAACTGTTTCTTGAATAAGAGCAGCTTGTTCCCACGTTGCACTTTCAAGTGTCCCCTCACTCGAACGGATCAAAACTTCTAAGTTGTCCTCCTTTTCTATTGTTTTGCGAACTCCCAATACTTCTACCGGAGACACTTGCATAGACAAATCAGCAGCCAAATCTTTTGAAATTGGGAATAATGGCCTGTTTGAACCCACGACCTTGCGAAGAACAGAAACATGAAAGACCGGGTGTATAAGCGATTCCTTGGGAAGGGCCAAACGGTATGCAACGAAACGAATTCGTGCCACGATCATAAATGAACCAATGAATCTTGGGGCTAATTTGGTGTGCTTAAAACGGCTGAGAGAGGACTGTCGGTAAGGGCGTAACTTCACATAAACCCAATCATGAACCTCAAACTGCACCTCCCGTCTTTTAGCATTAGCATATTTGACCATTCGCTGCTGTGCTTTCAGTAAATTGGCCTTCAAAACGCCCAAAATTTCATCTCTTTCTTTCATCAAATGGTCTACTTCATCATTCACCGGCTCGAGCCCTTCACATATGGTAATATAGAGGGGGGGTTGCCCATAGAGGGCCTCGAAGGGGTCATCAATGTGGCTGTACGGACTGTTGTATTATAGCTTAATTCAGCCCAAGCTAGCCATTTAACCCATTGTTTAGGTGTGTTCATAGAAAAACACCCTAGATACGTCTCCACCCCTCGATTGACAACTTCCGTTTGACCATCTGTTTGGGGTGGTAAGTGGTGCTTCATCTCAACTGAGTTTCCAACAACCTCCACAACTCTTCCCATAATAGACTTGTGAAAATACGATCACGATCCGACACTATACTTCAGGGGCATCCATGCAAACGAATAATCTCTCGCATAAAAACAGCAGCAACCACTTTTGCACCAAATGGATGTTTCAAGGGGATGAAATGTGCATACTTGGAAAGAAGATCCGCAACTACCAATATAACATCATAACCCTCGGATTTGGGAGGCCCTCAATAAAATCCATACTAATATCTTCCCACACACGGTCCGGAATGGGTAATGCTTGAAGGAAACCAGCCGGAGTTAAAGACAAGTATTTGGCTTGCTGACACACGGAACATTCAGCAACATAGTGCGGATATGGGCTTTCATACCTCGCCAATATACCTCCCTTGCTAGCCTTTGATATGTTTTCAATGCACCATGATGTCCCCCTATCGGGCTGTTATGGAACTCAGCTAATAATAAAGTAATATTAGGTGAATCCTCCTCCTTGTAGCAAATATCCATCTGGAGCTGGCTGTCCATTTATCAAGGATAATCGAATATTGTTAAGAGATTCATTTCCAGCCACTTGATCGATGAAAACCGAAGGGTTTAGCCCGCCCACAATACTTACGAGGCCCAATTCAAATACCGGTGGTAATCTCTATAAGGCATCGGCCGCTTTGTTTTCCAATCCTTTCTTGTACTCAATCACAAAATCATACCCCAATAGTTTAGCGATCCATCTCTGATATTCTCCCCCGATAGCCCGTTGTTCAAGAAGAAACTTCAAACTTTTCTGATCTGTACGCACCACAAAAGGCTTACCCAATAGATATGGTCGCCATTTTTGAACAGCCAGCACTATTGCCATAAGCTCCCGTTCATAAACAGCCTTAAACCTATGGGTAATAGGTAAAGCTTGACTGAAAAAGGCCACTGGTCGTTGATTTTGCATTAGGACAGCCCCAATACCCACACCCGAAGCATCAGTTTCCAGCACAAAACTTTGTGAAAAATCAGGAATACCTAGCATCGGGACAGACATCATTGCTGACTTTTAACTGCTGAAATGCGTTCTCGGTCGTCTCATTCCACTTAAAGTTACCTTTTTTAACAGTTGTGTCAAGGGGGGCAGCACAATAGAACCGTAGTTTGCAACGAATTTCCGATAATACCCCGTTAGCCCCAAAAAACCCACCTAGCTCCTTCACGTTCTTGGGTGCTGGCCATTTAACCATCGCTTCTATTTTTGTTGGATCCGCTGCCACCCCCTCTGAAGAAATAACATGGCCCAAGTATTCAATTTTGTCAACCGCAAATTGGCATTTTTTAAAGTTGGCTACCAGTTGATGAGCTACTAGAGTTTCCAAAACCATTGCCAATTGGTGCAAATGCTCGTCCAAGGACTTGCTGTAAATTAAGATGTCATCAAAGAAAACCAAAACAAACTTGCGTAAATATGGGCGAAGAACATCACTCATGATTGATTGGAATGTTGCCGAAGCGTTTCAACCCAAACAGCATCACAAGGAATTCATAGGGCCCCTCGTGGGTTCGAAACGCTGTTTTGTGAACATCGGCTGCCCGCACAAATAGAAAAATATCAGAATGCTTGTTTTTCTTTATTTATTTTGTAATGTCAATTAATTGGCTAATTATTTATCAGAATGCTTGTTGATATCGCTGCATGTTTTATTTTGTAATGTTTGTACTTTTTAGTTGTGATTTGTGAATATGCTAGGATTGATTTGATTTGCTCTTCTGACTGTTAAGATCGGAATGATGTTGCTCATCTGAAAGTAGGCAGCATCATGTGCTTGAAGACTTGTAGAGTATGGAGAGTGAATGGTCAAATTTGAGGAATCATATCTGCTGGCTTTGTAGTCCAAACAGGTTGTCTGGCTAACTTTCTTTTTCTCATTTTCAACCAATTAGGATAGCTGTCATGTTTTTTGAATTCCTTGCCATTTTTGAGTAGTAACTTGGCATTTGTTTATTAAAAGGTTTTAATTAAGATTATGGTGTTCATAACTTTGTAGTGTCACACTAAATAACTTAAAAGAGTTAGTTTGACAGTTGACAAACATGATAGTAATGTGATAGTGAGTGCAAGGGTAAAAAGAGTTGCTTCTGTTGGGTTAAAGTGATGTTTGTGTTTTTTAGTGTGATGTGTTTTGTTTTCAAGTTCGTTAGTAGACGTATTACTTAATTGAAAATTTTGATACCATAGCCAGTGTAGGGAAGATGAATGGAGGGTGCTATGAGACTAGTTAAGACTTATATGTATCCTAATTTTAGTAATATATAAAATTGAGAGAATTTCCTTTGATTTTCAGGAACAAGGATGAATAATCAATGAAAAAGGAATGAAAAGGTTTATCCATGCAAGCTTCAAACCAAAGTCATGGATGTCGATCCTTCCAGGGGAGTCCAAAGTTCCCCCCTTATTTTTCTCCATTTACTTTGATTTTCAAAAGCTTTTAGGACAGAAAAAGCAATTTTTGAGTGGGTGTGGGTAATAGCTTGCTTAGCTTGCATGTTTAGTGTAAACTTGGGGGTTCAAATTTTGCCCAAATTTCAAAATTTTTCAGAATTCTTTCCATACAATAATGAGCATTATACCTTCTTAGCTTAATTAGATCTTGCATAAAAAGCATGATTGGCAACCCTTGAGCACTGAGCTCGGGTTTATGATGTGAAATTCTGAATTTTGATGAGTATATGTGCTGAAATTTGAGCATAAGCTGCTGTCTTTTTGTTTTAAGCTCCTTTTAGCTATTTCTTATTGAGATGTGAATGCATGATTGAGAAAATGGTATGTGTGTTGTGAATGCTTGATTGAATGTATAATAAATAAGTGCATGGATACTTTTCTAGCTTTGTCTTCCTTTGTTGCTTTGTCGTGACTTACCTATGATGCACTTAGTCAAACCTAGCCTAGATAGAGTAAAAAAGGATAGGAGGCTCTCTTTAGAAACTGGGATGGTTTTAACAAATTTGTCTTGTCAAACATGAGTTAGAAGCCTCTTGTCTAGCCACAATGAACTAAATCCCTTTAGAAAAGGGTCGACATTAACAAAACTTATTGTCACTTCAAAGGGAGCAATCAAACTTAATTAGTAACTAAATGTAGAACCATAGAAAGGTTAGCCACCGATTCTAGCAAGGCCTAGTTACCACATTGCATACCAAAGAAAGAAAGAGAGACTTGACAATGCAAAACATAAAACAGTAAGACAATCAAGAGCTATAAAAAAAACAAACAACATATCCAATATACATTAGAAAAAGCCCATAAAAAATGGGGGAAAACTTCACTTTTGGCCTAACCAAAACCAGACTACCTACTCTTAGCGTTCTAAACTTAGCATCGAGTTTGATGAGGGCTTTGAAAAGAGGAGGAATCCTCCCCGATCCACATTAGGGGGAAAACAAGGCTTGTTGTCACTCCGAAGGGAGCAGTCAAACTTAGCATTGAGTTTGACGAGGGCTTTGAAAAGAGGAGGAATCCTCCCCGTTCCATAGTAGGGGGAAAACGAGGCTTGTTGTCACTCCGAAGGGAGCAGTCAAACTTAGAAACTAAGTTTAGAACCATAGAAAGGTTAGCCCACCGGTTCTAGCAAGACCTTGTTACCACATTGCATACCAAAGAAACAAAAGAGAGACATGCAAATGCAAAACGTAAAAAGGTTAGACAATCAAGAGCTATAAAAAAACAAACAACACATGCAATATACATTAGAAAAATCCCATAAAAAAGCAAAGATCCAACTTGGTTCGGTCAAGTAGAATGTGTTGAGTTCCCTAACTATCAGAGCTTTTAGCAGAAAACTTTACTTTTGGCCTAACCAAAACCAAACCACCTACTCTTAGCGTTCTAAACTTAGCATCGAGTTTGATGAGGGCTTTGAAAAGAGGAGGAATCCTCCCCGATCCACATTAGGGGGAAAACAAGGCTTGTTGTCACTCCGAAGGGAGCAGTCAAACTTAGCATTGAGTTTGACGAGGGCTTTGAAAAGAGGAGGAATCCTCCTCGTTCCATAGTAGGGGGAAACGAGGCTTGTTATGAGGATTTTCCCTTGGGAAATTATTATAAAAGTGACAAATGAAAATATTGATTGGTTTCTGAACCACTGTGGTGCCCTTGTTTGTTATTTTCCCTTATGTTGCTTTATGCTTGGTTTTCTAATTGATAATATCATCTTAAAGTGTTCTAATTGATAGCACATATCTCTTAGTGTTAGTACTTTCTTACCTTTCTCTCTCTTACATATATAGGGGATATGTTGAGCATTTTCGCTAGCAAGGATTATGTACTTAACAAGGCCTTAGTGGATTAGAGAGTTAAGAAATTTGCATATGCTTGCATCCAGACTGTACACCATAATAGGTAATTAGTTTTTTCCATTTCAACATTCCTTATTAAAAACTTATCCTTTTTAACGTTTTGAATGGAAAAACAGATGTTTGATCTATCATTGTTGATTTTGTTGGCTTTCTATGCTATGATCCTTTAATTGTATATGATATATTTCTTTTGTTGAAAAGTGATATATTTCTTAGATTTTGTTCAGATATATATAATTGACATAAAGGTTTTTTACCTTCAGCTAACGAATTCAGACTAATCTTATTTATATATATGATAAGTTGTCTTTATTTTTCCTCTGAATTATTCTTACTTGATGTTGTTCTTGATAGAAACCAATTGAGGAATCAACTTTTGGCTGCACCTGTGAACTCTAACACACCTGCAACTCTATTGTTAGACACAATTATTTTCTTATTACAACCTGAACTCCCATGGGTTTGTAAAATTGTTGGTTACTTCCTGGAAAGAAATGCATATGCGTTGATTAGGGATATCACTTTGACAGGGAAGGTATAAATGTACTTCCTTTTTTTTCTACTTGCAAGTGGTTTTTTTTATAGACATTCTGTTTTGCCGTGGATTATCCTCTGCAGGTGTTTTCAGAGAACTAATTCACACTCAAACTATTGCAGGAAAGTGCAGATTCACATTCCAAGAGTTCATTGGCTTCTCTAGAACATCTGCTGTCTCTTTTGAGTTCTCATGTTGGTAAGAAGCCATGTTGTTGCCCACGTGTTGATCCCAATTGGAGTTTCTCCTCTCAAATTCTTACTCTTCCTTTACTGTGGCGGACATTCACATTTCACACCTCTCTCTACCCAATGGACAAAGTTGCATGTGTCATCCTCTACTAGGTTTGTGTACCTTGCTGTTTGGATATAATGGCGTTAGTAATGGTTTAAAGGTCATGTTTTCTCAATAACGAGAAACATAACATGCATGTACTTCATTTAAAAAAGAAAAAAAAACTCTATAGATTTTTTTTGAAAAGATCTTTTTAAGTACAACTTGGTGTGGGACATAAAAAATTATGACTATTCTAGCATACAGAATGGAGTTAGTTCCAGTACTCTGGAGTTTTATTAAAAAGTGCCACGAGAATAAAAAATGGTCATCCTTTTCAGAGAAATTGGCATATTTATCAGGAGATGCACCTGGTTGGCTATTACCTTTGGCTGTTTTTTGTCCTGTGTACAAGTAAGATTATCTTCTTTATTCCTGTTCCTCTACTTTTGAATTTCGCTTTAATTCCTCATCTGATGTTATATAATTATATGGTATGTTATAAGATTCGGCATGTCCTGATCACTTCTTTCCTTATCAATCAGGCACATGCTCATAATAATTGACAATGAGGAGTTTTATGAGCAGGAGAAGCCACTATCGTTAAAGGACATCAGATGCCTGATCGTTATTTTAAGACAGGTGAGCTCTTTAATTCCATCATATGTCCAAAAAGATACCCATACCCTCCCACTCAAGACACTTAAGTAATTGCTCAGAGAAATAACAAAATACTTGGCCCCACTCTAACAAACACATTCCTAAGGGCCCACACAAATAGAAAAATACCAACTAACTCTCAATCATTCTTTCTTCTTCCTATTCTTGTCTCTACGGGAATACACGTTTACTATGGGAGGTCTATCATTATCCGCCCCCCAAAGAGCCACCTTGTCCTCAAGGTGGAATTCAGGAAACTGTTCTTGAATAAGAGCAGCTTGTTCCCATGTTGCACTTTCAAGTGTCCCCTCACTCCAACGGATCAAAACTTCTAAGTTGTCCTCCTTTTCTATTGTTTTGCGAACTCCCAATACTTCTACTGGAGACACTTGCATAGACAAATCAGCAGCCAAATCTTTTGGAATTGGGAATAATGGCCTGTTTGAACCCACGACCTTGGTCGGACGCTTTGAATCTGGCCCACAGAAGCTATCGGAATTCTGTCCAGCTGCCGATTTTCTTTCTATCCTCCTTCCATTGATACCAGTCCAAAGCTTCCCCCTCCAAGCACAGGACCGCCGCATCCAACTTATCTCTCTCCGTCAGATATTCACCACAAAATAGCGCTCCACACGTTGTAGCTATCCATCCACATTCTCTTCTTCCTCTCCTTTAAATATCGACACCTCCAGTTTTCGTAGCCTCATGTCAAAAAGGGGTATCTCACGGATATTTGGTGCACATGGTACTCCAACTCCCTCATCCACCACCGGGTTAGTTTTTTGTTCACTTTTTTCTTCTTGAACTTGTTCCTCCTTCATTATTCCCTTTCCCTTGTCCGTAATCATTCTTTCACTAGACGTGGATCCTTTTGAAGCACTTCCCATCACTCCCATCCTGTGTATTAACAATTTCATATCCTCACTCAATTTTTACAGATTGTGTGGAATAAATTAATTAAAGTTGTTTCTACCAAAGAAAACAAAAATAATAAATAAAATTATATGTTTTTCAGATTTTATTTTATGTTTCTAAAAGTTGGATGTATTCTGATCATAACCTTTTTGACATATTGTAAAAGGCATTGATAAATTAAATTAAAAAAAAAAAGCATTTACAAAAATTGTTGAAATTCTTTTAAACATTTAGGTGTAAAAATGAAACAAATAGATTAATGCGATGGAAAAATGGTCTAGATCAATCTAGTATTCCCTGGTATCACTTTTAGCTGATACCACACTTAGCCTGTTGATCAATGATCTAGATCAATCTAGTATCCTGGTAGAATCTTTTTCTCACTTCTTATCTTAAATTATGAAGGTGACATTCCTGAACTAGAGCTATATTTTGTTATTATAAACAATGAATATGGAAAGCAAATTGAAGAAGAGCTACTTCCTGGAGGAAAAAACCGTCGTGTCACCTGTGAAAATGTCATCACATTCATTCATCTCTTGTTGCCAATCATCGTTTGAACTTTCAGCATAGTTTGTCCCTTGTTTATCCAATGTGTCTCCCTACTCCAATGTTGATTGAAAACATATCCTCCTCAGATACGACAGCAAAGTTCTCATTTTTTGAGAGGGATTCAGCAGCTTATACAGAAAGAATGGATCAACATGTTCAATGAGCATGAATTCCAGGTATCACTAACTCACTGAGATAGTAACGTGGTTTGCATGAAAAGGCTGTTTTTGCTGTTATATAATCTCTTGATGACTCGTTTATCATTGCACATCAACTGCCTCATGTGCCTTGAATCCTGTTTCATGCTAGTATTAATTATACTATTTGGGAAAGAAGTATGTTAAAGGAGGAACATTTTTTCTCCTAGACCATACAAAGTCAGTAGGGTTAAGCACTTAGATTTGCATTTTTATTCTTCTTATTGTGTGGGTGTGTGGGTGGGGGAGAGGGGAGGGGGTTAGTAGTTTTGATAATGTGCCATTGTCGACCTTTTAATTTTCATGTGACGTGAAACACTAAACTAATTAAAGCAAGAACCTAGAATGATTAGGAGTACACTTGATCTTGTGATCTGGGCAGCAACCAACCAAAGCCTAAACCCTAGAGGCATCAGGGTCTTCCTTATTGAGTTCACCTGAAGGAATAGATGTGGGTTTCCTTGATGAAGTGAAGATTCAGGTTCTGGATAAGGAAACTAGTCTTCCTTAAGATTCAAGTTGTTCATTTTCGAAGAGGCACAATGCTCGTAAAAGTGTAGAGGCAGAATTTTACTAATCATTAAAATCTGAGAAATAAACAAAGTGAACTAGATTATTTTTAGCCTACATGGACTCTAAGTGGTGACAACTGAAGTCCTTGTAAGGGGAAAAGATGTGGGAAAAAAAATTCCCTTGCGATGGGAAATGATAAGAAAAACATAAAGAGAACCCTAATTTAGGTCAAATCATGGACCAATGGCTAAATACTATGAAGTTTTGTTGCTGGTCTTTTGTGGTTCCAGGATAAATCGAGTTGCTGTCTTTGACTGGTCTATTTCATTTCAGCTTTCAATATCAGGTTCACTGGACAGCTTGGATGTTGATGACCTACGGACACATACTACTTATTCAAGTGGTTATCATAGGGTAAGTTCTATTAAAACCCTTTTTTCTATATATGTATTTTTGTTTCTTTTCTTTTTCTGCGTAATTGTTTTGCATATTGTGTTCGATAAAATTTTGAAAATTTGAAATCTTGCAAGAAGATTAGTTACAATTAATCTTCCTTTGGAGGTTGAACAATTCTTGGTTTAGGATATCGAATACTAGATTTATTGTAGTGCAATCGGAATTGTGATGTCAAGTCAATTAAACTTCAAAATTGTAGATGATGTTGGAAGATCTCACCCGGGTAATTGGGAGATGGTTTTGAAGTCTTTGGAGTTTAGGGAGTTGGTCATCGTTTAGATTCTTTTTAATATTTTTCAATTAATTTCGAATTCATACAATGTATATGCCTGTATTAGTGTTTGAAACTGGGTGATAAATTGATTACCATTATTCAGACTTCTAGTCCTCTCTTATGTTTCTATGACTATGAAAACAAACTTTGGACTTGTATTGTTTGTAATGCTCTGTTTGGTCAGGCACAACCATGATCAAGAAATTTGTGATAGGAAACGGAGAAATATCTTCACTTTTTTAATGCTTCTGCTGGATTGAAAAACCAAATGTGGGAACTTCGGAATTTGAATTTTTATTTCATGCTTTCAGGAGCATTATGTCATTGAGATGTTTTGGGAAGTTATCAAAAGTTTCTCAGTGGAAAACCAAAAGAAATTTCTGAAGTGAGTATTTTCATTACACATCAGTTGGTTACTTCTTGTCTCAAGTTGGCTTAAAGAAAAACTGAACTTCAAAAATATAACAATTGTATCTTGCTTTTTCATTAGGTTTGTAACTGGTTACTCTCGAGGACCACTTCGTATCCTCATTATTCTTAATTATTTGTTTTGGTTTCCCTTAAGGGGATAAGTTGGTTCCTTCTAGAGCTTAAACTAATTTATCCTGCTAGCAAAAATCATGTGAAAAAGTAACTCAGTATGAGACAAGGTACATTTCTGACTAGTACTTTATTGTGCAGAGACTGGCAGATGGTTTAAGTAGCTTTAAAACAAGTAGAATAAATCTTATTGATTTACCTGGTTCCGGAGGCAGAAGCTAACAGGTGCAGCTGGGGAGCGCTTGAAGGAAGCACGCAATATCAACCGATCACTCTCACAACTCGGGTAACCGATCAAAACTATTGGGAGATATTTCAAATTTCATTTAAGCAGTGATCTTTCCAATGATTTTTTTCTTTATTTATTTTGTAATGTCAATTAATTGGCTAATTATTTATCAGAATGCTTGTTGATATCGCTGCATGTTTTATTTTGTAATGTTTGTACTTTTTAGTTGTGATTTGTGAATATGCTAGGATTGATTTGATTTGCTCTTCTGACTGTTAAGATCGGAATGATGTTGCTCATCTGAAAGAAGGCAGCATCATGTGCTTGAAGACTTGTAGAGTATGGAGAGTGAATGGTCAAATTTGAGGAATCGTATCTGCTGGCTTTGTAGTCCAAACAGGTTGTCTGGCTAACTTTCTTTTTCTCATTTTCAACCAATTAGGATAGCTGTCATGTTTTTTGAATTCCTTGCCATTCTTGAGTAGTAACTTGGCATTTGTTTATTAAAAGGTTTTAATTAAGATTATGGTGTTCATAACTTTGTAGTGTCACACTAAATAACTTAAAAGAGTTAGTTTGACAGTTGACAAACATGATAGTAATGTGATAGTGAGTGCAAGGGTAAAAAGAGCTGCTTCTGTTGGGTTAAAGGGATGTTTGTGTTTTTTAGTGTGATGTGTTTTGTTTTCAAGTTCGTTAGTAGACGTATTACTTAATTGAGCATTTTGATACCATAGCCAGTGTAGGGGAAGATGAATGGAGGGTGCTATGAGACTAGTTAAGACTTATATGTATCCTAATTTTAGTAATATATAAAATTGAGAGAATTTCCTTTGATTTTCAGGAACAATGATGAATAATCAATGAAAAATGAATGAAAAGGTTTATCCATGCAAGCTTCAAACCAAAGTCAAGGATATCGATCCTTCCAGGGGAGTCCAAAGTTCCAAGATTGTTTATCCATGCATCATTTTGTCGATCTACTAAGATTAAATTGTCTCGTTGTAGTTGCAAGACTGGAACAATAGACGGCAGTTTACACCACCCAGTGACTTCCATGCTGACGCGATGAATGATTATTTCATTTCACAGGTAATTGTTCTCAATGAATGTTTTGGTTCTAACGACCTGCTATCTGATCGTAATTCTAATTATTTACTTGGCCTTGTTTCTTTGTAGGCAGTGATAGAAAATACCAGAGCAAATGATATACACAAGCGAGTTCCCTTTTTAGTACCGTTTACTAGCAGGGTTAAGATTTTCACTGTAAGCAAGTTATTTTTTTGGTTTCCTTATCCACAATATTGAATTTCTTGGACGACTGTTAGTTATAGAAATATGTAAGATATTTTTTATTTATGGTTACTTTCTCTATAACTCATTTCACAGACACAACTAGCAGCAGCTAGGCAAAGGAATGGATCTCTTGCTGTTTTTGCCAGAAACCGGTTTAGAATTCGACGAAATCATATATTGGAAGATGCTTTCAGTCAGATGAGTGCATTGTCTGAAGTTGATCTTCGAGGATCGGTAATTTCAGACTTCCATGATTTATGAAAAATGAAATTGTTATCTTACTTTTTTCTATCTTTTTCTTTGCCCTCGTGAAAACGACCCCTTCCCTCTTCTGCATCCTATAGTTGCAGAGTTACTTGTAATTGTTTATTAGTTTTTTCTTGTTTGTGTTGGGTCAATTGCTTCACTTTTCTGCATGCAGATACGTGTGTCTTTTGTTAATGAATTTGGAGTTGAGGAGGCAGGAATTGATGGTGGTGGTATTTTTAAAGATGTCATGGAGAACATTACACGGGCAGCCTTTGACGTGCAGTATGGTTTATTTAAGGTTATCACGACATTCCTTATTATTAGCATGGCATGGCTTTGTTAATCCTGTAGTATTATTGGATAACATGAAGCGTGATGAGACAGCCATAGTTGTTTGAAATCGCTTTTCAAAATAAAAATAGTTGTGAGATCACATTTCAATATAAAAATTGGTTGCTTGAAATCTATTTCATAAAATTTCAGTAATATGTGGGTATGTATTGTTCATTTTTTCTAATATAAGTTATTTTCTGCTTGGTAATCCAGCAAATTGCTGACCATTTGCTCTACCCCAATCCTGGTTCGGGAATGATACATGAGCAACATCTCCAGTTTTTCCATTTCCTCGAAGTTCTTTTGGCAAAGGTATGGCCATAATTCCCAATCATACATGGAATTTACTTTGGTTGATTAGTTTTTCTTTTTTTGGATAAGGATATCCTGGTCTTGGCCTTATCATGGAAGATTCTTATATATCTTTCACCCCATACTTTGGTTGAATTTTGGAACATTAATGTATCGCTTGACATTCATAAATACAATGTCATAATTTGAAATCTGCTGTCTTCCTACATTATGCATGTTTTTCTGTTATTGAAGTTGCTGCCCGGTTGTGCTAAAAGTTCTCAAGCAGTCATGCTAAAAGATCTCAATCACATTAAATGATTTTTGACAGGATGTTGTTGTTTTACCCTTCTTCCTGTAGGTCATGTTTGAAGGAATTCTTGTTGATATACTTTTTGCAACATTCTTCTTGAGCAAGTTAAAACAGAAGTAAGGTTTTTAAAGATTTACTGTCTTACTGTTTTGTATTTTGTGCTGATCCACTAATCGTAGTATTGATGGTCATGACAATGACTAGTTGCAAGTTACTTGAATTTTTAGGGTTCTAAAAATCTTACATTTTATTATGGGTGCACTGCCTACTAATGAGATTGTCAATTGCTAACTTCCAAATGTTGAATTTGGGATTTCCATGCTACATTCACTTTCTTGATCTGCAATTACAGAGCTACTCTATACTGGAATAAAGTCTCATCTGAACTGTACATTGCTTTTGATGCTGTAATTGCAAAGCTAGGAAATCTTTATGTATAATGCCTTTTTTTTTATCATTTATTAATGAAAATGAGAAGCCTTTTTATAGGCTGGAGATTACAAGAGTTGTTAAACTAACTTGGGGTTGAGTTAGTTTACTTATAACTAACTCAAGATACAAAATTGTTAATTCAAATAACTAATCCTAAACTATAAAAATGGTAATTCAAACACCTCCTCTAGGATAAAACTCAAGAAACATAAAGAAGGGGGATGTTCTACATTAGCTTTTGTCAAGGCTTTAGCCAAAATTTTATTTATCAACTGTGGGGAGGATTTGAGAGCTCCCCAATCTCTACACACTTCTCTAATGAGAGTCTATACCAAAATCAAGATACCCATACCCTCCCACTCAAGAAACTTAAGTAATTGCTTAGAGAAATAACAAAATACTTGGCCCCACTCTAACAAACACATTCCTAAGGGCCCACACAAATAGAAAAATATCAACTAACTCTCAATCATTCTTTCTTCTTCCTATTCTTGTCTCTACGGGAATACACCTTTACTATGGGAGGTCTATCATTACCCGCCCCCCAAATAGCCACCTTGTCCTCAAGGTGGAATTCAGGAAACTGATTCTTGAATAAGAGCAGCTTGTTCCCACGTTGCACTTTCAAGTGTCCCCTCACTCCAACGGATCAAAACTTCTAAGTTGTCCTCCTTTTCTATTGTTTTGCGAACTCCCAATACTTCTACCGGAGACACTTGCATAGACAAATCAGCAGCCAAATCTTTTGAAATTGGGAATAATGGCCTGTTTGAACCCACGACCTTGCGAAGAACAGAAACATGAAAGACCGGGTGTATAAGCGATTCCTTGGGAAGGGCCAAACGGTATGCAACGAAACGAATTCGTGCCACGATCATAAATGAACCAATGAATCTTGGGGCCAATTTGGAGTGCTTAAAACGGCTGAGAGAGGACTGTCGGTAAGGGCGTAACTTCACATAAACCCAATCATGAACCTCAAACTGCACCTCCCGTCTTTTAGCATTAGCATATTTGACCATTCGCTGCTGTGCTTTCAGTAAATTGGCCTTCAAAACGCCCAAAATTTCATCTCTTTCTTTCATCAAATGGTCTACTTCATCATTCACCCGGCTCGAGCCCTTCACATATGGTAATATAGAGGGGGGTGGTCGCCCATAGAGGGCCTCGAAGGGGGTCATCAATGTGGCTGTACGGACTGTTGTATTATAGCTTAATTCAGCCCAAGCTAGCCATTTAACCCATTGTTTAGGTGTGTTCATAGAAAAACACCCTAGATACGTCTCCACCCCTCGATTGACAACTTTTTTCATACTTTTTGAAATTTTGGTAGGTTGTGAGTTACAAACTTACACTGAAGCATTGCTTGGTCGTTTTGAAAATTCAAGTGATACTTACACACGTTTTGAATACATTTTAGGTTAGATTGAGTTTGTTGCACTTGGTTGTCATTTTTGGTCTTGAAATGCTTTTTTCAACCTTTTTGGTAGATTATGAGTTACTAACTTACACTTAGGATTTGCTAGATCGTTTTGAAAACTCAAGTAATACCTAGACACGTTTTGAGCATGTTTTAGGTTGGTTTGAACTAAGTTTGTTGCACTTACACACTTGGTTGCCATTTTGGGTCTTGTAGTGCTTTTTTCACTCTATTTGAACTTTTTTCGTAGGTTATGAGTTACGAACCTACACGTAAGCTTTTTTAGGTCGTTTTGAAAGTTCAAGTGATACTTAGACACGTTTTGAACTCGTGTTAGGTTGGTTTGACACTAAGTTTTAAACACATTTGATTGACATGTTGGGTCTTGAAGTACTTTTTTCACACTTTTTGAAATTTTGGTAGGTTGTGAGTTACAAACTTACACTTAAGCATTGCTGGGTCGTTTTGAAAATTCAAGTGATACTTACACACGTTTTGAATACATTTTAGGTTAGATTGAGTTTGTTGCACTTACACACATGGTTGTCATTTTTGGTCTTGAAATGCTTTTTTCAACCTTTTCGGTAGATTATGAGTTACGAACTTACCCTTAGGATTTGCTAGGTCGTTTTGAAAACTCAAGTAATACCTAGACACGTTTTGAGCACGTTTTAGGTTGGTTTGAACTAAGTTTGTTGCACTTACACACTTGGTTGCCATTTTGGGTCTTGTAGTGCTTTTTTCACAATATTTGAACTTTTTTCGTAGGTTATGAGTTACGAACCTGCACGTAAGCTGTTTTAGGTCGTTTTGAAAGTTGCAGTGAAAGTTAGACACGTTTTGAGCACATTTTAGGTCGTTTTGAGCATGTTTTAGGTCGTTTTGAGTAAATGGTATGTATGTTGTGATTGTTTGATTGCATGTATAATACCTTATTGAGATGTGTATGCTTGATTGAGAAGCTGATAGAACACCAAGTAATGGTTCTTATTTGTTCATTAAGCAACCAAACTATTACAGAATACAATACTCAAACCAGTCTTGAAAACACCGAACAAACAAGTACTATTACAGACAATAACCAAGTATAAAATAAAACATTCAAACATCAAAAGTAGTTTAGGATAATGGAAAACACTTTCTAAGATTAAAGTAACTGAACAACTTCAGTAATTCTGCTCTCCAGAAAATACAGCCCCTCCACTTCCAGAAACTGATTAACCAACCCCCATCTTTCCTTCCATCTCTCCCTTTTAACCTCCCCCTGTAACTAACTGTTGTCCCCACTAAGGTGGTTTCCACTTCCTCCAATTCCATCACCTGTGCACGTGCAATTCCACTTGTCTTTCTTCTGCTATATTGTATTGCAATTGGTGGTCTATCATTACTCTCCCTCTCCAAAGACACCTTGTTCTCAAGGTGGGAAATGAGGAAGCTTTTGTGTAAAATCATCACAGTTCTCCCATGTAGCCTTATGAGGTGGTATTCCTTTCCAACTAACAAGCACTTCCCACTTCTTTGTTGCTGGATTTTTAGGATAGCCAAAATTGTCTGCTGGTAGTAACTCTTGAAATGTAGGAACATCATCAATTCCATATAGTTCGGTAAATGTCATTCCTCCCTCCATAGCTCGACATTTTGTCAAGAAACCTTAATCAGATGGTGTCCATGTCTCCATCATGTGTTACAGACTCACTCTAGTCTTTGTCAAACTCGGGTCACCCCTTATAACAACATTCTTTTCATTTTGTATGAAAGATAAAGTGAGTTTCCGCTAATCCAAATGGAGACCTAAATATATAATCAGAAGCTTTTCTACCTTGCACCCTATCAGATTTGCTATTTGAAACAAATCTTCCTCTCCCACATTAACGCCGCTAAGGGCTGATTTTTCCCAGTTTACTTTCTGCCCCGAACACCATTCGAATAATCTAATGACGTTTTAAAGTTTAAGGAGCATCTTCACATCATACTTACAAAAGAGAAGAGTATCATCGACAAATTGAAGCAAAGGGAGGTGGATCAAGTCTTTGCCAACAAGGAAACCTTCAAACTGGCTGTTAATATGAAGCTTGTTTATGATTTCTCCTAAAACCTCACTTACTAGGAGGAATAAAAAGGGGGAGAGGGGGTCCCCTTGGCGGATACCTCTAGATGCTGTTATCCGGCCTCTAGGCTTACCATTGATGAAGACTGAATACTTTGGATTTTTTAGGCAGCCCATTATCCATGATATCCATTTGGAACTAAACTTTTTCAAAGATAAATTTTTTTCTAAAAAGTTCCAATTCACCCTATCAAAGGCTTTTTCCAAGTCAAGTTTTAAAATCCATCCTTTTTTCCGTTTTGCCCTATAATCTTCCACGGCCTCGTTAGCAATTAATATTGGGTCAAGAATTTGCCTACCTTCAATAAAGGCGCTTTGAGTGGGGCTTATAATTGCATACATAACTTGTTTTAGACGTTCAGAAAAAACCTTTGCGACGACCTTGTATGCTAACGTAGTAAGGCTGATTGGACGGAAATCCTTGACTAGAGTCACATTCTCTTTTTTCTGCACTAAACAAATGAAGTTTTCTTGGATGCAAGCATTTAATCTTCCATTTCTGTGGAAATCAGACATTAGTGATTTGAAGATATCCTTGAAAATAGACCATTGGGTGATTAGGAACTTCACTGTGAAGCCATCCGGGCCCGGAGCTTTATTGTTGCCAAGTGCCTTTAATGCCTTAAAGATCTCCTCCACTGAAAACTGGGTAACAAGAGCCTCATTCTGAATTGAGGAAACACAAGACCAATTACTGTTAATAGGGATGAATCTGTCCCCCGGAATTCTGGTATAAAGTGACTCAAAAAATTCCAGCACAAGCCTTTCAATGTCGCGGAATGAAGTCGAGACAACCCCATCATCATCTTTTAATTCAGTTATGAGGTTCCTTCTTTTATTCGCATTTAGAAAGCGGTGGAAGAAGCCCGTATTCTCATCACCCAAAGAAAGCCAATTGAGTTTACTCTTCTGAATAAAATTACGCTCTTCATTTTGATAAATACTAAGTAATTCCGCTTGCAAAGCAGCTCTAGAATTCAACTCTTCTTGATTTAATCCAATCAACTCAGCCACAAAATCATATTTTTCTAATTTTGACATCAAGGATTTCTCTGTTTTTTTTTTTACCTTAGCTTGCGCAGCAATATTCCAAGCTTTTACTGCCAATTTAACTGATCTCAACTGCTCATGAAGAATGAAACCAGCCCATCCCTGGAAGTTAGAGTTGCTCACTGTTTCAACAATAATCTGATTAGAATCACTGGACACCAACCAGCTGTTACAAAACCGAAAAGGAGAGGGACCCCAAAGAAAAGAACCAGCCTCCAAGAATAAAGGAAAGTGATCCGAGAAGATGCGTGCTTTTCGAGAAACCCGAGAATTTTCAAAACAAACATCCCACATCTGATTTATGAAGAATGTGTCTAATAATGATCTTCAAGGAGAACTACCGTCTCTAGACCAAGTGAACCTTCCATTTTGCAATGGAATTTCCATGAGAGAAACCATGTCAATAAACTTATTGAATAATGACATTCCTCTAGTACTTCTGCCAAAAGAAAATCTTTCCTGGGCCCAACGAGTGATATTAAAATTCCCACCTATGCACCAGGCCACGGCCGAACAATCAGCTAAGGAAGACAATTCGGGCCAAACCAATTTCCTTTCTTTGCAACCACAAGGGCCATAGACATTTGTGATCCAACAAACCTTTTTGCACAAAGTGAGGCATTTGATTGACAAAGAGAAGCGTCTTTTAATGACCTCTGTTACAGATATTTTACTGCTGTCCCACATGGTAAGAATTCCCCCAGAAGATCCAACAGAAGCCACATAATCCCAGCCAATATCCTTAGAACTCCACAATGATTTTATAAAAGCCGAGTTCAAGGTATCCTTCTTAGATTCTTGAATCATGACTACAATTGTTGATGAATTTTTTAAGTGCTGCACGTTTAGAGGAGTCGTTCAAACCCTTAGTGTTCCAGGAGACAACCTTAATAATGACTGGGAGGAGGAAAAGGCAGTTGCACATCTAATTTAAGCCAGAATGATTCCACAATCGCCGACTATAGACACTAAATCTTTAGGCAAATCCAGGGGAAGTTTAATAGGGAGAATATCTTCATCATTGAACAAGACATTCAGATCCATCCCATTAATTTCTGGGACTAATTTAGGGTCAACTTCAGTGTTGGGGACTGCCAATTTAACTGATCTCAACAGTAAGTTGATTAAGTTGGGCAGTAGGAGGGACACGAGACAAGGCATCTGCTGCTTTGTTTTCTAGTCCCGGTTTATACACGACATCAAAATTGTAGCCAAGAAGCTTAGCAATCCACCTCTGATGTTGAGGTTGGATAACCCTTTGTTCCAATAAAAGTTTCAATGATCGTTGATCAGTTTTCACTACAAACCTCCTGCCAAAAGATAAGGTCTACAGCGTTGCACAGCCAAAACTACAGCCATTAATTCCCGTTCATAAACTGGTTTAGCACGATCCCTCATAGCTAATGTCTGGATAAAATAAGCAATTGGCCGATGATTTTGAATTAAGACAGCACCTACCCCGTATCCAGAAGCATCGGTCTCTATTTCAAATGGTAAGGAAAAATCTGGCAGTGCTAAGATTGGGAGAGTCATCGTAGCCATCTTTAAATTCTCAAAAGCTTCAGCAGCTGCAACAGTCCATTCATATGCTCCTTTCTTCAATAGTTGAGTCAAAGGAGCAGCCACACTTCCATAATTCATTACAAATCTTCGATAATATCCTGTCAACCTAAGAAATCCACGAACTTCACGGACATTAGTGGGCACGGGCCATTCTTTGATAGATCTAATTTTCTCGGGATCAACCTCTACACCCTTGCCCGAAATTATATGGCCAAGATACTCCACTTTCATTTTGGCAAACCCACACTTGTGCTGCATATTAGCATATAATTTATTCTCTTGCAGCACCTCTAACACCCATTCTAAATGTTGAAGATTTTCATCCAAACTTCTGCTGTAAATTAATATATCATAAAAAAAGACTAAGAAAACCTGCGTAGGTAAGGTTTAAAGATACTATTCATCAAAGCTTGAAACGTTGATGGTGCATTGGTGAGCCCAAAAGGCATGACAAGAAACTCATAATGCCCCTCGTGAGTTCTAAAAGCTGTTTTCTTCACATCCTTTTTACACATTCTAATTTGATGATATCCCGCCTTGAGATCAATCTTCGAAAATATATTAGCCCCATTAAGTTCATCAAACAATTCCTCTACTACTGGAATAGGAAACTTGTCTGGAACGGTCACACTATTCAACGCACGGTAATCTACACAAAACCGTCAACTACCATTTTTTTTTCACCAACAAGACCGGGCTCGAATATGGACTAGTACTAGGTTTTTATGCCAAATGCCATCATTTCATCAACCAATCTTTCCATCTCCTCCTTTTGCTGGTATGCATATCTATAAGGCCGAACATTGACTGGATTAGTCCCCTTCTTAAGATGTATATGATGTTCAATGGTACATTGTGGTGGCAACTCTCCAGGCCAATCAAAAACATCTTCATTCTTAGCTAACACGGCTGGAATAGACTCATGAGTGGTAGGCACTTCATCAACCCCATACATCGCTGCAAATGCCATTCCACCTTCCAAAGATCCACACTCAATCAGAAATCCCTGATCAAGTTCTGTCCATGTCTTCATCATGTGCTTCAAACTCACCCTAGCCTTCGTATGACTCGGATCTCCCCTTAATACAACCTTCTTCCCATTTTGTATGAATGTCAAAGTAATTTTTCACCAATCTACTTCGGTTACTCCTAATGTATGTAGCCATTGCATACCAAGAATGACATCCACTCCCCCCCAATTCCAATGGCAGAAAATTATCCACAACCTTCCATTCACCCAATAGCAGTTCCACTTGTTTACAAATTCCCTTCCCTTTTACAGCTGATTCAGACCCCAAAATAACCCCATAATCAGAAGTTTCCTGAATCCTCTTCTTCAACTACTTCTAGTTCTTCCCCATTTGCCCCAACAACTAAAACTCTAAGTTCCTTATGATCTTTCACTTTACACTTATGGCCCACAAAAAATCATTCCTCACAACGAAAACAGAGACCTTTCTCACGTCTAGCCTGAAATTCAGCATCAGGAAGTCGTTTTAGTGGTCCTTCTCGTCGATTAGGTTCACCAGCCACTCCTCGAAGTGTAATCATCCGCATTGGAACAATCCCTTCTGACTTATTATCATTAGAAATCACAGGAATTTGAGGTTTAAAAGAAGCAGAAACCTGGAATTTTCCATCCGCTGCACGTTTGAAACTTGATTCTCCCCTTATCACTTCTCGGTTCTCAATCTTTTGGGCCAACTTCATCATTTGAGCAAGCCCCATAGGTTCCCAACATTCCATGCCTGCCTTAATCCATGGTTTCAAACCATTCATAAATGTTTCTTCTAAGACAGCCTTTTGTAGAAAAGGCAATGGTGCTACTGATTTGTCAAATAAATTCCGATATTCTTCCACTGTAATTTCTTGCTTGATCTTTAAAAATCTTCCCAGAATTGATCCCTCACGACTCGATCGAAATCAAACAATAAGTCTCTTCTTTAAATCGTCCCAATTAACAAACGGTTCACGATCTTCATGAGATTTATACCAATCCAAAGCTGCTCCATCAAAACTAATAATGGACACAGTCATTTTCTCTGACTCACTCAGTTTGTGTATCTGAAAGTATCTCTCAGCCCTAAACAACAACCAAGAATCAGGATCATTTCCCACAAAAACTGGCATTTCAATTTTTTTAAATTTGCTTCGGTCGCCCGCAGAATCTTCACCCTCCAACTTGGTATGTTTTTCCTCAGATTTTCCTCCCATCATCGTCCAATCACTGACATCAACCATGCTGTCAACTTTACTTGATGATCCTTCTAGTACTTCTTCCATCGTTGTCTTCTCTTTGATCATTCCTTCAATATATTTCAACAGTGTATCTGGTTGCTGTTGTTGCTTCTCAGCCTGTACTCCTAACCTCTCAATACTCTTCGCCAAAGATGACATGTTTTCCTTGATTGTTGGCAGATCATGTAATTCTGCTCGAATGCCGGATATTTCTTGATCTACCATTTCCAACTTTTCCTCAATTCGCTTTTGAGCCATGATATAGAACTTCACAGATGAGTAGCATAACATAAAATTATAAAATTATGTTTCCAAATATAACAACTTAAATAAAAACAAAAAAAGATGATAATTAAATTTATGTTATGTTTGTAAGGGAATAAAGTACTAGCATTTTGTTTTAAATTATAAAATTACTAAAATAATTATTTACAATTACACCAAAATATTATATTTTTTCTTTATCAGTGACAGACTATGACAGAGTTAGCGATCGTGTCACAGAAAGTAGTCTATTGTTCATCGACTGTTATATTTTGATATATTTGTAAAAAAGTTGTTCATTTTGTCATATTTGAAAACAACTCTTTTAGGAGAAAAATTAATGAAATAAAACATTGGAGCATTTTCAAAGGTTCAAAATGTAGGAAAGTTTTCAAACACAAATATTAAAAAATAATTATTTTGTTTTTTAAATGAGAAATTGTTTATATAACTATATTTAAAATGTTAATTTTTATAAATGTAACAAAATACCAAAATATTTACGGTCCGTGTAACAAAAACAAAAAGTTCATAAAGTCGGTGAAATATTTTCATAAATTTCAAGTTTGTCTTTGATATTACGGACAATTTGTCATTTTTCTTTCTTATTCTTTGCAATATCCATATTTTCTTTTAGATTTCTTCGACTCTTTTTCCAAATTTTCTTCTACTTTATTCATATTCTTTTCTTCTATTTTTTTCATCTTCTCTTTCTTCTAGATCCTCTTCCAAAACATCAAAGTCGTATGAATATCATTTTTATATGATCTAAACAATCTCTTACCTAGTCAACAAAATCGTATTTAGCATGGTCAACACAATCGTTTAGGTTTTAAATCATTTTTCCATCGTTTAAAAAAAAACTATAAAATCATGTGGATATGATCTAAATGATTGTTTACATAGTCAACACGATCATAAAGTGTGGTCAACACATTTGTTTAGATTTGAAGCATTTTTATGTTCGTTAGAAAAAACTATACGATTGTATATCATTTTCTACGTGATTGCATATCATGATCGTAGAAGAAAAATTACACGCGAGTATGTGACTGACCAATTAATCACGTGTTTGACTGGGATATTTTTTGTATTTTCTATTGTGGGCTTGCAAGCTTTTTTCGTTTTCAAAATTGTCCAATACAGTGTAATATTTTGCTAGTTTATTAGATTTTTTTAAAAAGAAAACCTATTTAAAATTTCATATGTGGATGGTAATTGAAAAAAAAAAAAAAGTTAAGAATTCACTAAATTAGACTTTTATCTATGATTGTTACTTGAAAATTAGAAAATGACGAGGTCAATTATATAATTTACTCTAAACCCTATAAAATCCTACAAAAACCGATTATTTTGGCAAGAAAAATTTTCAAATAAAAACATGATTTGAAATCATTTCAAATTTTAAAATCCTTCTCTTTTATGTGATAACAAACAACGAAATTTATTTGAAATCTGTTATAAAATAAAATCACTCAGAATTCCGAGGCTTCAAACAAAGCTTTAACGAGATGTTGACTGTGCATAGTTAAGTTAGGTTGGTAATTATTATTTGGAAAGTTAGAATGTCTGTGTTTGGATCTTTGGAGTAGTGAGTTGAGCTAAGTTAAAAGTTTGTGTAAAGTTATGTTGACGTATATGTGGTGCGTTTTTTCTAAAACATAATTGAGTTTGTATTGAGTTTTTTTTTTTTTTTCCTCCAAATGTACACTACTTTTTCTATAAAAAAAAAATTACTAAAAAATGCTTTTTTTTCTTCTATTCCTTCAAATCTAACAAAACTTCTACCAAGTAAACATATATCATACTTTGACACCTTATATTTCAATAAAATGAACATTTTTCTCTACTCCCTAACCTTCAATTTTGAACTCTCACTTAATTTTAACTCCATCATAAATGTTAGCTAAAAAGAGAACAATTCCTATCTTGTTTCGTTGTTTGTCCACTAGTTGGAGGAAATGTGCAAACGTCTATTTACGTGTTCACAAAAAATAGAGTTATCACTAACGGTCTCATTATAGGTGGCCTTCATCGAAGTTGGTCTCTTGATTATATGTTAGTGTTGGTTGCCAGAGATGGTTGTCATTGAAGTTGATCATCCAAAGTGATATTCATCGAAGTTTGTGGTTAGAGGTGGTTATTGGAGCCTAGAGTTGGTCACCTAAAGGTGGCTGCTCAAAATATGTCAATGGAGTTGCTTGTGCAAAGGTAGTCATTAGAGTTAGTGACTAGGATTTTGGTCGGAGGTGGTTAGCGGAGCCCCAAGTTGGTTGATGAAATTGGCGACACGAAGGTAGAAGTCGAAGTATGTCACTGAAATTGCTTGTGTGAAGGTGATCATCAAAGTTGGTCATATAAGCTCAAAGTTGTCGGAGTATGTCACCAAAGTGTGGTAGTGGTAATTGTTAATGGAGGCCAATGGGGGAAACCATTTAAAACATTGAATGGACGAAGAATTGGAGAGAGTTGGAGTAAGTTGGTAAAATAACCAACTCAATTCCATCAACAAAATTAGCAAATTTAATTTTGTAAATATTTTATCAATTGCTATTTTTAAAGGCATCGAAAGCAAAATAATTGATTTTGAATAATATAAATTATTTTAAATGATATAACACTATAAATATTGTCAAATGAATAGAAGTATTAAATGAAAATGTTCCTAAATTTGTAAAAGTTTTGAAATCCAACCTCTCACAATTTTATTGTTGTCTTATGATAAATAACCTTATAAAATATTTATTCTAAATGCAAATATAGCTATAAAGTTTTACACCCTTATTTGAAATTTTTGCATATATCACCTCAAATAAAATATCTCATACTTTTTTAAAACCAATTAAAATATCTAAAATTATCACTTTTAACTTTAAATGCTTTTTTTTTTCTTCTTTTTTGCTTTTTTTTTTTTTTTTCAAGTATAGAGCATCAAGTGGTAAACATATATATAACATAAATAAAACGTAGAACATCAAGTATTGAAGAGTGAGCATTAAAGCATCGAGTGAGTATCTAGTATCTAGTATCTAAAATATAACATAGAGAATATAATATAAAGCATAGAACATCAAGTATCGAGCATTAAGTACAATAGATCGTGCATCAATTAGCGTTTTTCAATTATAAGTGTACTGCAAATTTATAAGGATGAATTAGTAAATTCACAAGATGCTAGTGCAAGCAGAAGTTCATTTTTGAGTCACTTCTAAAACTCTAGTCATTTTTATTAGATAGGCATTCAAATGATGTTACATCCATATGAATCACTCCTCATATTCGTCTTCCATGAATTATTTTATAAAAAAAGAAAAAAAAAGCATTAAGCATTAACAACTACTCTAAATTGAAATGTTGATACTTCTATTTCTATTAAAAGCAATGATTGCAACACTAATAAAAATGGGTTTATGAGAGCTTAAAGAAGAAGTGTGTTAGATGATTATAGATAAAAGGTAAGATTAAAGTTGGATAGTTCAAAAATGAAATGGACAAAAAGTTAGGAGTGGAGGAGATATTATATATTTGTTGTACCAACATATTATTTGTCCTTTTGGCTCCCCATTCTAATAGCAATGATGCCAAAGCTATACTTTCAAACTTGAGCTATCAAACTTGAGCTAAACTTGTACTAAAGTCAATTTGTATGGACTTGTGCATTCATGACTTCATCAATCACAACAATTACTTCCCTTTTCTTTTCTTTTTCTTTTGTGTAATAGAGATGTTTATAGGTGAGGATAGTGATTTCTTATCCTTTATCTCTCTTTTGTTAAATTATAAGTTTAACCAAAACCATTACATCCCATATCTATATATGATTATAAATATCATCTTTCACCTTTATATGAAATAGGTTTTTTAACTTTTCAACAATGTCTAACATAGCATTGACACAATATTGAACATTGTTTTCAAAGTTAACATATAATTGAACTTTGTGTTTTATATGTCAATATTAAGTAACTCTCTCTTTCTCTAAATTTAGCCGCATTTTTAATTCAATTATTTATTTATTTACATTGTTATTATTTCTACCTTTCTTTTATGAATTTTGTTAGTGTTGTAAATTTAATTGCATTTATTGTCAAATAGTGATGAGAATGGTAACAGTAACAAGAAGCAATGGTAATTTAATCTTCATATATTGAATTGGATGAGCTTTGTGAGATGATGATGAGAAAGGCACATCAATAAAGGCTGCCTTTTTCTTTGTGTATTGCCCATCACATACTTCCCATAATTGGTCCCCTCAACCTCAACCTCAACCTCAACCTCCCAACTTCCCAACTTCCCTTTTTTTTTCTCTCTCTTTTTTCTAACAACTTGTACAAATCCTTTTTCTCTACCTTTTATCATTTCAATTCTTTTACCTTTTTCTTTTTTTCCCTTTTCCCAAAACAAATTCTATTTCCCTTTCTCTAAACCTTGCTTGGTTTAGGGTAACATGAAGCACTAATATAATATATCAATATAAATAAGAAGAGGGAGATGAAAGACGAAAGGGTATTGACGTCGAGTCAAGAACAAATAGAGAAGAGTTTAGTTGTACATTGAAGTAGAAAAGGGGAAGAGAAGAGGAGGGTGATTGAGGTATTCACACATTTTTAAAATTTACGAGTATTTTTACAAGGAATTGCTAAAACTTGGTGTTGTTTTAAAATTTGAACACTATTTTTAGGACTTTTGAAAATTGACAAGGCATCAGAAAATTCTTCTATTACAATCAAACAAATAAAAGGTTTTGTATTCAAACCTTCACCAAAAAAACTTTCTTTTCTTTGTTACATTGTTGTTTATTTTTCACGGTGTTCGCCTTGGGATCTATTGTACTATCCAAAATACACACTTTTCTGCCTTTCTATTATTGTCTTTAGTCCCAAGCCGATCCACAAGTTTCTCAAGTTTTATCTCTTTGCGTTTATGTTTGAGATAATTTTTCAAATCTCTCCATGAGAGTGACAATTTTTCAATTATTGTTGATACCTAAAAAGATTCACTTAAGGTCATATTCTCAGCATGGATTTACTTGGATTTCCTCGACCTGACTAGTTACAGTTCTTGAATCCACCAGTAATCCATAATTTTTTCCACCATTAATTTCTTTGAATCAACATAAATTTTCAATTATTTTGGCACGCATTACCCTCTACCAACAGAAGTTTCGGGTCCCAAATTGGCTAACTTTTCTGACGAAGATATGTCTATTTATTTTGGAGAATATGAGGCGCTAGAACTTATCCACAATGGTTCAAGAATTCAATGGCCTGCAAACCTTCAAAACCGATAAGCATGAACGCATGGTTGATATTAATGACTCATCATTCCTTCAGTCTTCCTATCTTGTAAGTATGCGCTGATGCTACTTATTATCTCGCTGTGGAAATGTTTGAACTGTGCAATCATAGAGTCCATATCAGTTTCAAGAGTAGTTTGGCTTTTACCAAGATATACCTAATGATATAGAGGAAATGTCACTTGTGATTACACCAAATAACACATTATATCGGTGGAGATATGCACGAGGTGCAAATCTTTATTTGGGTTGTTCTTGCTTGCCCATACGTTAGAGTCTTGCAAGCATGTGACAACACGATTTAGAAATTGGTGGACAACAAAGCACAAGACATATTTTAAGGATAATAGACACCATTTGGTGAGCACCCAAACTACTCAAGAATTGAGGGAGTAACCTAGGTGGTAAACATATTCATTTGGTTAAAGCAATGGCTCCTACCCTCCAAAAGGAGGCCAAGGAGCTTAGAGATGAAAGTGATGGTAGCAAAAGTGATCGTCATTGCAAGAGACCTTCGAAGAAAGCAAAGGCATTAGGTGATGATTTCTATCGAAGAAAGCAAAAGCAAAGGGTTTGTTTGGAGAGTGGGCAAAATTCTAGCTGGTGAGGAGAAAAGAAAAGACATGGGGTTCAGATTCGAGGGATTTTTCTTAATGATTGTTGGAAGAACAAAGAGATTGTGAGGAGATTTAAGGGTCATGACACAAATATTAAATCAAAAATGAAGAAATGGCCAACTGAATTTTAAAGAAAGTTTCACCTCCCTGTTTGCAGTTTTCTTGCTTATTTACGGAAATGTTGTAGAAAGAGTACACGATGAAATAATTCACTTTGTATTTTTCTTTACAAAGTAACCAATGACTTAAAACAAACACATTCCACAACGAATCACCAACATAAAATAATATGCAATAGAAAAGAAAGACCCAACTAATGTGAAACTAGAAGACACACATGTCCTCTATTAAGGTAGAGTCAAGGTAATGTAGAAAAATTGATTGCCGAACAACCAATTTTTCTTAAATCACCTCAAAATTACAAACTTTTTTCTGATATTCCAAACCACTTGCCAACTGAAATTTGCTTTTGACAGTATACAGTGCATTTCCTGAAATTGAATGCTCAATCAAGAAATTGAAAATGAAATTGGAAGTAGAAAAAAAATGGAAGGAAGAAAAATACCCAAAAAGTTCTTTGTATCATTATGAACCGAACGAACAAGCCCCAAAAAAGATGGGCAGTGGGATTCCCACTCAGATAAACTGCCTCCATGCTCACCAAAACATTCCTAACAAAGGATTCAGCTCCCTATCAACGATTATCACAACCCATATCTTTTAAATTCTTCAAAAACAATGCAATGAAATTAGAGCAGAAAAAAACAGAACAACAACTTTAAACAACAACAACTAAAAAATAAACCTTAACCCTTGATCCTTGCAATCCATTAGAACCGGCACTCGACAAGATCGAGAACAATCGATTCCCAGCTGCAGGTTTCAACATCGACAAAGAATTTCCGAGGGAAATCAAATTTTTGGAAATGGGTAGTAAAGAAAAATAAGGTTGAAAAGATTTTGTTTGGAGAGTGGGCAAAATTCTAGCTGGTGAGGAGAAAAGAAAAGACATGGGGTTCAGATTCGAGGGATTTTTCTTAATGATTGTTGGAAGAACAAAGAGATTGTGAGGAGATTTAAGGGTATCGTCACGAATGGCAGAATGTTAAATCACAAAAGACTATTGTTTTCTTGCTTCTTTATGGAAATGTTGTAGAAAGAGTAGAACGATGACATGGTTCACTTTGTTTTTCTATTTACAAAATAACCATTGACTTAAAAGGAAAGAATTTGCACCACAAATGACCATTAGAAAACAATATACATAAGAAAGAATAAAAAATACGCAGAAATTGAAAATGAAATTGAAAGTTGAAAATAAATGGAAGGAAGAAAAATACTCCAAAAGTTCCAAATGCATTACGATCAAGAGAAATTTGTATCAACATGAACTGATCGAATAAGCTCCAAAATGATTTTGCAGTGGGATTCCGACTCAGATAAGCAGTCTCCAGTCTTGCCAAAACGTTCCTAACAAAGGATCATCACACCCATAACTTTAAATTCTTAAAAAACAATGGAATTGACTCAAAGCAGAAGAAAACGAAAGAAAAACTCTAACCAACGATAAGAAGAAAATAAACCTTCACCCTTGATCCTTCCAATCCATTTGGGGGTTCAGCACTGGACATGATCGAGAACAATCAGTTTCCAGCTGCAAGTTTAGGCATGGACGAATATCTTCCAAGAAGGGAAACGAATTTTAGCGAAGTTTGATCTACCTGTTAGCAGTGTTCTTGTTTTTGTACGGAAATGTTGTAGAAAGAGTAGAACGATGAAATAAATCACTTTGTTTTTCTCTTTACAAAGTAACCAATGACTTAAGAAGAAGACATTGCACAACAAATGACCAATAGAAAATGATACGCAATAGAAAAGAATAAAAAAGAAAACAATATGCATTTTTGTTTTCAAATTCTTGGTCAAATCGCAATTCAGAAATGAAATTTGGTTCATTATCGACGATAATATGGTGAACTAAATAACATAAGTTTCAGAGTCATGGGAGAATAATAGCCTTGCTAATTGCTCAAACTCTGAATGTGAAGGCTTTTCCCATGTGAAGGAACCCAAAGAACCAGCCAAAGCAGCATGCTTCTTCCCAATGCAAGAACATTCAGTGTATCTTCTGATTATGTCCTGAATGCAGTAGGAAAAATGATATGAAGTTGTAATTCAAGCTAAGGTTTTGTTGCATAAACCAAAAACTTAGATGGATAAAACACAAAATGCATCATGTTCCTACCTTATGCCTACTACATTGCTAACAATACACTTACTGCACTCTCAGAGAAGGAACCAGAAATGGTTCTTGATGATCTGTTAAAATCTTTTGATGAAAATGTAATTAGTGCAAAGAGCGTTGATGATTCTAAAACAGAGGCACCTCATGCTAACTCGGATGTGCAATGCTTCTCTGAAGATGAAAAAGTAAATGAAGTTTCGAAAGATGATGATTTTGTGGAGATTTCTGCTGAGGAAATCAATGAATCTGACAAATCTTCTCTGCCTACTGAAGACTTGGATGTTACTGAAGTTCACAAATCGAGCATTGCAGAAGAATTTGGTATGGAATTTGAATCTCAACAAAATGAGTCTACCTGTGAATTGGAACATAAAATTGAAGAAGATGGTGAAGAAGAAAACACACGTGAATAACTCTGCTGAAGAACTGTCTCTTCCCCACGAAAATGTGGAAGAAGAAACTGAAGTTGATGGAGATGATGCCTTGAGCAGTGATGAAGAATCTTTGGAAGTGAAAGACGATCAAGATGAAAATGATCAGATTCCACAACCGGAAATGTAGCATCAGATGCTGACATTGAAGGAGACAAGAAGGAAACAAAAATGGAGAAAAGTTCCGTTCAAGCTGAAGAAGATGATACAATTATCAATAAGTCCATGGAGGAGTTCCCCGAGAATGTTTCTGATGATTTGGTTGATGTCAAGATCCAATGGAAAATGGAAGAAGAAACTCTTCCTAAAGACATAATTGTCGAAGCTATCGACTCACAACCAGAAATCCCAAATGCCATTGTTCAATGTGAGGAAGCTTTGGTGGAAATCACTATCACATCCTCCAACAACAATGCAGTTCAATCATTGGCAAACCAATTCCCTAGGCCAACAATAGAAGCCAAATCTCCCGTTGAAGAACAAACCATTAGTTTGCTAATGGACAACCCAGATGCTGAGGAAGAAGAAGCTGAAAAAGAACAGAACAAAGCAAAGTTCATTCAGTTAGTGGTGAAGAATGATAATACTAGCCTAAGGCAGCTGAGGAAGTTGTTCAAGGAAAAACTCCAACTTAACCATAAGAAGATGGAAAATAATAACATCAACACAAAAGTTGTTGGAGGTGGCGTGAAAGTGAGAACTGCTTTACAACCAGTGCCGGAAAACAGAATGACCGTGCATTAAAAGTCTAGAAAGAGAGAGCATCGTGCATGGTTCAAACTGTGGTTTGCCTCATGTTATTGATTTTGTGTTTGTTTTATTCTTTCCATGATGTATTTTGAGAGGAGGGAAAAATGAGGTAAATGATTAGTTTGTCTGAATTTTTGTTCATCAGTTCAATAATAAAAATGCTAGTAGTTTGTGTTTAAAAAAAAACAATACACTTACTGCAGCACCAAGATACAGGTTGTAGCCAAATTTCAGGAAAAAAATATATTCAGATTTTTGCATATCGAGAATTTGGTGAAACGCACCTTGAGTTTATTTACTCAACTAATCCACGAGAATTTGTGATATGAACACTCTTGGCAGAGGTCCATTGACTCCATCACCATCATCAGCAACATTAGAAATGGAGGGAGGTGAAAACCAAAATGCTTTCAACTTTTTGGCTGGGAATGATAATTCTTCTTTTTGAGTATATCCAAAATACAGGTAAAATCTTGCTAATGAGTCAATCCCACGCCCATCCATCTAGTTCATCACAGAATACAAACACAACTTCAACATTAGTTACAGTAAAGAATTGATTGTTGACTCAACCAACATCAAGCAGCTTTTTTTATTTAACAATGTTGACTCAACTTAATTAGTATGCATTGTACAATAGAAGTAGAAGGCATTGTACAAGTGAAGTAGAGTACATTGTACAAATGAAGTAGAGTACTATTACAACTTCAACCATAATTATGTTCTACAGCCCAGCATTAGAAATTGAATAAAGAACCTTTGTTCACCTTTACCTAAAATACTAGCCTTTGTGTCCTCTCCACTTGATTTCTACTTTGGAATCATATTATTGTTAAACCATTTAATCACCCAAAAGCTTAAGCTGATGGGTTAAGATAAATTTTATATTGTATCACCTAGAATTCACTTCACTTTTGAACATAAGGACCTCCTCAACTATCTACTCACTTTTGAACATACAACCTTGATAGAACACAGATGTGGTGTTTCTATTATATTGATATTTGAAACTCAATGTTACAATAAAAAGAAAATTACATAGAAATTACAAACAACAAACAAAGAAACCCTCCTACTCCAAAACACAAATAAACAAAATTAAAAATACTACAATTAAAACCAGAAAAGGATCATGAGCCTTCTGCTTCCCCTATCTCTCATGGAGTATTGCAGGCCCTTCCTTTTACTAAAAACTGCCTGCCCTTTCCCATCTCCCTCTCGTTCATTTAACTTCCTGTTTTAGATAACTGTCATCTTTTTTAAGTAACTATTGTTGGTTCCTAAAGTGCCTTATTTTTCTTTCTTCTATTATAAGTAAATAACAATGGTGGCCTAACAGACCTCCTAAACTATTCACTCTAGACCATGTTAAATCACCAATTCATCCAAAAACTTATGAGGTAAATGTAATATTATATCTTCTAACCATTGTCAACTTAAATTTGCTTTTGACCATAAGCAGTGGGTTTGCTGAAATCGAATGATGAATCCATAAAATAAAAATGAAGTTGAAAGTAGAAAAAATGGAAGGAAGAAAAATACCCCAAAAGTTCTAAAAGCAATATGATCATAACAAATAATGGAAGGAAAAATTTTGGCCGGTGGGGAGAAAAGGGAAGACATGGGGTTCGGTTTACAGGGATTTTTCTTAATAATTGCTGGAAGAACAAAGAGGTTTGTGAGGAGATTTAAGGGTAACCACAAGAATGGCAGAATGTTAAATCCCAAAAGACTAAATGGTCAATCGAATGTTTTAGGCAGTTTGATCTTTAGCTGTTTTCTTGCTACTTTATGGAAATGTTGTAGAAAGAGTAGAACGATGACATAGTTCACTTTGTTTCTCTACGTACAAAATAACCATTGACTTAAATCAAAGACATTGCACCACAAATGACCATTAGAAAACAATATACAATAGAAAGTATAAAAAATATGCAGAAATTGAAAATGAAATTGGAAGTAGAAAAAAAAATGGAAGGAAGAAAAATACCCCCAAAGTTCCAAGTGCAATATGATCATAACCAATTTGTATCACCATGAAAAGATCGAACAAGCTCCAAAATGGATTTTACAGTGCGATTCCAACTCACATAAGCAGTCTCTAGGAATGCCAAACCGTTTCTAAGAAAGGATCATCACAACCCATAACTTTAAATTCTTCAAAACAATGCAATGAAATCAGAGCAGAAAAAAACAGAACAACTCTAACCAACGATAACTGCAAAATAAACCTTATGGAAATGTTATAGAAAGAGTAGAACGATGACATGGTTCACTTTGTTTTTCTATTTACAAAATAACCAATGATTTAAAGGAAAGAATTTGCACCACAAATGACCATTAGAAAGCAATATACATAAAAAAGAATAAAAAATACGCAGAAATTGAAAATGAAAGTGAAAGTAGAAAACAAACTGAAGGAAGAAAAATACTCCAAAAGTTACAAATGCATTACGATTCGGAAAAATTTGTATCAACATGAACTGATCGAATAAGCTCCAAAATGGGTTTTGCAGTGGAGAGTGGGAAAAATTCTCGCCGGTGGGAAGAGAAGGGAAGACATGGGGTTCAGTTTACACAGATTTTTCTTAATGATTGTTGGAAGAACAAAGAGATTGTGAGGAGATTTAAGGGCAACGACAACAATGACAGAATGTTAAATCTCGAAAGACTAAATGGCCAATTGAGTCTTTAAGCCAGTTCGATCTGCCTGTTAGCTGGTTTCTTGCTTCTTTATGGAAATGGGGTAGAAAGAGTAGAATGATGATATAGTTAACTTTGTTTTTCTCTTTACAAAGTAGCCAATGACTTAAAAGAAAGACATTGCACAACTTGTGACCATTAGAAAATAATATACATAAGAAAGAATAAAAAATAAGCAGAAATTGAAAATGAAATTGGAAGTAGAAAAGAAATGGAAGAAAAATACCCCAAAACTTCAAAATGCAATATGATCATAACAAATTTGTATCATCATGAACAGATCGACCAAACTCCAAAACAGATTTTGCAGTGGGCTTCCGACTCAAATAAACAGCCTCCATGCTCACCAAAACGTTCCTAAGAAAGGATTCAGCTCCCTACCAACATGCATCACATCCCATAACTTTAATTTCTTCAGAAACAACGTAGTTAACTGAAGGTAAAAAAATCAGAACAAGAACACTAACCAACTTCTTAGGAATCAGCTCCCTACCTCCGAATGCGTCGGGTTCGTTCAGGATCAAAAGTTGCGTAGGGAAATCTTCACTCTTGGCTGAAGCAACAATAGCATGTAGAAAGTAGAAGAGTAAAGCTGGTTAGATCAGAATGCATCGGGTTCCTTCGGTATCAGAATTTGCGTAGGCAACTCTTCCCTCTTGGTTGAAGCAACAATTTCCAATAGAAAGTAGAAGAGTTAAACCAGTTAGATAAGAATGCGTCGGGTTCCTTCAGAATCAATACTTGCGTAGGAAACTCTTAACTCTTGGAGGAAGCAAAAAAATAACATGTAGAAACTCAAAAAGTTAAGTCGGTTAGGTCAAAATGCGTCGAGTTCCTTCGGAATCAGAATTTTCGTAAGGAACTCTTCACTCTTGGTCGAAGTAGGAATAGCCCGTTGGAAATAGATGAGTTAACACTTCAAAAATACTTCCTATAAAAAGTTATTATATATAGGGACAATCTTCCTTTGTGTTTGGACTGCACCCATGCATTTATAGCACAGGAGCATTCCTTTAGATCACATCGTATCCTTTAGAGATCGCAGTTTGCTACCTTGATTTTCAACTTTTGTCGAGCCCTTTAGAGTTTAGTTTGGTTTGAAATAGAGATTGTTGTCTTATGCGATCAAGGTTGTGAAATATCTCACTAGATTTTTTTTAATGGAACATTTGATTAGAGAGTAAGGGTTTTGAGAGGTCTTGGGAGGAGATTTGAGACCATTGCTGGTTTAAGGCATTTGTTAGTTAAAAACATTACTTTATCCCGTATATCTAAGACAAGCCAAGCTTATTTTCTTCTTAAAACATACTATAATTAGTCAAACAAAAAAATGTTAATAGTCAAATACATTTTTTATTTGACAATTAATTGTGTTAATTACAACAATAACTATAAAAATTGGTTATCATCCTGTTTTGTTTAAAAATCAAATCAAGAGTTTAACTAAATGGAATGCACTACAAATGATGATTTTGCTATTATCAGTAATACACAAACCTTGCATATTGAGTGATGAGGATCTCCGAAGATTGACCAGTAGATTATCACTTTCAAAATCAAAGTGCACAATATTCTTTCTGTGCAGGTGTTCCATTCTAAAAGCCGCATCCATAGCAATCAAGAGGCGCTTCCACTTTTCAAGACTCCTGCATCAATTGTATTTATGCTTAATCTAAGGGTGAAGATACATTATACTGCAACTAACTTCTAACAAATTAAATTAAACGTATGAAAAATGAGAACAATTGTTACTTTTCATTCTTCAACAAAGCATTTTTGAGGCGAACCATTGGCCATATATTCTGTTACTGTGGCCACAGATCTCCCAGGCCCATCAAGCACGACACCATAAAAAGTACCACATTTGGGTGGTGCAAATCAGCAAACTTAAATTGCTTCATTCTAAAAAATCTTCTCACTGGTACAATATAAAACAACAAAAAGGACTTGAGTCAAGGAACAAAAAGAAAAATACACGAATAACAAAAGAAAAGAAAAGCCAGTTGCTTAAAATGAACAACCTTGCGATCTTGTTTAGAAGGTTTCCCAGCAAAACACCTCTCATTGATTCGTTTTATAGCAACATCAGTCCCCTCCATTTTCCATGGTAAAAAGTGCCAAAGGTGCCGGACCCCAATTCTCTTAATTCTTCAAGGTCACTATTCTTTATTACCCGAAGGAAAGAAGAAAAAGAAAAAAAAAAGATGTTCGGATGGACAATTTAAACATAAAGTGCAACCTTAAGGTTAAAAAATGGAAAACTAAGTATTACCTGCAAGCGGCCAAGGCCTTTTGACATTGGAAAACCAGGATTTGCTTTACCTAAAAGTCTTGTCCTGCCATCGTGTGGGCAAACATGAAACAAGAATAATTATGGCAAAAAACGTGACATATTCCCGTTGAATAGCCAAATGAATGATGTGTATGTTGCATCTTGTTTTGGAGAATGTTCAGCATTGTATTGGTGTCTTATTTACACTTTTGTATAAATCAGTCAGATGTCTTGAATGGTGCTTTTTGCATTGCTTTGTTTGCATTCCACTCTCAGATAATGGAAGACAATAAAAATAATCCTCTTGTTTTACTTGTGTTTTAGTATGCTTCCTTTTATCCATTGTTTGGAACTTTCCTTCAAATGGTTGAGCTTCTGGTGTCAAAGTACCATCACATTTGTTGTAATTTATTGAGCTCTTTAGTTATTTTATTACTCTAGTTGAATGGCATAACTTTCGTTTAAATATACATTCAAATCTAATCTTACTTTAACCACTAGTATATGTATGTATACGTGTAAACAAAATCTTGTAATATTGTGTTATCTTATTAACTATGTTGTGAAGTTTATGTAACATTTCACTTGATTGTACTTTTTTTTAAAATAGGACATTTTTTTCATAATTTTTCAAACACAACTAATATCTACTTGGACTCCTTGTACTCCTTGTAAATGGAGTGTATTCTTGATTAACTTAAACACTTAAATTTTTTTACCACACATATCAATTACTAAAATTTCATAATATCAAAATTCAACATATCCATAAGTTAAAAAACATATTTTGTAATAATACTCGAAATTTGGGATGGGTAGTCTGGGTTGTTAGTGTTGTCAGTGTTAGAATACCCCTAGTGGTTTGTGTCAAAAAAGTCTCCTTTTAAAAGTTGAAAGATGCCCTTAAACTTTCGAAAACGGTTCAAAAATACCATTGTCTTTGGTTTTAGATGAAAGTCGCTAAAGTTTTGTTTAAAAAATAATCATCAACTATTGAAAAGTTCTGTTTAAAAAATATTGATGAATTATTGAAAGTTCCATAAATATCCTTTTAAGCTTAAAAAAAATTCAAAAAATATGTTCATCGATCCAATTCATACACCTATTTCTTTACACTTATAATAAAAAGCCCATAGAAAGTAGAGAACTTTTCACTCTTGCCTGAAGCTACAATAGCCCGTAGAAAGTAGGAGAGTTAAGCTTGTTAGGTTAGAATGCGTCGGGTTCGTTTGGGATCAAAACTTGCATCAGAACTCTTCACTCACGGTCGAAGCTACAATAGCTGGTAGAAAGTAGGAGAGGTAAGCCTATTAAGTCATAATGCATTGGGTTCTTTCAGGATCAAACTTTCGTAGGAAACTCTTCACTCTCGACCGAAGCCACAATAACTTGTAGAAAGTAGGAAAGATAAGTTGGTCAGGTCAAAATGCGTCGGGTTCCTTCCGTATTAGTATTTGCGTAGGGAACTCTTCACTCTTGGTGAAAGCAACAATTTCCTGTAGAAAGAAGGTGAGTTGAAGCGATTAGATCATAATGCGATGGGTTCCTTCGGGATCAATACTTGCGTAGGGAACTCTTAACTCTTGGTGGAAGCAAAAATAGCCCGTAGAAAGTCGAAGATTTAAGCCAATTAGTTTAGAATGTGTCGAGTTCCTTCGGGTTCAAAATTTTCGTAGGGAACTCTTCACTCTTGGTCGAAGCAACAATGGCCGGTTGAAAGTAGAAGAGTTAAGCCAGTTAGGTCAGAATGCATGTTTGGTTCTTTAGATATCCGAACTTGCACAGGGAAATCTTCACTCATGGTCGAAGCAACAATAACCTGTAGAAAGTAGGAGAGTTAAGCTGGTTAGGTCAGAATGTGTCGGCTTTCTTTGGGATCAGAACTTGTGTCGGGAACTCTTCACTCTCGATTGAAGCCACAATAGCTCGTAGAAAGTAGGAGAATTAAGCCGGTTAGGTTAAAATGCATCGGGTTCTTTGGGATCATAACTTCTTCGACAACTCTTCACTCTCGGCCGAAGCCACAATAGCCCGTAGAAAGTACGGGAGTTAAGCCATTTATGTTAGAATGCATCGGGTTCCTCGAGAATCAGAACTTGCGTAGGAAACTCTTAACTCTTAGTCAAAGCAACAATAACGCATAGAAAGTCGGGGAGTTAAGCCGGTTAGGTCGGTATGCATCGGTTTCTTCGTCGAATCAAAATTTGCTTAGGGAACTCTTCACTTTTGGCTGAAGCAACAATAGCCCGTAGAAAGTAGGAGAGTTAAGCTGGTTAGGTCAGAATGCGTCGGGTTCACTTCGTATCAAAATTTTCGTAGGGAACTCTTCCCTCCTGGCCAAAGAAATAATTTCATATAGAAAGTAGGAGAGTTAAAGCGGTTAGATCAGAATGTGTCGGGTTCCTTCGGGATCCATACTTGCGTAAGGAACCCTTAACTCTTGGCTGAAGCAAAAAGAGCCTGTACAAAGTCGGATAGTTTAAGCCAATTAGGTCAGAAAATGCGTCGATTTCCTTCAGGATCAAAATTTTCGTAAGGGAACTCTTCACTCTTGGTTGAAGCTGACTCAATAACCCGTTGGAAGTATAAAGAGTTAAGCCAGTTAGGTGAGAATGCGTTTAGATCTTTCAATATAAGAACTTGCGTAGGGAAATCTTCACTTATGGTCGACGCAACAATAGCCCGTAGGAAGTAGGAGAATTAACTCGGATAGGTCAGACTGCATCGAGTTCCTTTGGGATCAGAACTTGTGTCAGGAACTCTTCACTCTCAGTTGAAGCCACAATAGCCCATAGAAAGTAGGAGAGTTAAGCCGAATATGTTAAAATGCATCGGGTTCCTTCCTGACCAGAAATTTCATGGAACTCTTCACTCTCGGCTAAAGCCACAATAGCCTGTAGAAAGTAGGAGAGTTAAGCCAGTTAGGTCAAAATGCATTTGGTTCCTTCGATATTAGAACTTGCATAGGGAACTCTTAACTCTTGGTCGAAGCAACAATAGCCCATAAAAAGGTTGAGAGTTAAGCCGGTTAGGTCGGAATGCGTCGGGTTCCTTCAGGATCAAAATTTGCGTAGGGAATGCTTTCTTGGCCGAAGCAACAATAACTTGTAGAAAGTAGGAGAGTTAAGCTGGTTAGGTCAAAATGTGTCAGGTTCCTTCAATATCAGAATTTCCATAGGGAACTCTTCCCTCTTGGCCGAAGCAATACTATAGAAAGTAGGAGAGTTAAAGTGGTTAAATCATAATTCATTGGGTTCCATCGGGACCAATACTTTCGTAGGGAACTCTTAACTCTTGGTGGAAGCAAAAATAGCCTGTAGAAAGTAAGAGAATTAAGACGGTTAGGTCAGAATGCATCGAGTTCCTTTGAAATCAGAATTTTCGTAGGGAACTCTTTACTATTGGCCGAAGCAACAATAGCTCGTTGGAAGTAGAAAAGTTAAGCCAGTTGGGTCAGAATGCATTTGGTTCTTTCGATATCAGAACTTGCATAGGAAAATCTTCACTCATGGTGAAAGCAATAATAGCTCGTAGAAAGTAATAGAGTTAAGCTGGTTAGGTTAGAATGCATCGAGTTCCTTTGGTATCATAACTTGTGTCAGGAACTCTTCCCTCTTAGCTGAAGCCACAATAGCCCATAGAAAGTATGAGAGCTAAGCAAAATAGGTTAAAATGCGTCGGGTTCCTTCCAGATCAGAACTTGTGTTGGGAACTTTTCACCCTCGGTTGAAGCCACAATAGACCATAGAAAGTAGGAGAGTTAAGCCGAATAGGTTAAAATGCATCTAGTTCCCTCGAGATCAGTACTTTCATCAACAACTCTTCACTCTCGACTAAACCCACAATAGCCCGTAGAAAGTAGGAGAGTTAAATCGGTTAGGTCAGAATGCGTCGGGTTCCTTTAGGATCAGAACTTGCTTAGAGAACTCTTCACTCTTGGTCGAAGCCACAATAGCCCGTAGAAAGTAGGGGAGTTAAGACGGTTGGGTCAGAATGCATCGGGTTCCTTCAGAATAAGAACTTGCATATAGAACTCTTAACTCTTGGTCGAGGCAACAATAGGTCGTTGGAAGTAGAAGAGTTAAGCTAGTTCGGTCAAAATGCATTCGGTTCTTTCGATATTAGAACTTGCGTAGGAAAATCTTCACTCATGGTCGAAGCAACAATAGCCCATAAAAAGTAGAAGAGTTAAGCATATTAGGTCAGAATGTATAGAGTTCCTTTGAGATCAGAACTTGTGTCCGGAACTCTTCACTCACGGCCGAAGCCACAATAGCCCATAAAAAGTAAGAGAGTTAAGCCGATCAGGTTAGAATGCGTCTGGTTCCTTCGTGATCAGAACTTGTTGGTGAACTCTTCACTCTCGACCAAGCAACAATAGCCTGTAGAATGTAGGAGAATTAAGTCGGATAGCTCAGAGTGCGTAGGGTTCCGTCCGGATCAAAACTTTCATAATGAAATCTTCACTTATGGTCGAAGCAACAATAACATGTAGAAAGTAGGAGAGTTAAGCCGATTAGGTTAGAATGCGTCGAGTTGCTTTGGGATTAGAACTTGTGTGAGGAACTCTTCACTCTCGGCCGAAGCCACAATAGCCCGTAGAAAGTAAAAGAGTTAAGCTGGTTTGATTAAAATGAATCGGGTTCTTTTAGAATCAGAACTTGTTCGTGAACTCTTCACTCTCGGCTGAACCTACAGTAGCCCGTAAAATGTAGGAGAGTTAAGCCGAAAAGCTCAAAGTGTGTCAGGTTCCTTCCGAATCAGAACTTTTATCGGGAACTCTTCACTCTCGGCTAAAGCCACAATACCCCATAGAAAGTACGAGAGTTAAGTCGGTTAGGCAAAAATGCATCGGGTTCCTTCGTGATCAAAACTAGCGTAGAGAACTTTTCACTCTTTGGTCGAAGCCATAATAACCCGTAGCATGTAGGAGAGTTAAGCTGGTTAGTTCAGAATGTGTTGGGTTCCTTCGAGATCAGAACTTGTGTGGAGAACTCTTCAATCTTTGTCGAAGCCATAATAACCCATAGAAAGTAGGAGAGTTAAATCGATTAGGTCAGAGTGCATCGGGTTCCTTCGAGACATGAACGTGCATTAGGTACTCTTCACTCTTGGATGAAGCAATAACAGCCCATAGAAAGTTAGAGAGATAAGTTGATTAGGTCGCAATGCATCGGGTTCCTACGGGATCAAAACTTGCGTAGGGAACTTTTCACTTTTGGTTGTAGTAACTATAGCCGGTAGAAAGTAGGAGAGTTAAGCGGGTTAGGTCAAAATCCATCGGGTTCCTTTGAGTTCAGAACTTGCGTAAAGAACTTTTCACTTCGCCGAAGCCACAATAGGCCGTAGAAAGTAGGAAAGTCAAGCCGGTTAGGTCAGAATGCATCGGGTTCCTAAATTGCATAAGGAACTCTTCACTCTTGGTTGAAGCAACAATAGCCTGTAGAAAGTTGGATAGTTAAGCTAGTTAGGTCAGAATACGTCAGGTTCCTTCAGAATCAAAGCTTGCGTAGAGAACTCTTCACTCTTGGCTGAAGCAACAATAACCGGTAGAAAGTAGGAGAGTTAAGCTGGTTAGGTTGGAATGTATCAAGTTCTTTACGTATCAGAATTCACATAGGGAACTTTTTACTCTTGGCCAAAGCATCAATTTCTGTAGAAAGTAGGAGAGTTAAAGTGGTTAGGTCAGAATGCGTCGGGTTCCTTCGGGATCGATAGTTGTATAGGTAACTCTTCACTCTTGGCCGAAGCAACAATAGCTAGTTGAAAGTAGAAGAGTTAAGCCAATTAGGTCAGAATGCGTTGGGTTCCTTCGATATCAGAACTTGCGTAGGAAAATATTCACTCACGGCCGAAGCAACAATAGCCTGTAGAATGTAGGAGAGTTAAGCCGATTAGGTCAAAATTCGTTGGGTTCTACGGTATTCAACTTTTCCTTCCTTACACTTCTTTTTTTCTTGTTCATTTTATTGATATAATTTTTACCACAACTCATCAGATAGGAATTGATAACCATTTTCTTTTTTAGAACTGTTTTCTTTTTATTTTAAAAATTAAACATATATACAATGCTTGCACTTTTAAGATTAGTGGCGATTTAAGAAGAATGATGATGGTTCATTCGTGACTTTCATTTGTGGTTCTAGGCCTCTAAAATTTTTTTCAATTACAATACTATGACGTCAAATAACTGTCGCGAAAAGTATTATCCGAAAAGTTTCGCCTTTTCCCGCGTTTTTTTTTCCTTTTGTGATAATTTTTTTTCCTCCCTCCATTTTGTGATATAAACAACTGTCGTAGTAGATAATTTTTGTTGTAGTGTTACTACATTTGGAACTTGACAAAAACCTGTTTGCTAGATGATCCCTTATATGACTCAATTTCTTTTTCCTAGTGTTTTTATTCACTTATAAAGTCATTTCAAACACAATACTATACATTTGATTTGTGAACTTTAGTCACTATGGTTTCTTTACCTATGCATTGCCAAATCAAGCACTATACCATAAAACTTCTAGGACTAACTTATGAATTGATCAATTAAAATGACATGATTTGCACTATAGACGCCTTTTGCACACCACTTAGGTTGGTTTAGCACTATAGTTCTTGTCTTATTTACCATTTTTGGTCGTTAATTCCTTCTTTGTTTTTCAATTTTTGGTAGTTTATGAGTTAAGAAAGCTCACACTTAAGCATTGTTTGATAGTCTTTACAGCCTAAGCACCTCTTGGACACTACATAGGTTGGTTGGCACTATAGTTGATGCACTTGCACACTTGGTTTCCATTTAAGGTCCTTAAGTCCTTTTTGGTCACTTTTTGGTAGGTTATGTGTTGGAAATTGATAAGAAACCCCTAGGCATTGGATCTAAGAATCATGTTAAACAACAAGACTCAAAGAACACAACCCCACTAGCCGCAAAACCAATTTGATTTCAACCCCTAAGATAGGCTACATACAAATTGCTTAGATGATCTAAGAAACCAAGGATCGAACAAAATTAGAAACTCCCATCAATCCTTAATCTTCAAAACACTCCACAAGTAAGGTAGATCAATTCTCACTTGAATGCTTCAAATGTTTGTGCATTCTATCACAACAGACAAGAACAAAATTCTACATTCTAGAATTTTCAGATTTCTTTCATCCCAAATTCTTCTTTTTAAATGTGGAAAAATTACAACCCTATTTATACTAATTAAAATATGAAATGAAAGGTCAAAACATTTAATTTGATAACCTTTCAACTAACATAATAACTAAAAACACATAAACATTATTTCTTAAACATTTAAATTTATGACTTTTGAGTTGCCCAAAATAACTCTTCAACTTCCAAGCATTGCATCTACTCAACTTCTTCATTTGATTCAATCATGATTTCTTGATCCATATCAGGAATGCTCACAGTTAAACATTCTTGGTTTGTCTTTAAACCTTAGGCACCTTTTGGACACTACTTGGGTTGGTCTGGCACTATAGTTGTTGCTTTTGTGCACTTATTTTCATTTTGGGTCGTTAAGTCCTTTTTTCTGACATTTTGGTAGATTTTGAGTTGAGAAAGCTCACACTTAAGCATTCTTTGGTTGTGTTTATATAATAGGCACGTTTTTTAAACTACTTAGGTTTGTTTGGCACTATAATTATTGCACATGCGCACTTGGTTGCCATTTCGGGTCGTTAAGTTATTTTTTCAGATATTTTGGTAGGATATGAGTCGACAAAGCTCACACTTACAAGTTCTTGGGTTGCATTTACAGCTTAGGCACTTTTTGGACACTACTTAGGTATGTTTCGCACTATAGTTGTTTCACTTAGGCACTTGGTTGCCAATTGGGGTCGTTAAGTCTTTTTTTTTTTATATTTTTGTTTGTTATGAGTCGAGAAAGCTCACACTTAAATATTATTTGGTTGCGTTTATAGCTTACGCAACTTTTGGATACTACTTAGGTATGTTTGACATTTTATTTGTTGCTCTTGGGCACATGCTTGCCATTTCGAGTCGTTAAATCATTTTTTCTGACTTATCGGTAGGTTATGAGTCGGGAAAGCTCACACTTAAGCATTCTTTGGTTGTCTTTAAACCTTAGTCACCTTTTAGACACTAATTAGGTTGTTTTAACAGCATATTTGTTTAACTTACGCACTTGGTTGAAATTTTTGTTCATCAAGTCCTTTTTTGTGATTTTTTGGTAGCTTATGAGTTAAGAAAGCTCACACTTAAGCATTCAATGGTTGCCTTTACAACTTAACACCGTTTGGATAGTAGTTAGGTTGGTTTGACACTATAGTTATTGAATTTGGGCACTTGGTTGCCATTTCGGGTTGTTAAGTCATTTTTTTATCATTTTTTCGTAGCTTATGAGTTGGAAAAGCTCACAGCTAAGCATTGTTTGGTTGATTTTAAGCCTTATGCACCTTTTGGACACTAGTTAGGTTAGTTTGGCACTATATTTGTTGCACTTGGGCACTTGGTTGCAATTCGAGTCGTTAAGTCCTTTTTTCTAACATTTTGGTAGGTTATAAGTAGAGAAAGTTCACACTGAAGCATTCTTTGATTGCATTTACAACGTAGGCACCTTTTGGACACTACCTAGGTTGGTTTGGCATTATAGCTGTTGCACTTGGACACTTGATTTCCACTTCAGGTCGTTAAGTCCTTTTTCTCACATTTTTTAAAGTTATGATTTGGAAAATCTCACACTTAAGCATTTTTTTTGCTGTCTTTAAACCTTAGGAACCTTTTGGACATTAATAAGGTTTCTTTGGCACCATAGTTGTTGCACTTTGGCACTTGGTTGCAATTTCGGGTTGTTAAGTCCTTTTTTCTAACTTTTGTTAGGTTATGAGTCGGGAAAGCTAACACTTAAGCATTCTTTTGTTTCCTTTACAGCTTACGCACCTTGGTTTGGCACTATAGTTGTTGTACCTTGGCATTTGGTTGTCATTCCGGGTTGTTAAATTCTTTTTTCTAACTTTTTAGTTGGTTATGAGTCTAGAAAGCTCACATTTAAGCATTAGTTGGTTTTCTTTAAAGCTTAGGCACCTTTTGGACACTACTTAGGTTTATTTGGCACTATAGTAGTTGCATTTGGGCACTTGGTTGCGATTTTAGGTTGTTCAGACCTTTTTTTCTCACTTTTTGGTAGCTTATGCATTGGAAAAGCTCACAGTTAAGCATCGTTTGGTTGTCTTTAAATCTTAGGCACATTTTGGACACTAGTTAGGTTTGTTTGGCACTATAGTGTTGCATCTGGACACTTGGATGCAATTTGTGTCGTTAAGTCCTTTTTTCTAATATTTGAGTAGGTTATGAGTAGAGAAAGCTAACACTTAAACATTCTTTGTGTTGGAATTTATGTCCTAAAACAGAACAAGAATTCTAACCAACGATAACAAAAAAATCCACCTTAACCCTTGATCCATGCCGTCCATTGGGAGGTACAGCACTGGACATGATTGAGAACTATCGGTTCCCAGCCGCAAGTTTCGACATCGACAAAGATTTTCCAAGGGAAATGAAAATTTTGGAAATGGGTAGTGAAGAAAAATAAGGTTGAAAGAATTTTGTTTGGAGAGTGGACAAAATTATGACCGATGTGGAGAAAAGGGAACATATGGGGTTCGGTTTACTGGGATTTTCTTAAGGATTGTTGGAATAACAAAGAGATTGTGAGGAGATTTAAGGGCAACGACAAGAATGGCACAATGTTAAATCCCAAAAGACTAAATGGCCAATTGAATGTTTAAGTAGATTGATTTGCCTGTTAGCTGTTTTCTTGCTTCTTTACGGAAATGGGGTAGAAAGAGTAGAACGATGACATAGTTCACTTTGTTTTTCTCTTTACAAAGTAGCCAATGACTTAAAAGAAAGACATTGCACAACAAGACCATTAGAAAATAATATACGTAAGAAAGAATACAACGTAAGCAGAAAAGAAATGGAAGAAAAATACCCCAAAACTTCAAAATGCAATATGATCATAACAAATTTGTATCATCATGAACAGATCGAACAAACTCCAAAACAGATTTTGCAGTGGGCTTCCGACTCAAATAAACAGCCTCCATGCTTGCCAAATTCCTAAAGGCAGCGCAATTAAGCAGTAACCATCAATTCAAAACAACAGGAAAGACAGAAAGAGTTGCAATGCGTTAGTTTACTGTTTCAAATCGCTTTAGAAGGGGACCCTACAACAAATTCCGACCAGACCCAGAGGCCAGCTGCCGCTTGATCTTCTCCAAACTGTCCCCGGCATCTTCCGCTCTCTCCACCAACAACAATCATAAATTAAAAACATGTTGAGCCAACAAAGATACACACCAGCAAACTTTTGAACATAGGACCCTCCTAAACTACTCATTTTGAACATAGGACTTCCCCAACTATCTACTCATTCTGAACATACAACCTTGATAGAACATTATGTACTGTTTCTATTATATTGATATTTGAGACTTAAAGTTGCAATAGAAGAAAATTACAGAGAAATTACAAACAACAAGCAAAGAAACCCCCTAATCCAAAACAGAAATAAACACAATTCAAAATACTACAATTAAAACCAGAACAATTCTGGCAGGCCCTTCTTTTACTAAAACTGCCTGCCCTTTCCCATCTCCTCTCATCCATTTAACTTCCTGTTTTAGATAACTGTCATCCTTTTGAATAAGTAACTGTGTTGATTACTAACGTGTCTTACTTTCCTTTCTTCTATTATAAGTAAAATAACAATGGTGGTCTAACAGACCTCCTAAACTATCCACTCTAGAGCATGTTAAATCACCAATTCATCCAAAAACTAATGACGTAAATGTAATATTATATCTTCAACGTATTTGTAAATGTAAACTAATGACACTACAAGTGATTTTGAAACTAAGACATTGAAGCAGTCTGTTAGGAAGGGTGATGGAACCAGCAAGACTGGGGGGAGTTCTTTAAAACAATCAGAGGTCAAGAGAAAGAAGGGATCAGCTAAATCTATTTCTGGAAAAAACGTGAAAAGATTGTCAGGTGATGATGATAAAAAGGAACCACACCTGTGCTGAAACCAGCTCCAAAAATTGGAAGTAAATCAAAGGATCAAGGCACTCTTGAAATTGGAAGTAAACTTGGTAGCACAGGGAATACGTGGGGTTCGGCTTACAGGGATTTTTCTTAATGATTGTTGGAAGAACAAAGAGATTGTGAGGAGATTTAAGGGTAACGACACAAATGCAGAATGTTAAATCCAAAAAGGCAAAATGGCCAATTGAATATTTAAGGAAGTTTGATCTGCCTGCTAGCCGTTTTCTTGCTTCTTTATGGAAATGTTGCAGAAAGAATAGAACGATGACATAGTGCATAATGTGTTTCTCTTTACAAAGTAACCAATGACTTACAAGAAAGACACCACACAACAAATGACCATTGGAAAACAATATACATATGAAAAACTAAAAAATTTGCAGAAATTGAAAATGAAACTGGAAGTAGAAAAGAAATGGAAGAAAAATACCCTAAAAGTTGCAAGTGCAATAGGATCATAACAGATTGGTATCATCACGAACAAATCGAACAAACTCCAAAACAGATTTTGCAGTGGGCGTCCAACTAAAATAAACAGCATCCATGCTCGCCAAACGTTCCTAAGAAGTGACACCATTTCACAACAAGTAGCCAATGACTTAAAAGAAAGATATTGCACAACAAGTGACCATTAGAAAATAATAAACAGAAGAAAGAATAAAAAGATAAGCGGAAATTGGAAGAAGAAAAGAAATGGAAGAAAAATACCCCAAAATTTCAAAATCAGTATGATCATAACAAATTTGTATCATCATGGACAGATCGAACAAACTCCAAAACAGATTTTGCAGCGGGCTTCCGACTCAGATAAACCGCCTCCATGCTCCCAAAACATTCCCAAGAAAGGATTCAGCTCCCTACAAAAAACAATGTAACTAACTCAAGGTAAAAAAAAAAAAAAACAGAACAAGAACACTAACCAACTTTTAAGGAATCAGCACCCTGCCAACATGCATCACACCCCATAACTTTAATTTCTTCAAATAGAAAGGATTTAACTCAAAGTAAAAAAACAGAACACGAACTCTAACCAACAAAAATAGAAAACCAACCTTAACCCTTGATCCTTGCCGTCCATCGGGAGGTTCAGCACTGGACATGATCGAGAACATTCGTTCCCAGCCACAGGTTTGGCCATCGACAAAGATTTTCATAGGGAAATGAAATTTTTGGAAATGGGTAGTGAACAAAAGTAAGGCTGAAATGATTTTGTTTGGAGAGTGGGGAAAATTCTGGCGAGTGAGGAGAAAAGGGAATACATGGGGTTCGCGTTTACAGGAATTTTTCTTAACGATTGTTGGAAGAACAAAGAGATGTGAGGAGATTTAAGGGTAACGACACAAATGCAGAATGTTAAATCCAAAAAGGCGAAATGGCCAATTGAATATTTAAGGAAGTTTGATCTGCCTGCTAGCTGTTTTCTTGCTTCTTTATGGAAATGTTGCTGAAAGAGTAGAACGGTGACATAGTGCATAATGTGTTTCTCTTTACAAAGTAACCAATGACTTACAAGAAAGACACCACACAACAAATGACCATTGGAAAACAATATACATATGAAAAACTAAAAAATTTGCAGAAATTGAAAATGAAACTGGAAGTAGAAAAGAAATGGAAGAAAAATACCCTAAAAGTTGCAAGTGCAATAGGATCATAACAGATTGGTATCATCACGAATAGATCGAACAAACTCCAAAACAGATTTTGCAGTGGGCGTCCAACTAAAATAAACAGCATCCATGCTCGCCAAAACGTTCCTAAGAAGTGATACCATTTCACAACAAGTAGCCAATGACTTAAAAGAAAGCTATTGCACAACAAGTGACCATTAGAAAATAATATACAGAAGAAAGAATAAAAGATAAGCAGAAATTGGAAGAAGAAAAGAAATGGAAGAAAAATACCCCAAAACTTCAAAATGCAGTATGATCATAACAAATTTGTATCATCATGGACAGATCGAACAAACTCCAAAACAGATTTTGCAGCAGGCTTCCAAGTCAAATAAACAGCCTATTATCGAAGATTTGTTGAAGTTCGTGGATTCTTGGGTTGACAGGATATTATCGAAGTTTTGTAATGAATTATGGAAGTGTGGCTGCTCCTTTGACTCAACTATTGAAGAAAGGAGCATATGAATGGACTGTTGCAGCTGCTGAAGCTTTTGAGAATTTAAAGATGGCTACGATGACTCTTCCAAACTTAGCACTGCCAGATTTTTCCTTACCATTTGAAATAGAGACCGATGCTTCTGGATACGGGGTAGGTGCTGTCTTAATTCAAAATCATCGGCCAATTGCTTATTTTAGCCAGACATTAGCTTTGAGGGATCGTGCTAAACCAGTTTATGAACGGGAATTAATGGCTGTAGTTTTGGCTGTGCAACGCTGTAGACCTTATCTTTTGGGCAAGAGGTTTGTAGTGAAAACTGATCAACGATCATTGAAACTTTTATTGGAATAAAGGGTTATCCAACCTCAACATCAGAGGTGGATTGCTAAGCTTCTTGGCTACAATTTTGATGTCGTGTATAAACCGGGACTAGAAAACAAAGCAGCAGATGCCTTGTCTCGTGTCCCTCCTACTGCCAACTTAATCAACTTACTGTTGAGATCAGTTAAATTGGCAGTCCCCAACACTGAAGTTGACCCTAAATTAGTCCCAGAAATTAATGGGATGGATCTGAATTTCTTGTTCAATGATGAAGATATTCTCCCTATTAAAATTCCCCTGGATTTGCCTAAAGATTTAGTGTCTATAGTCGGTGATTGTGGAATCATTCTGGCTTAAATTAGATGTGCGCCTTTTCCTCCTCCCAGTCATTATTAAGGTTGTCTTCTGGAACACTAAGGGTTTGAACGACTCCTCTAAACGTGCAGCACTTAAAAAATTCATCAACAATTGTAGTCATGATTCAAGAATCTAAGAAGGACACCTTGAACTCGGCTTTTATAAAATCATTGTGGAGTTCTAAGGATATTGGCTGGGATTATGTGGCTTCTGTTGGATCTTCTGGGGAATTCTTACCATGTGGGACAGCAGTAAAATATCTGTAACAGAGGTCATTAAAAGACGCCTCTCTTAGTCAATCAAATGCCTCACTTTGTGCAAAAAGGTTTGTTGGATCACAAATGTCTATGGCCCTTGTGGTTGCAGAGAAAGGAAATTGGTTTGGCCCGAATTGTCTTCCTTGGCTGATTGTTCGGCCGTGGCCTGGTGCATAGGTGGGGATTTTAATATCACTCGTTGGGCCCGGGAAAGATTTCCTTTTGGCAGAAGTACTAGAGGAATGTCATTATTCAATAAGTTTATTCACATGGTTTCTCTCATGGAAATTCCATTGCAAAATGGAAGGTTCACTTGGTCTAGAGACGGTAATTCTCCTTGAAGATCATTATTAGACAGATTCTTCATAAATCAGATGTGGGATGTTTGTTTTGAAAATTCTCGGGTTTCTCGAAAAGCACGCATCTTCTCGGATCACTTTCCTTTATTCTTGGAGGCTGGTTCTTTTCTTTGGGGTCCCTCTCCTTTTCGGTTTTGTAACAGCTGGTTGGTGTCCAGTGATTCTAATCAGATTATTGTTGAAACAGTGAGCAACTCTAACTTCCAGGGATGGGCTGGTTTCATTCTTCATGAGCAGTTGAGATCAGTTAAATTGGCAGTAAAAGCTTGGAATATTGCTGCGCAAGCTAAGGTAAAAAAAAACAGAGAAATCCTTGATGTCAAAATTAGAAAAATATGATTCTGTGGCTGAGTTGATTGGATTAAATCAAGAAGAGTTGAATTCTAGAGTGCTTTGCAAGCGGAATTACTTAGTATTTATCAAAACGAAGAGCGTAATTTTATTCAGAAGAGTAAACTCAATTGGCTTTCTTCGGGTGATGAGAATACGGGCTTCTTCCACCGGTTTCTAAATGCGAAAAAAAGAAGGAACCTCATAACTGAATTAAAAAATGATGATGGGGTTGTCTCGACTTCATTCCGCGACATTGAAAGGCTTGTGCTGGAATTTTTTGAGTCACTTTATACCAGAATTCCGGGGGACAGATTCATCCCTATTAACAGTAATTGGTCTTGTGTTTCCTCAATTCAGAATGAGGCTCTTGTTACCCAATTTTCAGTGGAGGAGATCTTTAAGGCATTAAAGGCACTTGGCAACAATAAAGCTCCGAGCCCGGATGGCTTCACAGTGAAGTTCCTAATCACCCAATGGTCTATTTTCAAGGATATCTTCAAATCACTAATGTCTGATTTCCACAGAAATGGAAGATTAGATGCTTGCATCCAAGAAAACTTCATTTGTTTAGTGCAGAAAAAAGAGAATGTGACTCTAGTCAAGGATTTCCGTCCAATCAGCCTTACTACGTTAGCATACAAGGTTGTTGCAAAGGTTTTATCTGAACGTCTAAAACAAGTTATGGATGCAATTATAAGCCCCACTCAAAGCGCCTTTATTGAAGGTAGGCAAATTCTTGACCCAATATTAATTGCTAACGAGGCCGTGGAAGATTATAGGGCAAAACGGAAAAAAGGATGAATTTTAAAACTTGACTTGGAAAAAGCCTTCGATAGGGTGAATTGGAACTTTTTAGACAAAAATTTATCTTTGAAAAAGTTTAGTTCAAAATGGATATCATGGATAATGGGCTGCCTAAAAAATCCAAAGTATTCAGTCTTCATCAATGGTAAGCCTAGAGGCCGGATAACAGCATCTAGAGGTATCCGCCAAGGGGACCCCCTCTCCCCCTTTTTATTCCTCCTAGTAAGTGAGGTTTTAGGAGAAATCATAAACAAGCTTCATATTAACAGCCAGTTTGAAGGTTTCCTTGTTGGCAAAGACTTGATCCACCTCCCTTTGCTTCAATTTGTCGATGATACTCTTCTCTTTTTATTCCAGCTTCCGATTATATATTTAGGTCTCCCTTTGGGAGGCTACCCTCGACAAAAGTCTTTTTGGCAACCAGTCATTGATCGAATTCACAAGAAACTTGAAAGGTGGAAAAGATATAACATCTCTAGAGGCGGAAGACAAACCTTATGCAACTCAGTTCTGGTTAGCCTTCCTACATACTACCTACTTTATTTTCTGTACCTGAAAATGTGGCTGCCTCTTTGTTAAAGTGAGTTTTCGGAGTGAAGGAAAAGGTCTGCAATACTCCTTGAAAGACAGGGGAAGCAGAAGATTGGTGTTCATATTCTGGTTTGCTTATTAGTATTTTGTTGTTCGGAATTTTGGATTAGGAGGTTTTCTTTGTTTGATGTTTGTGAATTATATGTAACGTGACTCATTTTCTGAGGTTCACGGTTTGCTTATGTTGTAAGTTGTGTTTGAATTGTCAATATAATAGAAACACTACATCAGTGTTCTATCATGATGTCATCCTTGGAATGCAATGGCTGCACACGTTGGGGTAACTGAAGTGGATTGGCGGAAACTCACTTTAACTTTCATACAAAATGAAAAGAATGTTGTTATAAGGGGTGACCCGAGTTTGACAAAGACTAGAGTGAGTCTGTAACACATGATGGAGACATGGACACCATCTGATTACGGTTTCTTGACCAAATGTTGAGCTATGGAGGGAGGAATGACATTTACCGAACTATATGGAAGGAAAGATGGGAAGTGCTTGTTAGTTGGAAAGGAATACCACCTCATGAGGCTACATGGGAGAATTGTGATGATGTTACACAAAAGCTTCCTCATTTCCCACTTTGTGAACAAGGTGTCTTTGGAGAGGGAGAGTAATGATAGACCACCAATTGCAATACAATATAGCAGAAGAAAGACAAGTGGAATTGCACGTGCACAGGTGATGGAATTGGAGGAAGTGGAAACCACCTTAGTGGGGACAACAGTTAGTTACAGGGGGAGGTTAAAAGGGAGAGATGGAAGGAAAGATGGGGGTTGGTTAATCAGTTTCTGGAAGTGGAGGGGCTGTATTTTCTGGAGAGCAGAATTACAGAAGTTGTTCAGTTACTTTAATCTTAGAAAGTGTTTTCCATTATCGTAAACTACTTTTGATGTTTGAATGTTTTATTTTGTACTTGGTTATTGTCTGTAATAGTACTTATTTGTTCTGTGTTTTCAAGACTGGTTTGAGTATTGTATTCTGTAATAGTTTGGTTGCTTAATGAACAAATAAGAACCATTACTTGGTGTTCTATCAGCTTCTCAATCAAGCATTAACATCTCAATAAGGTATTATACATGCAATCAAACAATCACAACATACATACCATTTACTCGAGACGACCTAAAACATGCTCAAAACGTGTCTAAGTTTCACTTGAACTTTCAAAACGACCTAAAACAGCTTACGTGTAGGTTCGTAACTCATAACCTACGAAAAAAGTTCAAACATTGTGAAAAAAGCACTACAAGACCCAAAATGGCAACCAAGTGTGTAAGTGCAACAAACTTAATTCAAACCAACCTAAAACGTGCTCAAAACGTGTCTAGGTATTACTTGAGTTTTCAAAACGACCTAGCAAATCCTAAGTGTAAGTTCGTAACTCATAATCTACCAAAAAGGTTGAAAAAAGCATTTCAAGACCAAAAATGACAACCATGTGTGTAAGTGCAACAAACTCAATCTAACCTAAAATGAATTCAAAACGTGTGTAAGTATCACTTGAATTTTCAAAACGACCAAGCAATGCTTAAGTGTAAGTTTGTAACTCACAACCTACCAAAATTTCAAAATGTGTGAAAAAAAGTACTTCAAGACCAACATGTCAATCAAATGTGTTTTAAACTTAGTTTCAAACCAACCTAAAACGAGTTCAAAACGTGTCTAAGTTTCACTTGAACTTTCAAAACGACCTAAAACAGCTTACTTGTAGATTCATAACTCATAACTTACGAAAAAAGTTCAAATAGTGTGAAAAAAGCACTACAAGACCCTAAATGGCAACCAAGTGTGTAAGTGCAACAAACTTAGTTTCAAACCAACCTAAAACGTGCTCAAAACGTGTCTAGGTATTACTTGAGTTTTCAAAACGACCTAGCAAATCCTAAGTGTAAGTTCGTAACTCATATCTATCAAAAGGTTGAAAAAAGCATTTCAAGACCAAAATGACAACCAAGTGCAACAAACTAAATCTAACCTAAAATGTATTCAAAACGTGTGTAAGTATCACTTGAATTTTCAAACGACCAAGCAATGCTTAAGTGTAAGTTTGTAACTCACAACCTACCAAAATTTCAAAAAAGTATGAAAAAAGTACTTCAATGTAAAAACTTAGTTTCAAACCAACCTAAAATGAGTTCAAAAACATCTCTAAGTTTCACTTGAAATTTTCAAAACGACCTAAACGAATATTCAATACAAGTTCATAAGTCATAACCTAGCAAAAAGTTCAAAATTTTTTAAAAAGACACTCCAAAACCCAAAATGTCAAGTGTGTAAGTGCAACGAACTTAGTTCTATACAAACCTAACAAGTATTGAAAACACGTATAAGTTTTCAAACACCCTAACACCGCTTAAGTGTAACTTTATAACTCATAACTTACCAAAAATTTCAAAAAGTGTGAAAAAAAATCTTTCAAGACTCAAAATGGCAAACATGGCTATATGTAAAACTAACTTAGTTTGTAGCAACCTAAAGGATGTTCAAAAAATGTTTAAGTATCACTCGAACTTTAAAAACGACCTAATAATGCTTTAGTGTTACTTCATAACTCATAACCTACCAAAAAGTTCAAAAAATGTAGAAAAACTCCAAAATCCAAAATGGCAACCAAGTGTGTAAGTGCAACAAACTTAGTCTCAACTTTAAAATTAGTGCGAGTTGGGAAATGTATTAACTCAAGCATGATGTAAAAACTTGAAACGACTTAAATATTTTATTCACCATCACATAAAAACAGTAATTAAATATAGATAACATGTGTAAATAAAGGGAGAATCACCTTTCTAGCAGTAGCTTTAGAGTAAGACCAAACACCATCCTCCTACTTTGTAAATCTGCTCGATTGTCTACTTTGTTCTACACTCGTCATTTCACCGTCTCAGGCCATCCATTGAATTGGCCACCCAGCCTTGGAATACAAGAGTATGTCTCAGCCTATTAACAAATACCACTAAAACTAAGCAAGACGAAGAAAAAAGTTTTCAAAAAATTACCTAACTTTTAGGTCTTCATGTGACCTTTAAGTACTTCTGTTTTCTCCTTCAACTCTTTGACAGATTGCTGAAATTATGTGTTTCTGCAATGTTTACCAGAACATGAAAGATTCATTACGAAAATAAATACCATGAATACAAACCATGAAGAAATAGTAAAAGAGTCGATACAAGAAGAAAAAAGTTCACTTGAAAACGACCTAAAACAGTATCACTTGAACAAAATGTGTCTAAGTATCACTTGAACTTTCAAAACGACCTAAAACAGCTTACGTGTAGGTTCGTAACTCATAACCTACGAAAAAAGTTCCAATAGTGTGAAAAAAGCACCACAAGACCCAGAATGGCTACCAAGTGTGTAAGTGTAACAAACTTAGTTCAAACCAACCTAAAACGTGCTCAAAACGTGTCTAGGTATTACTTGAGTTTTCAAAACGACCTAGCAAATCCTAAATGTAGGTTCGTAACTCATAATCTACCAAAAAGGTTCAAAAAAGCATTTCAAGACCAAAAATGACAACCAAGTGCAACAAACTCAATCTAACCTAAAACGTATTCAAAACATGTTGAGCCAACAAAGATACACACCAACAAACTTTTGAACATAGGACCCTCCTAAACCATCTACTCACTTTTGAACATAGGACTTCCTCAACTATCTACTCACTTCTGAACATACAACCATGATAGAACACTGATGTACTGTTTCCTATTATATTGATATTTGAAACTCAAAGTTACAATAATAAGAAAATTACAGAGAAATTACAAACAACAAGCAAAGAAACCCTCCTAATCCAAAAGACAAATAAACACAATTCAAAATACTACAATTAAAACCAGAACAAGATCGTGAGCCCTCTGCTTCCCCTATCTCTCATGGAGTATTGCAGGCCCTTCCTTTTACTAAAAACTGCCTGCCCTTTCCCACCTCCCTCTCATCCATTTAACTTCCAGTTTTAGATAACTGTCATCTTTTTTAAGTAATTGTTGTTGGTTCCTAACGTGCCTTATTTTTCTTTCTTCTATTATAGGTAAACAACAATGGTGGCCTAACAGCCTCATAAACTATCCACTCTAGACCATGTTAAATCACCAATTCATCCAAAAACTTACGAGATAAATGTAATATTATATCTTCAACTTAAATATGCTTTTGACCATAACCAGTGGGTTTGTTGAAATTGAATGATCAATCCATAAAATAAAAATGAAGTTGGAAGTAGAAGAAATGGGAGGAAGAAAAATACCCCAAAAGTTCTAAAAGCGATATGATCTCAACAAATTGTATCATGATGAACAGATCGAACAAGCCCCAAAACAGATTTTGCAGTGGGATTCCGACTCGGATAAACTGACTCCATGCTCACCAAAACATTCCTAATAAAGGATTCAGCTTGCTATCAACATGCATCACAACCCATAACGTTAAATTCTTCAAAACCAATGCAATTAAATCAAAGCAGAAAAAACAGAACAAGAACTCAAACCAACGATAACAAAAGAATAAACCTTAACCGTTGATCCTTGCAGTCCATTGGGAGGTTCAGCACCGGGGACATGATCGACAACAATCGATTCCCAGCTGCAGGTTTCGGTATCGACAAAGAATTTCCAAGGAAATGAAAATTTTGGAAATGGGTAGTGAAGAAAAATAAGGTTGAGAGGATTTTGTGTGGAGAGTGGGAAAAACTCCGGCCAGTGGGGAGAAAAGGGAAGACATGGGGTTCGGTTTACAGGGATTTTTCTTAATGATTGTTGGAAGAACAAAGAGGTTGTGAGGAGATTTAAGGGCAACCAAAAGAATGGCTGAATGTTTGATCTGGCTTGCTTCTTTATGGAAATGTCGTAGAAACAGTAGAACGATGACATAGTTCCCTTTGTTTTTCTATTCACCAAAAACCAATGACTTAAAAGAAAGACATTGCACCACATATGAGCATTAGAAAACAATATACATAAGAAAGAATAAAAAATATGCAGAAATTGAAAATGAAATTGGAAGTAGAAAAAAAATGGAACGAAGAACAATACCCCAAAATTTCCAAATGCATTATGATCATAAAAAATTTGTATCAACATGAACTGATCGAATAAGCTCCAAAATGGATATTGCAGTGGGATTCCGACTCAGATAGGCAGTGTACAGTCTTGCCAAAACGTTCCTAAGAAAGGATCATCAAAACCCATAACTTTAAATTCTTCAAAAATAATGGAATTAAGTCAAGGCAGTACAATAAAACAAAAACTCTAACAAACGATAAGAAAGAAATAAACCTTCACCCGTGATCCTTGTAGTCCATTCGGGAGTTCAGCACTGGACTTGATCGAGAACAATCAGTTCCAAGATGCAGGTTTCGGCATAGACGATGATTTTCCAAAAAGCGAAATGAATTTTTTGGAAATGGGTTGTAAAGAAAAATAAGGTTGGAAAGATTTTGTTTCGAGAGTGGGCAAAATTCTGGCCGGCGTGGAGAAAAGGAAAGACATGGGGCTCCGATTCTAGGGATCTTTCTCAATGATTGTTGGAAGAACAAAGAGTTTGTGAGGAGATTTAAGGGCAACGACAAGAATGGCACAATGTTAAATCCCAAAAGACTAAATGGCCAATTGAATGTTTAAGCAGATTGATATGCCTGTTAGGTGTTTTCTTGCTTCTTTACAGAAATGGGGTAGAAAGAGTAGAACGATAACATAGTTCACTTTGTTCTTCTCTTTACAAAGTAGCCAACGACTTAAAAGAAAGACATTGCACAACAAGTGACCATTAAAATAATATACATACGAAAGAATAAAAAATAAGCAGAAATTGGAAGTAGAAAAGAAATGGAAGAAAAATACCAAAACTTCAAAATGCAATATGACATAACAAATTTGTATCATCATGGACAGATCGAACAAACTCCAAAACAGATTTTGCAGTGGGCTTCCGACTCAAATAAACAGCCTCCATGCTCCCCAAAACGTTCCTAAGAAGTGACACCATTTCACAACAAGTAGCCAATGACTTAAAAGAAAGATATTGCACAACAAGTGACCATTAGAAAATAATAAACAGAAGAAAGAATAAAAAGATAAGCGGAAATTGGAAGAGAAAAGAAATGGAAGAAAAATACCCCAAAACTTCAAAATGCAATATGATCATAACAAATGTGTATCATCATGGACAGATCGAACAAACTCCAAAACAGATTTTGCAGCAGGCTTCCGACTCAAATAAACAGCCTCCATGCTCCCCAAAACGTTCCTAAGAAAGGATTCAGCTCCCTACCAACCAACATGCATCACATCCCATAACTTTCATTTCTTCATAAACAATGTAACTAACTCAAGGTAAAAAAAAAAAACAGACAGAACACTAACCAACTTCTAAGGAATCAGCTCCCTGCCAACATGCATCACATCCCATAACTTTAATTTCTTCAAAATACAAAGGATTTAACTCAAAGTAAAAAAAAAAAACAGAACACGAACTCTAACAACAAAAATAGAAAAACCAACCTTAACCTTGATCCTTGCAGTCCATCGAGAGGTTCAGCACTGGACATGATCGAGAACATTCGGTTCCAGCCACAGGTTTGGCCATCGACAAAGATTTTCAGAGGGAAATGAAATTTTTGGAAATGGGTAGTGAACAAAATAAGGCTGAAATGATTTTGTTTGGAGTGGGGAAAATTCTGGCGAGTGAGGAGAAAAGGAATACATGGGTTCGTTTACAGGAATTTTTCTTAACGATTGTTGGAAGAACAAAGAGATGTGAGGAGATTTAAGGGTAACGACACAAATGCAGAATGTTAAATCCAAAATGGCGAAATGGCCAATTGAATGTTTAAGGAAGTTTGATCTGCCTGCTAGCTGTTTTCTTGCTTCTTTATGGAAATGTTGCAGAAAGAGTAGAACGATAACATAGTGCATAATGTGTTTCTCTTTACAAAGTAACCAATGACTTACAAGAAAGACACACAACACAATGACCATTGGAAAACAATATACATATGAAAAACTATAAAATTGGCAGAAATTGAAATTGAAATTGGAAGTAGAAAAGAAATGGAAGAAAAATACCCTAAAAGTTGCAAGTGCAATAGGATCATAACCAATTAGTATCACCATCAATAGATCGAACAAGCTCCAAAATGGATTTTACAGTGTGATTCTGACTCACATAAGCAGCCTCCAGGACTGGGAAATCGTTTCTAAGAAAGGATCATCACAACCCATAACTTTAAATTATTCAAAAACAATGCAATGAAATCAAACAGAAAAAATAGAATAATAACTAAAAAATAAACCTTAACCTTGATCCTTGATCCTTGCAGTGGATTGGAAGGTCGGCACTCGACAAGATCGAGAACAATGGATTCCTATCAGCAGGTTTCGGCATCGACAAAGGATTTCGGAGGGAAATGATAATTTTGGAAATGGGTGGTGAAGAAAAATAAGGTTGAAACGATTTTGTTTGGGGAGTGGGAAAAATTGTGGTCGATGGGGAGAGAAGGGAAGACATGGGGTTCGGTTTACAGGGATTTAACAAAGAGATTGTGAGGAGATTTAAGAGCAACGACAAGAATGGCAGAATGTTAAAACCCAAAAGACTAAATGGCCAATTGAATGTTTAAGCAGATTGATCTGCCTGTTAGTTGTTTTCTTGCTTGTTTACGGAAATGGGGTAGAAAGAGTAGAAAGATAACATAGTTCACTTTGTTCTTCTCTTTATAAAGTAGCCAATGACTTAAAAGAAAGACATTGCACAACAAGTGACCACTAGAAAATAATATACAGAAGAAAGAATAAAAAGATAAGCAGAAATTGGAAGAAGAAAAGAAATGGAAGAAAAATACCCCAAAACTTTAAAATGCAGTATGATCATAACAAATTTGTATCATCATGGACAGATCGAACAAACTCCAAAACAGATTTTGCAGCAGGCTTCCAACTCAAATAAACAGCCTCCATGCTCCCCAAAACGTTCCTAAGAAAGGATTCAGCTCCCTACCAACCAACATGCATCACATCCCATAACTTTCATTTCTTCAAAAACAATGTAACTAGCTCAAGGTAAAAAAAAAAAAACCAGAAAAAGAACACTAACCAACTTTAAGGAATCAGCTCCCTGCCAACATGCATCACATCCCATTACTTTAATTTCTTCAAATACAAAGGATTTAACTCAAAGTAAAAAAAAAAACAGAACACGAACTCTAACCAACAAAAATAGAAAAACCAACCTTAACCTTGATCCTTGCAGTCCATCGAGAGGTTCAGCACTGGACATGATCGAGAACATTCGGTTCCCAGCCACAAGTTTGGCCATCGACAAAGATTTTCAGAGGAAATGAAATTTTTGGAAATGGGCAGTGAACAAAAATAAGGCTGAAATGATTTTGTTTGGAGAGTGGGCAAAATTCTGGTGAGTGAGGAGAAAAGGGAATACATGGGGTTCGGTTTACAGGGATTTTTCTTAATGGTTGTTGGAAGAACAAAGAGATGTGATGAGGTAAATGTAATATTATATCTTCTAACCATTGTCAACTTAAATATGCTTTTGACTATAACAAGTGGGTTTGCTGAAATTGAATGATCAATCCCACGAAAACTCTGAAACCAGGGGATCTCGGCGCGCATTTTACTTGACCTAAGCGGCTGGCTTGGCTCCCTCTTTTTTTCTCTCTCCTCTCTACCGGCTGCCATGCTGGGTGAAGAACTCTAAGCACCTACTAGGCGGGATCGGGTTTTGCTTAGGCAAGAAAAGCGGAGAGGATCCCACGAAAACTCTGAAACCGGGGGATCTCGGCACGCGTTTTACTTGACCTAAGCGGCTGGCTTGGCTCCCTTTTTTTTTTCTCGCTCCTCTCACAGGCTGCCATGCTGGGTGAAGAACTCTAAGTACCTACTAGGCGGGGGTCGGGTTTTGCTTAGGCAAGAAAAGCAGAGAGGATCCCCACGAAAACTCTGAAACCGGGGATCTCGGCGCGCATTTTACTTGATCTAAGCGGCTGGCTAGCTTGGCTCCTCTTTTTTTTCTCTCTCCCTCTCTACCGGCTGCCATGCTTGGTGAAGAAATCTAAGGACCTACTAGGCGGATCGGGTTTTGCTTAGGCAATAAAAGCGGAGAGGATCCCCACGAAAACTCTGAAACCGGGGATCTCGGCACGCATTTTACTTGACCTAAGCGACTGGCTTGGCTCCCTCTTTTTTTTCTCGCTCCTCTCTACCGGCTGCCATGCTGGGGAACTCTAGTGACCCACTAGGCGGGGGTCGGGTTTTGCAACCCTTAGCAGCTTGGTCGTATTGTTTTGTTTCTATCGGCTGTTATGTTGGGTGAAGAACTCTAAGAACTTGCCGACTTTGCTTTCTACCTGACCTAACAATCATGTTTTGCTTTCAAACAATCTTATACAAATGTGTATGGCCAAAAGAGGGATTTAAAATTAATATAAAAAAGGCATTAGAATATGGCAAAAAAGGGGATTAAAATTGAGATAAAAAAGAGAACCGCACATATTATTATGTACATAATTCACAATATTCAGAAAATGAACCAAGTGTTCTACTCATTTCTAAGCTATCAATATATGCATTTTCAACATATGTAACATATTCAAAGAACAAATACAATCACAAATTCGAGCTCCGTTCTCATGCGTTAGGCATACATGCTTTTTTATGCTAAAAAGCGAAGTAGACATGGCTATAGAGAGCATTGCAAAAGTTTCTAAATTTTGACATTTTTAGCAAAATTTGCAAAATGAAAATTTCCCAAAGGACATGGAATGTGCAAGGCTACAACCCCACCCCCCACTTAAAAATATGCATTGTCCTCAAAGCATTTTAAGCAAGATTCTACGGATGGAAAAAAAAAGAAAAAGGAGAACAGAAGACCTCCCCTTGTAACCTAGTTTCTTCATGGAAGCTTGCTTGCAAAGATCCCAAGTTTGGTTATATTTCATTTTCCTTTATTCCTACAAAAAAAAACAAAAATTTCCATCGAATTTTATTAAAAGGTTAAACTAAAAATTTTAGAAAAATGTGCAGAATTGTTTAAGCTCGGTTGCATTTTCTAAGCATCACTTGAATTATTAAAACGACCTAACAAATATTCAATACAAGTTCGTAATTCATAACCTACCAAAAAGTTCAAAAAGATTGTTGTAGGTGTTCCACCAAACCTTTTGTAAATTACATACATCAATAAGAAAGAAGCAAAATTCCATTTGAATTATTTTTGATAAAGCCCATTAAAAAAAAAAGTTCAAAATGCACTTTGAGACCTAAAATGACAACCAAGTATGCAAGTGAAACAAACTTAGTCTTAAACAAGTCTCAAAATGGCAATCAAGTGGGTAAGGTCAACAAACTTAGTATCTCTTGATTTGAAATTTGAAAAATATTTGTAAGGTGTGATAAATTCAAAATCAAATCATTTTATGTTTATGTTGTTGAATTTAAAGAAATCAAATGATTATAAATCAACTTTTAAAAAATAAAAAATTTGTTTCTAGACATCCATATTCTTACCGATTAGAATTCAACTTACATATTCTCTTTTTTACTTAATATCTAAAATTTACATATACTTTAAAATTTATTTCTTCTCTTTTCATTTTTTCTCATATTTCATTTTTCAAGATTTAAATAGTTTTTTTGTTTTATCTGTACTTTTTTTGATAGGTTATGAGTTATGAGCTTATAGTTTAGCATTGTTAGGTCGTTTTGAAAATTCAAGTGATACTCCAAGGTTATTCTTGGAATATTCTTTTACATTATATTTGTTAAATCACTATTTAATTTATTAAGAGCTTGATAAATAACCACTAAACTAAAACCATAGAGGATAATTGATAGACCACTAGTACATGTTCTATCACTAACTAACAGACGGTAAAACTTTGTTATATTTGTGAATATCTTCAGCAATTTTATCATTTAAGACAATTTTTCGTATAATATCGACATGAACATCGTAAGAAAACTCAAATTAAGTAAGTTAAATTAAAAAAAAAAATTGTATGAATGTTTCGAGAACCATTAATTATAAATTCAACATTTTTGAATGAAAAATTGGATTGGTTTGTGGTGACGGCTAACATGCATGTCTAACAATTATTTTCAATTTCTAATACTTTCATCCATTGCCAAAGTTGGAAACTAATGTTCACAATTTTTTTTTATCTTATTAAATGAAATTTCACATTTCTTGAAAATTATGGATTATAATTATTTGAAAAAAAAATATATTTTTTTTGCTTTATCATTACTGACAATTTTATCTCAGTTTTTGGAGTAAAATTTGATTTTTTTAGTCTAAATTTTAAAAACAAAATATTTGTTTTAGTTATAAAGAAATTGTTTTGGGTTTTAAATGAGCTTTATCACAAATAATTCAAATATATTTTAAATGGGTTTTTCTTCACTAAATCCTTTATAGTTTTTCCCTCATCTCCCCTTCTCTCTCACTCACGTTTCCCTCAATCAAATATGAATACTACGGCTGGAGTTTTATGAAAAAAGCCAAAGCCCCTTATTGGATTTGAACCGATGACTTACGCCTTACCATGACGTTACTCTACCACTGAGTTAAAAAGCCTATTTGATTCAATTTCTGAGTAAGCCACTAGCCACGATGAGTCTAGTGTATATAATTCTTATAAATTATAAATAATAAGATATGTACATAAATATATCTTATCCACATAGTCGCTCATTGAGGAACTGGATTTATCTAATGAGTATAGGTAAAATGGTTTTTTATATTGGATTTATCAATGCAATGAATTGTTTCATCATAAGACCGATCCCTAATTAAATTGATGAGCCTCATCCTAACGAAATGAACTTGATTCATACATGTACACACACGAATTGAACATAGATACATTCATCGAATCGTTGATAAAGCAATTCTACTTGGCGAGGAAAAAATTTTCAATAACTTGTTGATCCCTATCCCCAGATTTTAAAGATTTTTTTTTTTGAATATTTATTATTTTTGTTTATTTTAGACATTTCTTCTAATCACTATTTTCATTTGATATTCTATAATAAGTAATATAACTATATATTCCAATTTGCAAATTTATGTATATTATTTAAATTAAATAAATAAAAAAAAATTAAATAAATAAATAAATAATGCAATTGAATTTTAAATAAAAGAATTTCTTCCCCTACTTCTTCTCTAACGGCTCTTTCTCTCTACTTTCTCGTCCTCTCCCCTTCTCTTATCTTCTTCGTCTTCCTCAAAATCGCGATTCACGGCCATCTTCTTCTCCTAGCCCTAACAGCGCTGGATTTCTCAACTGTCGATCGAGTGACAATCATGCCTGCCTGCTTGACAAAGCCTTTTCGGTCTACCAATAAAGGAAAAGCGATTGCTGGTGACACGAAAGCTGTGCTCGACGCTCTTTTTCCTATTCCACTGCGCGTCGTGGTCTTTCCCTTGCTCTTTGGATGACTACTGTGGACGAAGAGCACAACTACTTCCAGTCTCTGGTCGATAAGTACCCAAGGAAGGTAAATTCCAGCGGAGAAAGTCGAGAGCTCCTTAGTTGATCACAAATCCTTCCAAATTCTTTGTTCGTAGACTAATTTGAAATCCTTCCAAATTCTTTGTTCGTAGACTAATTTGAAATCCTTCCAATATGGATCCATGCTGTCTTTTATATCCATAAGATACCAATTAGATTGTGTTAATTATTGTTTATAAGAAAATATTTGTGTGCAGAGTTGCAGTGGGTAAATCTTAATGGCTGCCAGAAAATTGGTTCGGATATATTACTCTCAACACAAAGTATTTTTTATCAGTTTACTTCCCATCGGGTATTTGCTCTTCCTATGCTTTATCCTTATCCCATCTTTCTCCGCTCTAGTCTTCATAGGATGGATTTCTGTGGTGTAAATTTATTCATCTACTTTGTTTGATTTATGGTTGCATTTAGGGAGAAGGTAAATTACATAAGCCAAAGTAGTTATGGAAAACATCTCCAATTTACAGCAAGTTAAAGAAAAAAAAAGAAGAGAAAAACAGCAGTTCAAAAAAACTGGGCATCTTGCTTCTTTCTTATTGATGTATGTAATTTACAAAAGGTTTGGTGGAACACCTACAACAATCTTTTTGAACTTTTTGGTAGGTTATGAATTACGAACTTGTATTGAATATTTGTTAGGTCGTTTTAATAATTCAAGTGATGCTTAGAAAATGCAACCGAGCTTAAACAATTCTGCACATTTTTCTAAAATTTTTAGTTTAACCTTTTTAATAAAATTCGATGGAAATTCTTGTTTTCTTTTTGTAGGAATAAAGGAAAATGAAATATAAAAACTTGGGATCTTTGCAAGCAAGCTTCCATGAAGAAACTAGGTTACAAGGGGAGGTCTTCTGTTCTTTTTTTTTTTTTTTCCATCCGTAGAATCTTGCTTAAAATGCTTTGAGGACAATGCATATTTTTAAGTGGGGGGTGGGGTTGTAGCCTTGCACATTCCATGTCCTTTGGGAAATTTTCATTTTGCAAATTTTGCTAAAAATGTCAAAATTTAGAAACTTTTGCAATGCTCTATGCTTAGAATAAGTACCATGTCTACTTCGCTTTTTAGCATAAAAAAGCATGTATGCCTAACGCATGAGAACGGAGCTCGGATTTGTGATTGTATTTGTTCTTTGAATATGTTACATATGTTGAAAATGCATATATTGATAGCTTAGAAATGAGTAGAACACTTGGTTCATTTTCTGAATATTGTGAATTATGTACATAATAATATGTGCGGTTCTCTTTTTTATCTCAATTTTAATCCCCTTTTTTGCCATATTCTAATGCCTTTTTTATATTAATTTTAAATCCCTCTTTTGGCCATACACATTTGTATAAGATTGTTTGAAAGCAAAATATGATTGTTAGGTCAGGTAGAAAGCAAAGTCGGCAAGTTCTTAGAGTTCTTCACCCAACATAACAGCCGATAGAAACAAAACAATACGACCAAGCTGCTAAGGGTTGCAAAACCCGACCCCCGCCTAGTGGGTCACTAGAGTTCCCCAGCATGGCAGCCGGTAGAGAGGGAGCGAGAAAAAAAAGAGGGAGCCAAGCCAGCCGCTTAGGTCAAGTAAAATGCGTGCCGAGATCCCCCGGTTTCAGAGTTTTCGTGGGGATCCTCTCCGCTTTTATTGCCTAAGCAAAACCCGATCCCGCCTAGTAGGTCCTTAGATTTCTTCACCAAGCATGGCAGCCGGTAGAGAGGGAGAGAGAAAAAAAGAGGGAGCCAAGCCAGCCAGCCGCTTAGATCAAGTAAAATGCGCGCCGAGATCCCCCGGTTTCAGAGTTTTCGTGGGGATCCTCTCCGCTTTTCTTGCCTAAGCACCCCGCCTAGTAACTTAGAGTTCTTCACCCAGCATGGCAGCCTGTGAGAGGGAGCGAGAAAAAAAAAGGGAGCCAAGCCAGCCGCTTAGGTCAAGTAAAACGCGCGCCGAGATCCCCCGGTTTCAGAGTTTTCGTGGGGATCCTCTCCGCTTTTCTTGCCTAAGCAAAACCCGATCCCGCCTAGTAGGTGCTTAGAGTTCTTCACCCAGCATGGCAGCCGGTAGAGAGGGAGAGAGAAAAAAAAGAGGGAGCCAAGCCAGCCGCTTAGGTCAAGTAAAATGCGCGCCGAGATCCCCGGTTTCAGAGTTTTCGTGGGATTGATCATTCAATTTCAGCAAACCCACTTGTTATAGTCAAAAGCATATTTAAGTTGACAATGGTTAGAAGATATAATATTACATTTACCTCATCACATCTCTTTGTTCTTCCAACAACCATTAAGAAAAATCCCTGTAAACCGAACCCCATGTATTCCCTTTTCTCCTCACTCGCCAGAATTTTGCCCACTCTCCAAACAAAATCATTTCAGCCTTATTTTTGTTCACTGCCCATTTCCAAAAATTTCATTTCCCTCTGAAAATCTTTGTCGATGGCCAAACTTGTGGCTGGGAACCGAATGTTCTCGATCATGTCCAGTGCTGAACCTCCCGATGGACTGCAAGGATCAAGGGTTAAGGTTGGTTTTTCTATTTTTGTTGGTTAGAGTTCGTGTTCTGTTTTTTTTTTACTTTGAGTTAAATCCTTTGTATTTGAAGAAATTAAAGTTATGGGATGTGATGCATGTTGGCAGGGAGCTGATTCCTTAAAAGTTGGTTAGTGTTCTTTTTCTGTTTTTTTTTTTTTTTTTACCTTGAGCTAGTTACATTGTTTTTGAAGAAATGAAAGTTATGGGATGTGATGCATGTTGGTTGGTAGGGAGCTGAATCCTTTCTTAGGAACGTTTTGGGGAGCATGGAGGCTGTTTATTTGAGTTGGAAGCCTGCTGCAAAATCTGTTTTGGAGTTTGTTCGATCTGTCCATGATGATACAAATTTGTTATGATCATACTGCATTTTGAAGTTTTGGGGTATTTTTCTTCCATTTCTTTTCTTCTTCCAATTTCTGCTTATCTTTTTATTCTTTCTTCTGTATATTATTTTCTAATGGTCACTTGTTGTGCAATGTCTTTCTTTTAAGTCATTGGCTACTTTATAAAGAGAAGAACAAAGTGAACTATGTTATCTTTCTACTCTTTCTACCCCATTTCCGTAAAGAAGCAAGAAAACAACTAACAGGCAGATCAATCTGCTTAAACATTCAATTGGCCATTTAGTCTTTTGGGTTTTAACATTCTGCCATTCTTGTCGTTGCTCTTAAATCTCCTCACAATCTCTTTGTTAAATCCCTGTAAACCGAACCCCATGTCTTCCCTTTTCTCCCCATCGGCCATAATTTTTCCCACTCCCCAAACAAAATCGTTTCAACCTTATTTTTCTTCACCACCCATTTCCAAAATTATCATTTCCCTCCGAAATCCTTTGTCGATGCCGAAACCTGCTGATAGGAATCCATTGTTCTCGATCTTGTCGAGTGCCGAACCTTCCAATCCAGCAAGGATCAAGGATCAAGGGTTAAGGTTTATTTTTTAGTTATTGTTCTGTTTTTTTCTGTTTTGATTTCATTGCATTGTTTTTGAATAATTTAAAGTTATGGGTTGTGATGATCCTTTCTTAGAAACGATTTCCCAGTCCTGGAGGCTGCTTATGTGAGTCAGAATCACACTGTAAAATCCATTTTGGAGCTTGTTCGATCTATTGATGGTGATACTAATTGGTTATGATCCTATTGCACTTGCAACTTTTAGGGTATTTTTCTTCCATTTCTTTTCTACTTCCAATTTCAATTTCAATTTCTGCAAATTTTTTAGTTTTTCATATGTATATTGTTTTCCAATGGTCATTTGTTGTGTGGTGTCTTTCTTGTAAGTCATTGGTTACTTTGTAAAGAGAAACACATTATGCACTATGTCATCGTTCTACTCTTTCTGCAACATTTCCATAAAGAAGCAAGAAAACAGCTAGCAGGCAGATCAAACTTCCTTAAACATTCAATTGGCCATTTCGCCATTTTGGATTTAACATTCTGCATTTGTGTCGTTACCCTTAAATCTCCTCACATCTCTTTGTTCTTCCAACAATCGTTAAGAAAAATTCCTGTAAACCGAACCCCATGTATTCCCTTTTCTCCTCACTCGCCAGAATTTTCCCCACTCTCCAAACAAAATCATTTCAGCCTTATTTTTGTTCACTACCCATTTCCAAAAATTTCATTTCCCTCTGAAAATCTTTGTCGATGGCCAAACCTGTGGCTGGGAACCGAATGTTCTCGATCATGTCCAGTGCTGAACCTCTCGATGGACTGCAAGGATCAAGGGTTAAGGTTGGTTTTTCTATTTTTGTTGGTTAGAGTTCGTGTTCTGTTTTTTTTTTTACTTTGAGTTAAATCCTTTGTATTTGAAGAAATTAAAGTTATGGGATGTGATGCATGTTGGCAGGGAGCTGATTCCTTAGAAGTTGGTTAGTGTTCTTGTTCTGTTTTTTTTTTTTTACCTTGAGTTAGTTACATTGTTTATGAAGAAATGAAAGTTATGGGATGTGATGCATGTTGGTTGGTAGGAGCTGAATCCTTTCTTAGGAACGTTTTGGGGAGCATGGGAGGCTGTTTATTTGAGTCGGAAGCCGCTGCAAAATATGTTTTGGAGTTTGTTCGATTTGTCCATGATGATACAAATTTGTTATGATCATACTGCATTTGAAGTTTTGGGGTATTTTTCTTCCATTTCTTTTCTTCTTCCAATTTCCTTATCTTTTTATTCTTTCTTCTATTTATTATTTTCTAATGGTCACTTGTTGTGCAATATCTTTCTTTTAAGTCATTGGCTACTTGTTGTGAAATGGTGTCACTTTTTAGGAACGTTTTGGGGAGCATGGAGGCTGTTTATTTGAGTCGGAAGCCCACTGCAAAATCTGTTTGGAGTTTGTTCGATCTGTCCATGATGATACAAATTTGTTATGATTATATGCATTTTGAAGTTTTGGGTATTTTTTTCCATTCTTTTCTACTTCCAATTTCTGCTTATTTTTTATTCTTTCGTATGTATATTATTTTTTAATGGTCACTTGTTGTGCAATGCCTTTCTTTTAAGTCATTGGCTACTTTGTACAGAGAAGAACAAAGTGAACTATGTTATCGTTCTACTCTTTCTACCCCATTTCTATAAAGAAGCAAGAAAACACCTAACAAGCATATCAATTTGCTTAAACATTCAATTGGCCATTTAGTCTTTTGGGATTTAACATTGCCATTCTTGTCGTTGCCCTTAAATCTCCTCACAAACTCTTTGTTCTTCCAACAATCATTGAGAAAGATCCCTAGAATCGGAGCCCCATGTCTTTCCTTTTCTCCACGCCGGCCAGAATTTTGCCCACTCTCGAAACAAAATCTTTCCAACCTTATTTTTCTGTAAAGAAGCAAGAAAACACCTAACAGGCATATCAATTTGCTTAAACATTCAATTGGCCATTTAGTCTTTTGGGATTTAACATTGTGCCATTCTTGTCGTTGCCCTTAAATCTCCTCACAAACTCTTTGTTCTTCCAACAATCATTGAGAAAGATCCCTAGAATCGGAGCCCCATGTCTTTCCTTTTCTCCACGCCGGCCAGAATTTTGCCCACTCTCGAAACAAAATCTTTCCAACCTTATTTTTCTGTAAAGAAGCAAGAAAACACCTAACAGGCATATCAATTTGCTTAAACATTCAATTGGCCATTTAGTCTTTTGGGATTTAACATTGTGCCATTCTTGTCGTTGCCCTTAAATCTCCTCACAAACTCTTTGTTCTTCCAACAATCATTGAGAAAGATACCTAGAATCGGAGCCCCATGTCTTTCCTTTTCTCCACGCCGGCCAGAATTTTGCCCACTCTCGAAACAAAATCTTTCCAACCTTATTTTTCTTTACAACCCATTTCCAAAAAATTCATTTCGCTTTTTGAAAAATCATCGTCTATGCCGAAACCTGCATCTTGGAACTGATTGTTCTCGATCAAGTCCAGTGCTGAACCCCCGAATGGACTGCAAGGATCACGGGTGAAGGTTTATTTCTTTCTTATCGTTGGTTAGAGTTTTTGTTTTGTATTGTACTGCCTTGACTTAATTCCATTATTTTTGAAGAATTTAAAGTTATGGGTTTTGATGATCCTTTCTTAGGAACGTTTTGGCAAGACTGTACACTGCCTATCTGAGTCGGAATCCCACTGCAATATCCATTTTGGAGCTTATTCGATCAGTTCATGTTGATACAAATTTTTTATGATCATAATGCATTTGGAAATTTTGGGGTATTGTTCTTCGTTCCATTTTTTTTCTACTTCCAATTTCATTTTTAATTTCTGCATATTTTTTATTCTTTCTTATGTATATTGTTTTCTAATGCTCATATGTGGTGCAATGTCTTTCTTTTAAGTCATTGGTTATTTGGTGAATAGAAAAACAAAGGGAACTATGTCATCGTTCTACTGTTTCTACGACATTTCCATAAAGAAGCAAGCCAGATCAAACATTCTGCCATTCTTTTGGTTGCCCTTAAATCTCCTCACAACCTCTTTGTTCTTCCAACAATCATTAAGAAAAATCCCTGTAAACCGAACCCCATGTCTTCCCTTTTCTCCCCACCGGCCGGAATTTTTCCCACTCTCCACACAAAATCCTCTCAACCTTATTTTTCTTGACTACCCATTTCCAAAATTTTCATTTCCTTGGAAATTCTTTGTCGATACCGAAACCTGCAGCTGGGAATCGATTGTTGTCGATCATGTCCCCGGTGCTGAACCTCCCAATGGACTGCAAGGATCAACGGTTAAGGTTTATTCTTTTGTTATCGTTGGTTTGACTTCTTGTTCTGCTTTTTTCTGCTTTGATTTAATTGCATTGGTTTTGAAGAATTTAACGTTATGGGTTGTGATGCATGTTGATAGCAAGCTGAATCCTTTATTAGGAATGTTTTGGTGAGCATGGAGTCAGTTTATCCGAGTCGGAATCCCACTGCAAAATCTGTTTTGGGGCTTGTTCGATCTGTTCATCATGATACAATTTGTTGAGATCATATCGCTTTTAGAACTTTTGGGGTATTTTTCTTCCTCCCATTTCTTCTACTTCCAACTTCATTTTTATTTTATGGATTGATCATTCAATTTCAGCAAACCCACTGGTTATGGTCAAAAGCATATTTAAGTTGAAGATATAATATTACATTTACCTCGTAAGTTTTTGGATGAATTGGTGATTTAACATGGTCTAGAGTGGATAGTTTAGGAGGCTGTTAGGCCACCATTGTTGCAGGGTCCCCTTCTAAAGCGATCTGAAACAGTAAACTAACGCATTGCAACTCTTTCTGTCTTTCCTTTTGTTTTGAATTGATGGTTACTGCTTAATTGCGCTGCCTTTAGGTCTTCCATTTAAATCGTTCTGACTGTTTTAGTGATATTTGAAGACTTAATTAAATCACCTAGAAGTACTTATTAAGATTAGGACGTCGGGATTTGTGATTTCAAGGAGATTAGAAATGTGAGAAATGCCCATGTTCGTGATCTAACTGTCGGCATATTTGTGTTTATGAATATGGCCGTCGATGTGATAGTATTCTCAGACTGTTTGTAGTGCGCATATGCAGAATTGTGGTCACATTTGATCAGCCTTCTATTTTCTGCGTTTCTGTTCTTAGACAGCATTTTTTATGGCAATGAGCCTTCATTGTAGCAAATCTGATTTTCTCTATTACAATGTTTGCAGTTGAGGAAATGGAATGAGCTATGGGTAGTTTTGGACCCAACAACAGGGAAAATGGAGTAACCATACGTCCCATTTACACTGTTTTTGGTCCTTCCTTGCTTGGTTCAATGTAGTAATATGTTGGTGGAAACAGCTCATTTCTAATGCTGCTGCCGATGGTGATGGGGTCAATGGACCTCTGCCAAGAGTGTTCATATCACAAATTGTTGTGGATTAGTTGAGTAAATAAACTCAGGTGCGTTTCACCGAATTCTCGATATGCAGAAATCTGAATATATTTTTTCCTTCTGAAATTTGGCTACAAGCTGTATCTTGGTGCTGCAGTAAGTGTATTGTTAGCGATGTAGTAGGCATAAGGTGGGAATAGGATGCATTTTGTGTTTTATCCATTTAAGTTTTTGGTTTATGCAACAAAACCTTAGCTTGAATTACAACTTCATATCATTTTTCCTACTGCATTCAGTACATAATCAGAAGATACACTGAATGTTCTTGCATTGGGAAGAAGCATGCTGCTTTGGCTGGTTCTCTGGGTTCCTTCACATGGGAAAAGCCTTTGCATTCAGAGTTTGAGCAATTAGCAAGGCTTTTAATCTCCCATGACTCTGAAACTTATGTTATTTAGGTCACCATATTATCGTGGAGAATGAACCAAATTTCATTTCTGAATTGTGATTTCACCAAGAATTTGAAAACAAAAATGCATATTGTTTTCTTTCTGATTCTTTTTTATTGCGTATTATTTTTTATTGGTCATTTACCTCCCACAGATGACATGAATAGCGCCAAACAACTACAAAGAGAACTGCCACACTCCTATAATTGCTGCTAACCTACCTAACTAAGAATATACGACAATCTCGAAAATGTGCCAATGAGAGACATCATCAGATCCAGAGATCAAGTTTGCCAAGAACTACTCATAGTAGAATTTGCAAATATGTGGTGCAAACTGAGCCAAGAATAGACAACTCCAACCTTTTTGGAATAGACGTGGTTATCAACCTTTTGACTCTCTTCTTCTTTTCTTTCCTGACTTGGATTCACTGCCCTGATCATTGGATGAATTTAGTGACTTTCCCTTTGGGTTCTCCATTGTTTTCCCAGAAGTTGATGAATGCTTCACATCTCCACTTTCTTTTTCTTTTGCTTTTGAAGATGTGAACTTAACCTTGGTGGAGAGATTGGTATTATTAGACTTATCGCCTGTTTTGGTAGACTTGCCTTTTGAAACAGGAGTTTTTGGGGTTTCTTGTTTGGACTTCCCCGTCTTCGATACATCTTGCTTGTTGGACTTTGCAACAGCGGCAGGTGTGGATGTCTCATCGTCCTTAGATTTGCTAGTCTTGTTGGATTCGGCATCATCATTCTTCGACTTGCCAGCGATTTTTGGACCTGTGCTACCAAGTTTACTTCCAATTTCAAGAGTGCCTTGATCCTTTGATTTACTTCCAATTTTTGGAGGCTGGTTTCAGCACAGGTGTGGTTTCCTTTTTATCATCATCACCTGACAATCTTTTCACGTTTTTTCCAGAAATAGATTTAGCTGATCCCTTCTTTCTCTTGACCTCTGATTGTTTTAAAGAACTCCCCCCACTCTTGCTGGTTCCATCACCCTTCCTAACAGACTGCTTCAATGTCTTAGTTTCAAAATCACTTGTAGTGTCATTAGTTTACATTTACATTTACGTTGAAGATATAATATTACATTTACGTCATTAGTTTTTGGATGAATTGGTGATTTAACATGCTCTAGAGTGGATAGTTTAGGAGGTCTGTTAGACCACCATTGTTATTTTACTTATAATAGAAGAAAGGAAAGTAAGGCACGTTAGTAATCAACACAGTTACTTATTCAAAAGGATGACAGTTATCTAAAACAGGAAGTTAAATGGATGAGAGGGAGATGGGAAAGGGCAGGCAGTTTTTAGTAAAAGGAAGGGCCTGCCGTTCTTTAATTGTAGTATTTTGAATTGTGTTTATTTCTGTTTTGGATTAGGAGGGTTTCTTTGCTTGTTGTTTGTAATTTCTCTGTAATTTTCTTTCTATTGCAACTTTAAGTCTCAAATATCAATATAATAGAAACAGTACATAAGTGTTCTATCAAGGTTGTATGTTCAGAAGTGAGTAGATAGTTGAGGAAGTCCTATGTTCAAAAGTGAGTAGTTTAGGAGGGTCCTATGTTCAAAAGTTTGCTGGTGTGTATCTTTGTTGGCTCAACATGTTTTGAATACATTTTAGGTTAGATTGAGTTTGTTGCACTTGGTTGTCATTTTTGGTCTTGAAATGCTTTTTTCAACCTTTTTGGTAGATTATGAGTTACGAACCTACATTTAGGATTTGCTAGGTCGTTTTGAAAACTCAAGTAATACCTAGACACGTTTTGAGCACGTTTTAGGTTGGTTTGAACTAAGTTTGTTACACTTACACACTTGGTAGCCATTTTGGGTCTTGTAGTGCTTTTTTCACACTATTGAACTTTTTTCGTAGGTTATGAGTTACGAACCTACACGTAAGCTGTTTTAGGTCGTTTTGAAAGTTCAAGTGATACTTAGACACATTTTGTTCAAGTGATACTGTTTTAGGTCGTTTTCAAGTGAACTTTTTTCTTCTTGTATTGACTGTTTTACTATTTCTTCATGGTTTGTATTCATGGTATTTATTTTCGTAATGAATCTTTCATGTTCTGGTAAACATTGCAGAAACACATAATTTCAGCAATCTGTCAAAGAGTTGAAGGAGAAAAAAGAAGTACTTAAAGGTCACATGAAGACCTAAAAGTTAGGTAATTTTTTGAAAACTTTTTTCTTCGTCTTGCTTAGTTTTAGTGGTATTTGTTAACAGGCTGAGACATACTCTTGTATGCCAAGGCTGGGTGGCCAATTCAATGGATGGCCTGAGACGGTGAAATGACGAGTGTAGAACAAAGTAGACAATCGAGCAGATTTACAAGTAGGAGGATGGTGTTTGGTCTTACTCTAAAGCTACTGCTAGAAAGGTGATTCTCCCTTTATTTACACATGTTATCTATATTTAATTACTGTTTTTATGTGATGGTGAATAAATATTTAAGTCGTTTCAAGTTTTTACATCATGCTTGAGTTAATACATTTCCCAACTCGCACTAATTTTAAAGTTGAGACTAAGTTTGTTGCACTTACACACTTGGTTGCCATTTTGGATTTTGGAGTGCTTTTTCTACATTTTTGAACTTTTTGGTAGGTTATGAGTTATGAAGTAACACTAAAGCATTATTAGGTCGTTTTTAAGGTTCGAGTGATACTTAAACATTTTTTGAACACCTTTTAGGTTGTTACAAACTAAGTTAGTTTTACATACAGCCATAGTTGCCATTTTGAGTCTTGAAAGATTTTTTTTCACACTTTTTGAAATTTTTGGTAAGTTATGAGTTATAAACTTACACTTAAGCGTTGTTAGGGTGTTTGAAAACTTATACGTGTTTTCAATACTTGTTAGGTTTGTATAGAACTAAGTTCGTTGCACTTACACACTTGACATTTTGGGTTTTGGAGTGTCTTTTTTAAAAAAATTTGAACTTTTTGCTAGGTTATGACTTTATGAACTTGTATTGAATATTTGTTAGGTCGTTTTGAAAGTTCAAGTGAAACTTAGACACGTTTTGAACTTGTTTTAGGTTGGTTTGAAACTAAGTTTTACACACATTTGATTGACATGTTGGGTCTTGAAGTACTTTTTTCATACTTTTTGAAATTTTGGTAGGTTGTGAGTTACAAACTTACACTTAAGCATTGCTTGGTCGTTTTGAAAATTCAAGTTATTAAACCACCAATTCATCCAAAAGCTTAAGCTTGTGGTTGAAGGCAAATTTAATTATATATCACCAACACTCCCCCTCACTTGTGGGCTTGAAATATCTGAAAGGCCCAACAAGTGGAAATTGATTTTAATTGGGGAGGAAACGACAATACAGGGGCTTGAACACAGGACCTCCCTGGACCACCTGCTCTGATACCATATTAAACCACCAATTCATCCAAAAGCTTAAGCTTGTGGTTGAAGGCAAATTTAATTATATATCACCAACACAAGTGATACTTACACACGTTTTGAATACATTTTAGGTTAGATTGAGTTTGTTGCACTTGGTTGTCATTTTTGGTCTTGAAATGCTTTTTTCAACCTTTTTGGTAGATTATGAGTTACGAACTTACACTTAGGATTTGCTAGTCGTTTTTTGAAAACTCAAGTAATACCTAGACACGTTTTGAGCACGTTTTAGGTTGGTTTGAAACTAAGTTTGTTGCACTTACACACTTGGTTGCCATTTAGGGTCTTGTAGTGCTTTTTTCACACTATTTGAACTTTTTTCGTAAGTTATGAGTTATGAATCTACAAGTAAGCTGTTTTAGGTCGTTTTGAAAGTTCAAGTGAAACTTAGACACGTTTTGAACTCGTTTTAGGTTGGTTTGAAACTAAGTTTAAAACACATTTGATTGACATGTTGGGTCTTGAAGTACTTTTTTCACACATTTTGAAATTTTGGTAGGTTGTGAGTTACAAACTTACATTTAAGCATTGCTTGGTCGTTTTGAAAATTCAAGTGATACTTACACACGTTTTGAATTCATTTTAGGTTAGATTGAGTTTGTTGCACTTACACACATGGTTGTCATTTTTGGTCTTGAAATGCTTTTTTCAACCTTTTTGGTAGATTATGAGTTCCGAACTTACACTTAGGATTTGCTAGGTCGTTTTGAAAACTCAAGTAATACCTAGACACGTTTTGAGCACGTTTTAGGTTGGTTTGAATTAAGTTTGTTGCACTTACACACTTGGTTGCCATTTTGGGTCTTGTAGTGCTTTTTTCACAATGTTTGAACTTTTTTCGTAGGTTATGAGTTACGAACCTACACGTAAGCTGTTTTAGGTCGTTTTGAAAGTTCAAGTGAAACTTAGACACGTTTTGAGCATGTTTTAGGTCGTTTCGTTATGAGGTTCCTTCTTTTTTTCGCATTTAGAAACCGGTGGAAGAAGCCCGTATTCTCATCACTCGAAGAAAGCCAATTGAGTTTACTCTTCTGAATAAAATTACGATCTTCGTTTTGATAAATACTAAGTAATTCCGCTTGCAAAGCAGCTCTAGAACTCAACTCTTCTTGATTTAATCCAATCAACTCAGCCACATAATCATATTTTTCTAATTTTGACATCAAGGATTTCTCTGTTTTTTTTTACCTTAGCTTGCGCAGCAATATTCCAAGCTTTTACTGCCAATTTAACTGATCTCAACTGCTCATGAAGAATGAAACCAGCCCATCCCTGGAAGTTAGAGTTGCTCACTGTTTCAACAATAATCTGATTAGAATCACTGGACACCAACACAGCTGTTACAAAACCGAAAAGGAGAGGGACCCCGAAAAAGAACCAGCCTCCAAGAATAAGGAAAGTGATTTGAGAAGATGCGTGCTTTTCGAGAAACCCGAGAATTTTCAAAACAAATATCCCACATCTGATTTATGAAGAATCTGTCTAATAATGATCTTCAAGGAGAATTACCGTCTCTAGACCAAGTGAACCTTCCATTTTGCAATGGAATTTCCATGAGAGAAACCACTATCTGATCGTAATTCTAATTATTTACTTGGCCTTGTTTTTTGTAGGCAGTGATAGAAAATACCAGAGCAAATGATATACACAAGCGAGTTCCCTTTTTAGTACCGTTTACTAGCAGGGTTAAGATTTTCACTGTAAGCAAGTTATTTTTTTAGTTTCCTTATCCACAATATTGAATTTCTTGGATGACTGTTAGTTATAGAAATATGTAAGATATTTTTTATTTATGGTTACTTTCTCTATAACTCATTTCACAGACACAACTAGCAGCAGCTAGGCAAAGGAATGGATCTCTTGCTGTTTTTGCCAGAAACCGGTTTAGAATTCGACGAAATCATATATTGGAAGATGCTTTCAGTCAGATGAGTGCATTGTCTGAAGTTGATCTTCGAGGATCAGTAATTTCAGACTTCCATGATTTATGAAAAATGAAATTGTTATCTTACTTTTTTCTATCTTTTTCTTTCCCCTCGTGAAAACGACCCCTTCCCTCTTCTGCATCCTATAGATGCAGAGTTACTTGTAATTGTTTATTAGTTTTTTCTTGTTTGTGTTGGGTCAATTGCTTCAGTTTTCTGCATGCAGATACGTGTGTCTTTTGTTAATGAATTTGGAGTTGAGGAGGCAGGAATTGATGGTGGTGGTATTTTTAAAGATGTCATGGAGAACATTACACGGGCAGCCTTTGACGTGCAGTATGGTTTATTTAAGGTTATCACGACATTCCTTATTATTAGCATGACATGGCTTTGTTAATCCTGTAGTATTATTGGATAACATGAAGCGTGATGAGACAGCCATAGTTGTTTCAAATCGCTTTTCAAAATAAAAATAGTTGTGAGATCACATTTCAATATAAAAATTGGTTGCTTGAAATCTATTTCATAAAATTTTAGTAATATGTGGGTATGTATTGTTCATTTTTTCTAATATAAGTTATTTTCTGCTTGGTAATCCAGCAAATTGCTGACCATTTGCTCTACCCCAATCCTGGTTCGGGAATGATACATGAGCAACATCTCCAGTTTTTCCATTTCCTCGAAGTTCTTTTGGCAAAGGTATGGCCATAATTCCAATCATACATGGAATTTACTTTGGTTGATTAGTTTTTTCTTTTTTTGGATAAGGATATCCTGGTCTTGGCCTTATCATGGAAGATTCTTATATATCTTTCACCCCATACTTTGGTTGAATTTTGGAACATTAATGTATCGCCTGTCATTCATAAATACAATGTCATAATTTGAAATCTGCTGTCTTCCTACATTATGCATGTTTTTCTGTTATTGAAGTTGCTGCCCAGTTGTGCTAAAAGTTCTCAAGCAATCATGCTAAAAGATCTCAATCACATTAAATGATTTTTGACAGGATGTTGTTGTTTTACCCTTCTTCCTGTAGGTCATGTTTGAAGGAACTCTTGTTGATATACTTTTTGCAACATTCTTCTTGAGCAAGTTAAAATAGAAGTAAGGTTTTTAAAGATTTACTGTCTTACTGTTTTGTATTTTGTGCTGATCCACTAATCGTAGTATTCATGGTCATGACAATGACTAGTTGCAAGTTACTTGAATTTTTAGGGTTCTAAAAATCTTACATTTTATTATGGGTGCACTGCCTACTAATGAGATTGTCAATTGCTAACTTCCAAATGTTGAATTTGGGATTTCCATGCTACATTCACTTTCTTGATCTGCAATTACAGAGCTACTCTATACTGGAATAAAGTCTCATCTGAACTGTACATTGCTTTTGATGCTGTAATTGCAAAGCTAGGAAATCTTTATGTATAATGCCTTTTTTTTTTATCATTTATTAATGAAAATGAGAAGCCTTTTTATAGGCTGGAGATTACAAGAGTTGTTAAACTAACTTGGGGTTGAGTTAGTTTACTTATAACTAACTCAAGATACAAAATTGTTAATTCAAATAACTAATCCTAAACTATAAAAATGGTAATTCAAACACCTCCTCTAGGATAAAACTCAAGAAACATAAAGAAGGGGGATGTTCTACATTAGCTTTTGTCAAGGCTTTAGCCAAAATTTTATTTATCAACTGTGGGGGAGGATTTGAGAGCTCCCTAATCTCTACACACTTCTCTAATGAGAGTCTATACCAAAATCAAGATACCCATACCCTTCCACTCAAGAAACTTAAGTAATTGCTTAGAGAAATAACAAAATACTTGGCCCCACTCTACTTTCTGAAATAACAAATAAATAAATAATGCAATTGAATTTTAAATAAAAGAATTTCTTCCCCTACTTCTTCTCTAACGGCTCTTTCTCTCTACTTTCTCGTCCTCTCCCCTTCTCTTATCTTCTTCGTCTTCCTCAAAATCGCGATTCACGGCCATCTTCTTCTCCTAGCCCTAACAGCGCTGGATTTCTCAACTGTCGATCGAGTGACAATCATGCCTGCCTGCTTGACAAAGCCTTTTCGGTCTACCAATAAAGGAAAAACGATTGCTGGTGACACGAAAGCTGTGCTCGACGCTCTTTTTCCTATTCCACTGCACGTCGTGGTCTTTCCCTTGCTGGTTGGATGACTACTGTGGACGAAGAGCACAACTACTTCCAGTCTCTGGTCGATAAGTACCCAAGGAAGGTAAATTCCAGCGGAGAAAGTCGAGAGCTCCTTAGTTGATCACAAATCCTTCCAAATTCTTTGTTCGTAGACTAATTTGAAATCCTTCCAATATGGATCCATGCTGTCTTTTATATCCATAAGATACCAATTAGATTGTGTTAACTATTGTTTATAAGAAAATATTTGTGTGTAGAGTTGCAGTGGGTAAATCTTAATGGCTGGCATTAAATTGGTTCGGGATATATTACTCTCAACACAAAGTATTTTTTATCAGTTTACTTCTCATCGGGTATTTGCTCTTCCTATGCTTTATCCTTATCCCATCTTTCTCCGCTCTAGTCTTCATAGGATGGATTTCTGTGGTGTAAATTTATTCATCTACTTTGTTTGATTTATGGTTGCATTTAAGGAGAAGGTAAATTACATAAGCCAAAGTAGTTATGGAAAACATCTCCAATTTACAGTAAGTTAAAGAAAAAAAGAAGAAGAGAAAAACAGCAGTTAAAAAAAACTGGGCATCTTGCTTCTTTCTTATTGAAAGTTCGATCGTTTCTTTCAGGTCAAATTGACCACACAAAATGCTCAAATGAGATTCTTCAATAGGAATATGTAAAAAAAAATATAATATGTAAAAGAATTTTTGTGAAACGTGGGAGAGAAGCGATAACATTATCCTTCAAAAAATTCAGGAGTAAATATTTATGTGAAAGGACATATTATTTGGCCATTTGACCTTATTTGTTATTGAATTATTTGGTTGAAAATGATAAACTACACATTATTGTTTGCTTCAGTTGTGATCTTGATTATGGGCTATTTGGTATTTTGCCTACAAACTGTATAGTTAATTATCTGTTAGCTTTTGTTTTCCTATCACAGCTGTATGTTTATGTGGCTCATTGCAGCCGAAAGTTTTATTTATCAATCTTATTTTTCACAGCATAAATGAAACTGTGTTTCAAGAATCAGGTGCTGCTACATCATTCAAGGAAATTTGTCGTAGAGGTCCGTAAGTTTTTTCCTTTGGAGATGTGATACTAACCTGTTTGAATAAAGGAATCTGACTTGGTCTTTTCCTCTTTAACATTATGGATTAGGTCTTTCTCTTTACCAGATTTCGTAGCTGAAGTTTATGAAGTAATCAAACCGGTGTTAACTTCTTATATAAAGGTTAGTGCTAACTGCTAAGCTTATTTCTAAGATGAAAGATGCTTTTATCCCCTCCCCAAAGAATATCATTACTATTTATGTTGTGTTTCAGCTAACTAATTCTTGCATAGCATCTTGTTTGATAATTAAAGTAAAGTTTTTGACATGGAGGTTTTCAAGTTGTAATATATATTTTTATGTTTTAGGTAGATTCCCAAACTTTGAAGAAAACACTACAGTACTGAGGTAATTGAACGTTGTAAGGCAGAGCATCGGGCTTACCAGAGCCAATGTATCTTCTTCGATAACAAGGTAAGGATAGTCCTAATAATACCTTTCTTTGTTATTGAAGTTTATTGTTCCTTTTGTTGGGGGCTTGGTGGTTGTGCACCTATATTGATTTGTACTTCTGTTAATTAATTATAGTCATTCTCTCTTGTCTTGAGTAATTATTGTCAACCATTTTGTTAGCAAAGGCTTCCCATGGAAATTCAGTTTGTTGTGCTGCATGTCCACGATGATTTTCGTGATTTTAGTTTTAGATACATAAAAAGGGCCTTTGCATCACGGCATGAATGACTATTTTTTAATATGAACCTACAAATACCCCAAATGAATGCTGGATTAAATTGGATACAGGGCAGATAGAGAGTGAGATGGAGAGTGTTTGTGTGCTTTAGAGCCATCTGTCTCTAAAACATAGTTTCTTCCCCCCCATAAGAAGTAAGTGTATTGATGTATGTAATTTACAAAAGGTTTGGTGGAACACCTACAACAATCTTTTTGAACTTTTTGGTAGGTTATGAATTACGAACTTGTATTGAATATTTGTTAGGTCGTTTTAATAATTCAAGTGATGCTTAGAAAATGCAACCGAGCTTAAACAATTTTGTACATTTTTCTAAAATTTTTAGTTTAACCTCTTTAATAAAATTCGATGGAAATTCTTGTTTTCTTTTTGTAGGAATAAAGGAAAATGAAATATAACCAAACTTGGGATCTTTGCAAGCAAGCTTCCATGAAGAAACTAGGTTACAAGGGAGGTCTTCTGTTCTCCATTTTTTTTTTCCATCCGTAGAATCTTGCTTAAAATGCTTTGAGGACAATTCAAATTTTTAAGTGGGGGGTGGGGTTGTAGCCTTGCACATTCCATGTCCTTTGGGAAATTTTCATTTTGCAAATTTTGCTAAAAATGTCAAAATTTAGAAACTTTTGCAATGCTCTATGCTTAGAATAAGTACCATGTCTACTTCTTCGCTTTAGCATAAAAAAGCATGTATGCCTAACCCATGAGAACGGAGCTCGGATTTGTGATTGTATTTGTTATTTGAATATGTTACATATGCTGAAAATGCATATATTGATAGCTTAGAAATGAGTAGAACACTTGGTTCATTTTCTGAATATTGTGAATTATGTACATAATAATATGTGCGGTTGTCTTTTTTATCTCAATTTTAATCCCCTTTTTTGCCATATTCTAATGCGTTTTTTATATTAATTTTAAATCCCTCTTTTGGCCATACACATTTGTATAAGATTGTTTGAAAGCAAAATATGATTGTTAAGGTAGTCGCAAGTTCTTAGAGTTCTTCACCCAACATAACAGTTGATAAAAACAAAACAATACGACCAAGCTGCTTAGGGTTGCAAAACCCGACCCCCACCTAGTGGGTCACTAGAGTTCTTCACCCAACATGGCAGCCGGTAGAGAGGGAGAGAGAAAAAAAAGAGGGAGCCAAGCCAGCCGCTTAGGTCAAGTAAAATGCGCGTCGAGATCCCCCAGTTTCAGAGTTTTCGTGGGGATCCTCTCCACTTTTCTTGCCTAAGCAAATCCCGATACCGCCTAGTAGGTGCTTAAAGTTCTTCACACAGCATGGTAGTCTTTAGAGAGGGAGAGAGAAAAAAAAGAGGGAGCCAAGCCGGCCGCTTAGGTCAAGTAAAATGCGCGTCGAGATCCCCCGGTTTTAGAGTTTTCGTGGGGATCCTCTCCGCTTTTCTTGCCTAAGCAAAACCCGATCCCGCCGAGTAGATGCTTAGAGTTCTTCACCCAGGGCATGACAGCCGGTAGAGAGGGAGAGAGAAAAAAAGAGGGAGCCAAGCCAGCCGCTTAGGTCAAGTAAAATGCGTGCCGAGATCCCCCGGTTTCAGAGCTTTCGTGGGGATCCTCTCCGCTTTTCTTGCCTAAGCAAAACCCGACCCCCGCCTAGTAGGTACTTAGAGTTCTTCACCCAGCGTGGCAGCCTGTAGAAAGGGAGTGAGAAAAAAAGAGGGAGCCAAGCCAGCCGCTTAGGTCAAGTAAAATGCGCGCCGAGATCCCCCGGTTTCAGAGTTTTCGTGGGGATCCTCTCCGCTTTTCTTGCCTAAGCAAAACCCGATCTCGCCTAGTAGGTGCTTAGAGTTCTTCACCCAGCGTGTGCCCAGGCAGCCTGTACAGAGGGAGCGAGAAAAAAAGAGGGAGCCAAGCCAGCCACTTAGGCCAAGTAAAATGCACGCCGAGATCCTCCGGTTTCAGAGTTTTCGTGTGATCTCTCCGCTTTTCTCTGCCTTTTCTTGCCTAAGCAAAACCCGATCCCGCCTAGTAGGTGCTTAGAGTTCTTCACCCAGCATGGCAGCCGGTAGAGAGGGAGAGAGAAAAAAAAGAGGGAGCCAAGCCAGCCGCTTAGGTCAAGTAAAATGCGCGCCAAGATCCCCCGGTTTCAGAGTTTTCGTGGGGATCCTCTCCGCTTTTCTTGCCTAAGCAAAACCCGACCCTCGCCTAGTAGGTACTTAGAGTTCTTCACCCAGCATGGCAGCCTGTAGAGAGGGAGAGAGAAAAAAAAAGAGGGAGCCAAGCCAACCGCTTAGGTCAAGTAAAATGCGCGCTGAGATCCCCCGGTTTCAGAGTTTTCGTGGGGATCCTCTCCGCTTTTCTTGCCTAAGCAAATCCCGATCCCGCCTAGTAGGTGCTTAGAGTTCTTCACCCAGCATGGTAATCTGTAGAGAGGGAGAGAGAAAAAAAAGAGGGAGACAAGCCGGCCGCTTAGGTCAAGTAAAATGCGCGCCGAGATCCCCCGGTTTCAGAGTTTTCGTGGGGATCCTCTCCGCTTTTCTTGCCTAAGCAAAATTCGACCCTCGCCTAGTAGGTCCTTAGAGTTCTTCACCCAGCATGGCAGCCGGTAGAGAAGGAAAGAGAAAAAAAAGAGGGAGCCAAGCCAGCCGCTTAGGTCATGTAAAATGCGCGCCGAGATCCCCCGGTTTCAGAGTTTTCGTTGGGATCCTCTCTGCTTTTCTTGCCCAAGCAAAACCCGACCCCGCCTAGTAGGTCCTTATAGTTCTTCACCTAGCACGACAGCCGGTAGAAGGGAGGGAGAAAAAAAGAGGGAGTCAAGCCAGCGCTTAGGTCAAGTAAAATGCGCGTCGAGATTGCTTGGTATCAGAGCTTGCATGGGCAACCTCTCCGCTTTAGATGGAATTTGATGAAATGCTTATGTCGAAAGTAGGCATTTCTCTACAGAGTCCTAATGGTCATAGAAATTTATTATGCTTTGTATTTATTTTACTTTGTTGTCAAGAATCAACTTCTTTTCTGATTTGTATGTTTATGTATATGTTGCATCTCTGTCTTGTTATCATGTTGTATTTCATTGTACTCAATAGTCTGATTTGCATTTTTTATTAGTTACATGTGTTTTACTAATAAGAATTTGTTTTCTCATTTGTTTATTTGTGTTAACAAGTGTTCGTGTAATTGCAATTTTGTTCTTGAAGATATTTTGCTTGAATCAAGTTAGTTCTTTCTATAAGGATCATTTTCTTGTAAGGTTATAACTTCTTGTCCAATTTTTCCAACTCACATTTCAACTTGTAACAGGTGAATCTCTTCTAAATAAGAGCTTAAAAAGAAAAAACAATTGGAACTTTAACCATAAAAGCAAGGACTGCATCTTATTTGCAATGAATTGCTATAATTTCTTCCAACACTATGAAACATTTATGTTACAGTTTTATTATTGTAAACATCTTTGCTAAATATCATTGTAATTTCCAAACACAACTCTGCCAAAGTTCCCAAGATAGTTCTATAGCAATGTTCCACAGGCTATCTTGCAAGTGATGTGGAACTCCTTTGCTTTTTTGAATAGTAAGCTGGCCTTCCTCTTTTGTTATGCTTTGTTTTGTTCTTAATACTTGCTTTTATCTTCGCCTATTTCATTCCTAGTTGATATATTACATAGTCCTGTTAAATCTACATTCTTTTTTCTGTTTTATGATTCACTTGATTTTAATGACTAACTTTGGCGAAATAATGTTGAACTATATTACATGTTTTGCATCTAAACCTCAATTGAAAAGGTTTGTTACCTGTATCATTATAAGGTTTCCATCCATCTTTCTTAGGCCATCAATGAAATTTTTGCTTAGATCTATCTTAGTTCGGCCTCTTTAAAATGTTACTCCATACAAGGAAGATCGAAAGTTGTGATTACAAAGTGTAGAATTTGTATTGTATAGTTGCCTTAGTTATTTTTTTAATTATTCTTTTTAGACGTTATTTCCTTTTATAATTAGTTCTCTTTAGTTAGAATTTCTATTAAATTATACTTACCTATTATCAAGTATAATTTCATTAATAAGAGAAAATAGAGTTTTTCTCCAATAACAAAAAGTGATTATTTAAGATACTATGCTAAAGGGAACACATCCAATTACCATGTTGAGAATATTATCTTTGCCTATTGAAGGTCTTGGATTCTTGGTCAACTTGAATGCGGATTTTTCTTAGTTGATTATTAAATATCAGGGTAAAAAGATCTTATATTGTAATGTTGTTTTGCTTCACTTGCATCATACACTAAAACAAAAGATTAAAAAAAAAGTTATATTTAGACTTTTGTATGGTAGATTAGGCGTTCTCTTGAATTGGTGTTGGTATTGGCTTTCTAATTATGATATGATTTTGGGAACCTTTGAATTATGTTCTTCAAACCTTCTCTCTTCGATTGAAGCTTATTATATTTTATCGTTGTTAGTATGTTTTTTTTTTCCATTTTTCCCTTCTAATATTTTTATTTGATATATAATGTGCATAAAAGAGATAGTAGTTAATGTGTTTTACATTGTTGTGTTGTGCAAAGTTGGTGCTGTTGGTTCAAATATTTAAGATTTGGTGAAGCACTTGGAATAAGTTCAAACTTTTAGTATGTAGGATAATTTACTTTATAAGAATCACACATTTACCTTTTGTTTCTTTTTTGAAGTAGGAAAGGAGCCTCTTCATTAAGGTGAAAATGAATAGACAAGACAAAGGTAATACAAAGAAGCCCTAGGATCAGTGAGTGCACTCGGACATCTCATCTATGTTGACACCTACTTAGCATTCTCACCATATCGAGACTTAAACCAAAAGACTAACTAACGACAAGGTTTAGAATAGATCATACAAACTGTCCAATAACTATACAACATAGATTTAAGACCCTAGAAATCCAAAAGAAATAAAATAAGAGTATAGTGGACTAAGAATTAAAAATGAAAGTCAGCCAATTATGACTTATATCTTGTATGGAGAAATCTTTGAAGTCTTTTGAAAGAGAGCATCAAGAAGCATTGATTCTAGCCATTTCGACTCAAGTTGTCCAAGAGGAAGCTTTATTTTGAAATGTTAGTTGATTATGTTCAAACCAAATTTCTGGTAAAATGGCCTTTACTGCATTTAACCAAATCAATCTTGGTTTCTTCTTGAGAATGGGACATGAAATAAGCTGGACCGCGTTCTCCTAAATTTATAGTCGAAAACCCAATTCAAATGAAGATAGCCAAGTAAGTTAAACCAACACTTCTTTTCATGTAAGCAGGAGAAGAAAATATGATGTAAATCTTCTAAAGCATGCAAACACAAGGGACAAATATGAGGAGATAAACTGTGAGAGGAAGGTTTCATTTGCAAAACTTCTGCACAGTTCATAGTCCATTTCGCTTTCTCCAAAGCGTGATATTCACTCTTCTAGGGCTTTTTGTCTTCCAAATTGTCGAGTATAAATGTTTTTCAATTGGGGAGGCAATGGAGAGATGGTTGACTAATGAATGAACCAAAAACTTCCCATTTGATTCTGATTTCTAGGTTCTTTTATTTTGGGAGACTTGAAATTCATCTATTTCTTCAACTTTTAGAAGTCTCCTGAAATGCTTTTTTCAACCTTTTTGGTAGATTATGAGTTACTAACTTACACTTAGGAATTGCTAGATCGTTTTGAAAACTCAAGTAATACCTAGACACGTTCTGAGCATGTTTTAGGTTGGTTTGAACTAAGTTTGTTGCACTTACACACTTGGTTGCCATTTTGGGTCTTGTAGTGCTTTTTTCACTCTATTTGAACTTTTTTCGTAGGTTATGAGTTACGAACCTACACGTAAGCTTTTTTAGGTCGTTTTGAAAGTTCAAGTGATACTTAGACACGTTTTGAACTCGTTTTAGGTTGGTTTGACACTAAGTTTTAAACACATTTGATTGACATGTTGGGTCTTCAAGTACTTTTTTCACACTTTTTGAAATTTTGGTAGGTTGTGAGTTACAAACTTACACTTAAGCATTGCTGGGTCGTTTTGAAAATTCAAGTGATACTTACACACGTTTTGAATACATTTTAGGTTAGATTGAGTTTGTTGCACTTACACACATGGTTGTCATTTTTGGTCTTGAAATGCTTTTTTCAACCTTTTCGGTAGATTATGAGTTACGAACTTACCCTTAGGATTTGCTAGGTCGTTTTGAAAACTCAAGTAATACCTAGACACGTTTTGAGCACGTTTTAGGTTGGTTTGAACTAAGTTTGTTGCACTTACACACTTGGTTGCCATTTTGGGTCTTGTAGTGCTTTTTTCACAATATTTGAGCTTTTTTCGTAGGTTATGAGTTACGAACCTGCACGTAAGCTGTTTTAGGTCGTTTTGAAAGTTGCAGTGAAAGTTAGACACGTTTTGAGCACGTTTTAGGTCGTTTTGAGCATGTTTTAGGTCGTTTTGAGTAAATGGTATGTATGTTGTGATTGTTTGATTGCATGTATAATACCTTATTGAGATGTGTATGCTTGATTGAGAAGCTGATAGAACACCAAGTAATGGTTCTTATTTGTTCATTAAGCAACCAAACTATTACAGAATACAATACTCAAACCAGTCTTGAAAACACCGAACAAACAAGTACTATTACAGACAATAACCAAGTATAAAATAAAACATTCAAACATCAAAAGTAGTTTAGGATAATGGAAAACACTTTCTAAGATTAAAGTAACTGAACAACTTCTGTAATTCTGCTCTCCAGAAAATACAGCCCCTCCACTTCCAGAAACTGATTAACCAACCCCCATCTTTCCTTCCATCTCTCCCTTTTAACCTCCCCCTGTAACTAACTGTTGTCCCCACTAAGGTGGTTTCCACTTCCTCCAATTCCATCACCTGTGCACGTGCAATTCCACTTGTCTTTCTTCTGCTATATTGTATTGCAATTGGTGGTCTATCATTACTCTCCCTCTCCAAAGACACCTTGTTCTCAAGGTGGGAAATGAGGAAGCTTTTGTGTAAAATCATCACAGTTCTCCCATGTAGCCTCATGAGGTGGTATTCCTTTCCAACTAACAAGCACTTCCCACTTCTTTGTTGCTGGATTTTTAGGATAGCCAAAATTGTCTGCTGGTAGTAACTCTTGAAATGTAGGAACATCATCAATTCCATATAGTTCGGTAAATGTCATTCCTCCCTCCATAGCTCGACATTTTGTCAAGAAACCTTAATCAGATGGTGTCCATGTCTCCATCATGTGTTACAGACTCACTCTAGTCTTTGTCAAACTCGGGTCACCCCTTATAACAACATTCTTTTCATTTTGTATGAAAGATAAAGTGAGTTTCCGCTAATCCACTTCAGTTACCCCAACGTGTGCAGCCATTGCATTCCAAGGATGACATCCTGATAGAACACTGATGTAGTGTTTCTATTATATTGATAATTCAAACACAACTTACAACATAAGCAAACCGTGAACCTCAGAAAATGAGTCACGTTACATATAATTCACAAACATCAAACAAAGAAAACCTCCTAATCCAAAATTCCGAACAACAAAATACTAATAAGCAAACCAGAATATAGAACACCAATCTTCTGCTTCCCCTGTCTTTCAAGCAGTATTGCAGACATTTTCCTTCACTCCAAAAACTCACTTTAACAAAGAGGCAGCCACATTTTCAGGTATAGAAAATAAAGTAGGTAGTATGTAGGAAGGCTAACCAGAACTGAGTTGCATAAGGTTTGTCTTCCGCCTCTAGAGATGTTATATCTTTTCCACCTTTCAAGTTTCTTGTGAATTCGATCAATGACTGGTTGCCAAAAAGACTTTTGTCGAGGGTAGCCTCCCAAAGGGAGACCTAAATATATAATCGGAAGCTTTTCTACCTTGCACCCTATCAGATTTGCTGTTTGAAACAAATCTTCCTCTCCCACATTAACGCCGCTAAGGGCTGATTTTTCCCAGTTTACTTTCTGCCCCGAACACCATTCGAATAATCTAATGACGTTTTAAAGTTTAAGGAGCATCTTCACATCATACTTACAAAAGAGAAGAGTATCATCGACAAATTGAAGCAAAGGGAGGTGGATCAAGTCTTTGCCAACAAGGAAACCTTCAAACTGGCTGTTAATATGAAGCTTGTTTATGATTTCTCCTAAAACCTCACTTACTAGGAGGAATAAAAAGGGGAGAGGGGGTCCCCTTGGCGGATACCTCTAGATGCTGTTATCCGGCCTCTAGGCTTACCATTGATGAAGACTGAATACTTTGGATTTTTTAGGCAGCCCATTATCCATGATATCCATTTGGAACTAAACTTTTTCAAAGATAATTTTTTTTCTAAAAAGTTCCAATTCACCCTATCAAAGGCTTTTTCCAAGTCAAGTTTTAAAATTCATCCTTTTTTCCGTTTTGCCCTATAATCTTCCACGGCCTCGTTAGCAATTAATATTGGATCTTATAATTGCATCCATAACTTGTTTTAGACGTTCAGATAAAACCTTTGCGACGACCTTGTATGCTAACGTAGTAAGGCTGATTGGACGGAAATCCTTGACTAGAGTCACATTCTCTTTTTTCTGCACTAAACAAATGAAGTTTTCTTGGATGCAAGCATTTAATCTTCCATTTCTGTGGAAATCAGACATTAGTGATTTGAAGATATCCTTGAAAATAGACCATTGGGTGATTAGGAACTTCACTGTGAAGCCATCCGGGCCCGGAGCTTTATTGTTGCCAAGTGCCTTTAATGCCTTAAAGATCTCCTCCACTGAAAACTGGGTAACAAGAGCCTCATTCTGAATTGAGGAAACACAAGACCAATTACTGTTAATAGGGATGAATCTGTCCCCCGGAATTCTGGTATAAAGTGACTCAAAAAATTCCAGCACAAGCCTTTCAATGTCGCGGAATGAAGTCGAGACAACCCCATCATCATCTTTTAATTCAGTTATGAGGTTCCTTCTTTTATTCGCATTTAGAAAGCGGTGGAAGAAGCCCGTATTCTCATCACCCAAAGAAAGCCAATTGAGTTTACTCTTCTGAATAAAATTACACTCTTCATTTTGATAAATACTAAGTAATTCCGCTTGCAATGCAGCTCTAGAATTCAACTCTTCTTGATTTAATCCAATCAACTCAGCCACAAATCATATTTTTCTAATTTTGACATCAAGGATTTCTCTGTTTTTTTTTTACCTTAGCTTGCGCAGCAATATTCCAAGCTTTTACTGCCAATTTAACTGATCTCAACTGCTCATGAAGAATGAAACCAGCCCATCCCTGGAAGTTAGAGTTGCTCACTGTTTCAACAATAATCTGATTAGAATCACTGGACACCAACCAGCTGTTACAAAACCGAAAAGGAGAGGGACCCCAAAGAAAAGAACCAGCCTCCAAGAATAAAGGAAAGTGATCCGAGAAGATGCGTGCTTTTCGAGAAACCCGAGAATTTTCAAAACAAACATCCCACATCTGATTTATGAAGAATGTCTAATAATGATCTTCAAGGAGAACTACCGTCTCTAGACCAAGTGAACCTTCCATTTTGCAATGGAATTTCCATGAGAGAAACCATGTCAATAAACTTATTGAATAATGACATTCCTCTAGTACTTCTGCCAAAAGGAAATCTTTCCCGGGCCCAACGAGTGATATTAAAATCCCACCTATGCACCAGGCCACGGCCGAACAATCAGCTAAGGAAGACAATTCGGGCCAAACCAATTTCCTTTCTCTGCAACCACAAGGGCCATAGACATTTGTGATCCAACAAACCTTTTTGCACAAAGTGAGGCATTTGATTGACAAAGAGAAGCGTCTTTTAATGACCTCTGTTACAGATATTTTACTGCTGTCCCACATGGTAAGAATTCCCCCAGAAGATCCAACAGAAGCCACATAATCCCAGCCAATATCCTTAGAACTCCACAATGATTTTATAAAAGCCGAGTTCAAGGTGTCCTTCTTAGATTCTTGAATCATGACTACAATTGTTGATGAATTTTTTAAGTGCTGCACGTTTAGAGGAGTCGTTCAAACCCTTAGTGTTCCAGGAGACAACCTTAATAATGACTGGGAGGAGGAAAAGGCAGTTGCACATCTAATTTAAGCCAGAATGATTCCACAATCACCGACTATAGACACTAAATCTTTAGGCAAATCCAGGGGAATTTTAATAGGGAGAATATCTTCATCATTGAACAAGACATTCAGATCCATCCCATTAATTTCTGGGACTAATTTAGGGTCAACTTCAGTGTTGGGGACTGCCAATTTAACTGATCTCAACAGTAAGTTGATTAAGTTGGGCAGTAGGAGGGACACGAGACAAGGCATCTGCTGCTTTGTTTTCTAGTCCCGGTTTATACACGACATCAAAATTGTAGCCAAGAAGCTTAGCAATCCACCTCTGATGTTGAGGTTGGATAACCCTTTGTTCCAATAAAAGTTTCAATGATCGTTGATCAGTTTTCACTACAAACCTCTTGCCCAAAAGATAAGGTCTACAGCGTTGCACAGCCAAAACTACAGCCATTAATTCCCGTTCATAAACTGGTTTAGCACGATCCCTCATAGCTAATGTCTGGCTAAAATAAGCAATTGGCCGATGATTTTGAATTAAGACAGCACCTACCCCGTATCCAGAAGCATCGGTCTCTATTTCAAATGGTAAGGAAAAATCTGGCAGTGCTAAGATTGGGAGAGTCATCGTAGCCATCTTTAAATTCTCAAAAGCTTCAGCAGCTGCAACAGTCCATTCATATGCTCCTTTCTTCAATAATTGAGTCAAAGGAGCAGCCACACTTCCATAATTCATTACAAATCTTCGATAATATCCTGTCAACCCAAGAAATCCACGAACTTCACGGACATTAGTGGGCACGGGCCATTCTTTGATAGATCTAATTTTCTCGGGATCAACCTCTACACCCTTGCCCGAAATTATATGGCCAAGATACTCCACTTTCATTTTGGCAAACCCACACTTGTGCATATTAGCATATAATTTATTCTCTCGCAGCACCTCTAACACCCATTCTAAATGTTGAAGATTTTCATCCAAACTTCTGCTGTAAATTAATATATCATCAAAAAAGACTAAGAAAACCTGTGTAGGTAAGGTTTAAAGATACTATTCATCAAAGCTTGAAACGTTGATGGTGCATTGGTGAGCCCAAAAGGCATGACAAGAAACTCATAATGCCCCTCGTGAGTTCTAAAAGCTGTTTTCTTCACATCCTTTTTACACATTCTAATTTGATGATATCCCGCCTTGAGATCAATCTTCGAAAATATATTAGCCCCATTAAGTTCATCAAACAATTCCTCTACTACTGGAATAGGAAACTTGTCTGGAACGGTCACACTATTCAACGCACGGTAATCTACACAAAACCGTCAACTACCATTTTTTTTTCACCAACAAGACCGGGCTCGAATATGGACTAGTACTAGGTTTTTATGCCAAATGCCATCATTTCATCAACCAATCTTTCCATCTCCTCCTTTTGCTGGTATGCATATCTATAAGGCCGAACATTGACTGGATTAGTCCCCTTCTTAAGATGTATATGATGTTCAATGGTACATTGTGGTGGCAACTCTCCAGGCCAATCAAAAACATCTTCATTCTTAGCTAACACGGCTGGAATAGACTCATGATGGTAGGCACTTCATCAACCCCATACATCGCTGCAAATGCCATTCCACCTTCCAAAGATCTACACTCAATCAGAAATCCCTGATCAAGTTCTGTCCATGTCTTCATCATGTGCTTCAAACTCACCCTAGCCTTCGTATGACTCGGATCTCCCCTAATACAACCTTCTTCCCATTTTGTATGAATGTCAAAGTAAGTTTTCACCAATCTACTTCGGTTACTCCTAATGTATGTAGCCATTGCATACCAAGAATGACATCCACTCCCCCCCAATTCCAATGGAAAATTATCCACAACCTTCCATTCACCCAATAGCAGTTCCACTTGTTTACAAATTCCCTTCCCTTTTACAGCAGATTCAGACCCCAAAATAACCCCATAATCAGAAGTTTCCTGCAACTGCAACAACAATTGAGTTACTAACTTTTCAGATATAAAATTATTGGTCGCGCCGCAATCTATCGATACTACTACTGACCTTTCTCTAATCATACCTTTAATTTTCATAGTTCCAGGGTTTGTTAATCCCACCACCGAATTTATTGATAATTCGATCACGGGTTCTTCTGGTTTAACAACTTCAGTCTCCTGTATTTCAGTTTCCACTTTTGAATCCTCTTCTTCAACTACTCTAGTTCTTCCCCATTTGCCCAACAACTAAAACTCTAAGTTCCTTATGATCTTTCACTTTACACTTATGGCCCACAAAAAATCATTCCTCACAACGAAAACAGAGACCTTTCTCACGTCTAGCCTGAAATTCAGCATCAGAAAGTCGTTTTAGTGGTCCTTCTCGTCGATTAGGTTCACCAGCCACTCCTCGAAGTGTAATCATCCGCATTGCGAACAATCCCTCCTGACTTATTATCATTAGAAATCACAGGAATTTGAGGTTTAAAAGAAGCAGAAACCTGGAATTTTCCATCCGCTGCACGTTTGAAACTTGATTCTCCCTTATCACTTCTCGGTTCTCAATCTTTTGGGCCAACTTCATCATTTGAGCAAGCCCATAGGTTCCCAACATTCCATGTCTGCCTTAATCCATGGTTTCAAACCATTCATAAATTTTCTTCTAAGACAGCCTTTTGTAGAAAAGGCAATGGTGCTACTGATTTATCAAATAAATTCCAATATTCTTCCACTGTAATTTCTTGCTTGATCTTTAAAAATCTTCCCAGAATTGATCCCTCACGACTCGATCGAAATCAAACAATAAGTCTCTTCTTTAAATCGTCCCAATTAACAAACGGTTCACGATCTTCATGAGATTTATACCAATCAAAGCTGCTCCATCAAAACTAATAATGGACACAGTCATTTTCTCTGACTCACTCAGTTTGTGTATCTGAAAGTATCTCTCAGCCCTAAACAACCAAGAATCAGGATCATTTCCCACAAAAACTGGCATTTCAATTTTTTTAAATTTGCTTGGTCGCCCGCAGAATCTTCACCTCCAACTTGGTATGTTTTTCCTCAGATTTTCCTCCCATCATCGTCCAATCACTGACATCAACCATGCTGTCAACTTTACATGATGATCCTTCTAGTACTTCTTCCATCGTTGTCTTCCCTTTGATCATTCCTTCAATATATTTCAACAGTGTTTCTGGTTGCTGTTGTTGCTTCTCAGCCTGTACTCCTAACCTCTCAATACTCTTCGCCAAAGATGACATGTTTTCCTTGATTGTTGGCAGATCATGTAATTCTGCTCGAATGCCGGATATTTCTTGATCTACCATTTCCAACTTTTCCTCAATTCGCTTTTGAGCCATGATATAGAACTTCACAGATTCGATTTCTCCGATACCAAAATGATAGAACACCAAATAGTGTGTTCTACTAATTTATTAATCAGCCAAAGATTTACAGAAAACAGGTTCTAACACAGTCTTGAAAACAAAGTACTCGACAATTTGGAAGACAAAGAGCCCTAGAAGAGTGAATATCACGCTTTGGAGAATGCGAAATGGACTATGAACTGTGCAGAAGTTTTGCAAATGAAACCTCCCTTTCTCAGTTTATCTCCTCACGTTTGTCCCTTGTGTTTGCATGCTTTAGAAGATTTACATCATATTTTCTTCTCCTGCTTACATGCAAAGAAGTGTTGGTTTGGCTTACTTGGCTATCTTCATTTGAATTGGGTTTTCGACTATAGATTTAGGAGAACGTGGTCCAGCTTATTTCATGTCCCATTCTCAAGAAGAAACCAAGATTGATTTGGTTAAATGCAGTAAAGGCCATTTTACCAGAAATTTGGTTTGAACATAATCAACTAACATTTCAAAATAAAGCTTCCTCTTGGACAACTCGAGTCGAAATGGCTAGAATCAATGCTTCTACTTGATGCTCTCTTTCAAAAGACTTCAAAGATTTCTCCATACAAGATATAAGTCATAATTGGCCGACTTTCATTTTTAATTCTTAGTCCACTACTGTACTCTTATTTTATTTCTTTTGGATTTCTAGTGGTCTTAAATCTATGTTGTATAGTTATTGGGCAGTTTGTATGATCTATTCTAAACCTTGTCGTTGGTTTAGTCTTTTGGTTTAAGTCTCGATATGGTGAGAATGCTAAGTGGGTGTCAACCTAGATGAGATGTCCGACTGCACTAGCTGATCCTAGGGTTTCTTTGTATTATCTTTTGTCTTGTCTACTCATTTTCAGCTTAATGAAGAGGCTTCTTTGTATTTCTTCATGGTATTTATTTTCGTAATGAATCTTTCATGTTCTGGTAAACATTGCAGAAACACATAATTTCAGCAATCTGTCCAAGAGTTGAAGGAGAAGACAGAAGAACTTAAAGGTCACATGAAGACCTAAGAGTTAGGTAATTTTTTGAAAACTTTTTTCTTTGTCTTGCTTAGTTTTAGTGGTATTTGTTAACAGGCTGAGACATACTCTTGTATGCCAAGGCTGGGTGGCCAATTCAATGGATGGCCTGAGACGGTGAAATGACGAGTGTAGAACAAAGTAGACAATCGAGCAGATTTACAAGTAGGAGGATGGTGTTTGGTCTTACTCCAAAGCTACTGCTAGAAAGGTGATTCTCCCTTTATTTACACATGTTATCTATATTTAATTACTGTTTTTATGTGATGGTGAATAAATATTTAAGTCGTTTCAAGTTTGTACATCATGCTTGAGTTAATACATTTCCCAACTCGCACTAATTTTAAAGTTGAGACTAAGTTTGTTGCACTTACACACTTGGTTGCCATTTTGGATTTTGGAGTGCTTTTTCTACATTTTTTGAACTTTTTGGTAGGTTATGAGTTATGAAGTAACACTAAAGCATTATTAGGTCGTTTTTAAACTTCGAGTGATACTCAAACATTTTTTGAACACCTTTTAGGTTGTTACAAACTAAGTTAGTTTTACATACAGCCATGGTTTCCATTTTCAGTCTTGAAAGATTTTTTTTCACACTTTTTGAAATTTCTGGTAAGTTATGAGTTATAAACTTACACTCAAGCGTTGTTAGGTTGTTTGAACAATTATACGTGTTCTGAATACTTGTTAGGTTTGTATAGAACTAAGTTCGTTGCACTTACACACTTGACATTTTGGGTTTTGGAGTGTCTTTTTAAAAAATTTTGAACTTTTTGCTAGGTTATGACTTATGAACTTGTATTGAATATTTGTTAGGTTGTTTTGAAAGTTCAAGTGAAACTTAGACACGTTTTGAACTCGTTTTAACTTGGTTTGAAACTTAGTTTTACACACATTTGATTGACATGTTGGGTCTTGAAGTACTTTTTTCATACTTTTTGAAATTTTGGTAGGTTGTGAGTTACAAACTTACAGTTAAGCATTGCTTGGTCGTTTTGAAAATTCAAGTGATACTTACACACGTTTTGAATACATTTTAGGTTAGATTGAGTTTGTTGCACTTGGTTGTCATTTTTGGTCTTGAAATGCATTTTTCAAACTTTTTGGTAGATTATGAGTTACGAACTTACACTTAGGATTTGCTAGGTCGTTTTGAAAACTCAAGTAATACCTAGACACGCTTTGAGCACGTTTTAGGTTGGTTTGAACTAAGTTTGTTGCACTTACACACTTGGTTGCCATTTTGGGTCTTGTAGTGCTTTTTTCACAATATATGAACTTTTTTCGTAGGTTATGAGTTACGAACCTACACATAAGCTGTTTTAGGACATTTTGAAAGTTCAAGTGATACTTAGACACGTTTTTAACTCGGTTTAGGTTGGTTTGAAACTAAGTTTGTTGACCTTATCCAATTGGTTGCCATTTTCGGTCTTGAAGTGCCCTTTTCACACTTTTTGAACTCTTTGGTAGGCTATGGGTTACCAACTTACACTTAAACTTTGTTAGATTGTTTTGAAAGTCCAAATGATACTGAGACACGGCTTGATCACTTTTTAGGTTGGTTTGGAACTAAGTTTGTTGCACTTGCGCACTTGGTTGCCATTTTGGGTCCTGTAGTGTTTCCTTTTTTTCCATACTTCTTGAACTTTTTGGTAGGTTATGAGTGACGACCTTACAAATAAATATTCTTAGGTCGTTCTGAAAGTTCAAGTGATTCTTAGACACGCCTTAACCACTTGTTAGGTTGGTTTGGAACTAAGTTTGTTGCACTTGCGCACTTGGTTGCCTCCTGTAGTGTTTCCGTTTTTTCCTTACTTCTTGAACTTTTTTGTAGGTTATGAGTGACAAATTTATAGATAAACATTCTTAGGTCGTTCTGAAAGTTCAAGTGATACATAAACACGGTTTGAAATTCTTTTAGATTTGTTTAAGACTAAGTTTGTTTCACTTGCATACTTGGTTGCCATTTTAGGTCTCAAAGTGCATTTTTCACGCATTTTGAACTTTTTGTTAGTATGTGAGTTACGAACTTACACTTAAGGATTGTTAGGTCATTGGAAACACATTTTGCGTTGGTTTGAAACTAAGTTTGTTGCACTTACACATTTGATTGAAATGTTGGGTCTTGAAGTACTTTTTTTCACACTTTTTGAAATTTTTTTAGGTTGTGAGTTACGAACTTACGCTTGAGTATTGTTTGGTCGGTTTGAAATCTTAGACACGTTTTGCACTCTTTTTAGGATGGCTTGAAACTAAGTCCGTTGCACTTACATACTTCGTTGCCGTTTTGGGTCTTGAAGTACCTTTTTCACACTTTTTGAAATTTTTGTAGGTTGTGAGTTATAAACTTACACTTCAACATTGTTTGGTCGTTTTGAACGTTTAAGTGATACGTACACACGTTTTGAATACATTTTAGGTTAGATTGAGTTTGTTGCACTTGGTTGTCATTTTTGTCTTGAAATGCTTTTTTCAACCTTTTTGGTAGATTATGAGTTACGAACTTACACTTAGGATTTGCTTGGTCGTTTTGAAAACTCAAGTAATACATAGACACGTTTTGAGCACATTTTAGGTTGGTTTGGACTAAGCTTGTTGCACTTACACACTTGGTTGCCATTTTGGATTTTGGAATGCTTTTTCTACATTTTTTAACTTTTTGGTAGGTTATGAGTTATGAAGTAACACTAAAGCATTATTAGGTCGTTTTTAAACTTCGAGTGATACTTAAACATTTTTTGAACACCTTTTAGGTTGTTACAAACTAAGTTAGTTTTAAAGTAAGTGCCATTTTGAGTCTTGAAAGATTTTTTTTTCACACTTTTTGAAATTTTTGGTAAGTTATGAGTTATAAACTTACACTCAAGCGTTGTTAGGTTGTTTGAAAACTTATACGTGTTTTGAATACTTGTTAGGTTTGTATAGAACTAAGTTCGTTGCACTTAACACTTGACATTTTTGGTTTTGGAGTGTCTTTTTCAAAGATTTTGAACTTTTTGCTAGGTTATGACTTATGAACTTGTATTCAATATTTGTTAGGTCATTTTGAAAGTTCAAGTGAAACTTAGACACATTTTGAACTCGTTTTAGGTTGGTTTGAAACTAAGTTTTACACACACATTTGATTGACATGTTGGGTCTTGAAGTACTTTTTTAATACTTTTTGAAATTTTGGTAGGTTGTGAGTTACAAACTTACACTTAAGCATTGCTTGGTCGTTTTGAAAATTCAAGTGATACTTACACACGTTTTGAATACATTTTAGGTTAGATTGAGTTTGTTGCACTTGCTTGTCATTTTTGGTCTTGAAATGCTTTTTTCAACCTTTTTGGTAGATTATGAGTTACGAACTTACACTTAGGCTTTGCTAGGTTGTTTTGAAAACTCAAGTAATACATAGACACGTTTTGAGCACGTTTTAGGTTGGTTTGAACTAAGTTTGTTGCACTTACACACTTGGTTGCCATTTTGGGTCTTGTAGTGCTTTTTTCACACTATTTGAACCTTTTTCGTAGGTTATGAGTTACAAATCTACACGTAAGCTTTTTTAGGTCGTTTATAAAGTGCAAGTGATACTTAGACAAGTTTTGAACTCGTTTTAGGTTTGTTTGACACTAAGTTTTAAACACATTTGATTGACATGTTTGGTCTTGAAGTACTTTTTTCACACTTTTTGAAATTTTGGTAGGTTGTGAGTTACAAACTTACACTTAAGCATTGCTGGGTCATTTTGAAAATTCAAGTGATACTTACACACGTTTTGAATACATTTTAGGTTAGATTGAGTTTGTTGCACTTGGTTGTCATTTTTGGTCTTGAAATGCTTTTTTCGACCTTTTTGGTAGATTATGAGTTACGAACTTACACTTAGGATTTGCTAGGTCGTTTTGAAAACTCAAGTAATACCTAGACACATTTTGAGCAAGTTTTAGGTTGGTTTGAACTAAGTTTGTTGCCATTTTGGATTTTGGAGTGCTTTTTCTACATTTTTTAAACTTTTTGGTAGGTTATGAGTTATGAAGTAACACTAAAGCATTATTAGGTCGTTTTTAAACTTCGAGTGATACTTAAACATTTTTTGAACACCTTTTAGGTTGTTACAAACTAAGTTAGTTTTAAAGTAAGTGCCATTTTGAGTCTTGAAAGATTTTTTTTTTCACACTTTTTGAAATTTTTGGTAAGTTATGAGTTATAAACTTACACTCAAGCGTTGTTAGGTTGTTTGAAAACTTATACTTGTTTTGAATACTTGTTAGGTTTGTATAGAACTAAGTTCGTTGCACTTAGACACTTGACATTTTTGGTTTTGGAGTGTCGTTTTCAAAGATTTTGAACTTTTTGCTAGGTTATGACTTATGTATTAATATAATTAGATTATTCTTAGGAGATATTATTCTTAGGAGATATTATTCTGGAGATATTATTTGATATTATTTCCTTAAGTGTATTTCTCTATGGTTATATATAGGCTTGTATCTCTATTAAGTAATAAATGAAATATAGATTTATTCCATAAAATCAACATGGTATCAGAGCTCTAGGGTTTTCGCCTTATTGAATTCTAGCCTCCACATCCCGTTTGATCTCTGCCTCCGTTGATCATTCATCAACGGAGGCAGAATCATCTCCCATTAGCTGAAGCTGCAAATTTGCCGTTGTCGTTGCACCTTCCCTTTGTCACTCATTGCTGTTCAAATCTGCCACCATCCAAACCCCAGAAACCCCATTCGTTTTTCACTAGCGTCTGCGGCGGCCATCTCCTTCATAGTTCTTCGTCTGACCTCTTGTTTTTCCGTTAGCCAAGCAACCGATTGAACCTCTGTCAGTTGAAGCCGAACGCCCAGCCGAAGAGTTTCAGTTTTTTCCGTCGTCCAAGAAGCTCCGCTCGCCGCTGCGTTTCGTTGCCGTTGCTCCATCTCCTTACAATGTCCCGACAAAACCCATGAAACCCCATGTCCTCAGATCCTCGCGTCCGCCCCCAATATGTTCCAGACCTGTCTGATTTCGTTCAGACCCATTCTTCATGTCTGCCTTTGAAGTTTAGATCGAAGCCCAGATCCAACGACGCCTCTATTATGTTTTTGTTCAGATCCGCTGCTCCATTCAGTTCAGTTTTCGTTCTGTTCACCCAGATTTCCTGTTCAGTTTGATTCTGACTTGCTTTAGTTTAGTTCGTTCAGTTCCATTCTGATGACGAAACGCTCCTGCCCAATTCAGACCACGTTTTCATCCTGATTTGATTCTACTTTGCTTCAGTTTTGCTCTTTCATTTTGCCCCCGGATTCTTGTTTCGTTCTTCTATCTCTTCTATGTTTCTATCCCAGAAGTTCTTCGTTTCGCTCTTCGTGGGTTTGTTTTAACCTAGAAGTTCTTTGTGCGTTTGTTCTTCGGGTTTTTTATTCTATTCTAGATATATTGTTTCTTTTCTTAGTTCTTAGCAAACTCAAGTTTGTGATTTCAACCTTAAGTTTGAGGGAGGGTATTAATATAATTAGATTATTCTTAGGAGATATTATTCTTAGGAGATATTATTCTGGAGATATTATTTGATATTATTTCCTTAAGTGTATTTCTCTATGGTTATATATAGGCTTGTATCTCTATTAAGTAATAAATGAAATATAGATTTATTCCATAAAATCAACATTATGAACTTGTATTCAATATTTGTTAGGTCATTTTGAAAGTTCAAGTGAAACTTAGACACATTTTGAACTCGTTTTAGGTTGGTTTGAAACTAAGTTTTACACACACATTTGATTGACATGTTGGGTCTTGAAGTACTTTTTTCATACCTTTTGAAATTTTGGTAGGTTCTGAGTTACAAACTTACACTTAAGCATTGCTTGGTCGTTTTGAAAATTCAAGTGATACTTACACACGTTTTGAATACATTTTAGGTTAGATTGAGTTTGTTGCACTTGCTTGTCATTTTTGGTCTTGAAATGCTTTTTTCAACCTTTTGGTAGATTATGAGTTACGAACTTACACTTAGGCTTTGCTAGGTTGTTTTGAAAACTCAAGTAATACTAGACACGTTTGAGCACGTTTTAGGTTGGTTTGAACTAAGTTTGTTGCACTTACACACTTGGTTGCCATTTTGGGTCTTGTAGTGCTTTTTTCACACTATTTGAACCTTTTTCGTAGGTTATGAGTTACAAATCTACACGTAAGCTTTTTTAGGTCGTTTATAAAGTGCAAGTGATACTTAGACAAGTTTTGAACTCGTTTTAGGTTTGTTTGACACTAAGTTTTAAACACATTTGATTGACATGTTTGGTCTTGAAGTACTTTTTTCACACTTTTTGAAATTTTGGTAGGTTGTGAGTTACAAACTTACACTTAAGCATTGCTGGGTCGTTTTGAAAATTCAAGTGATACTTACACACGTTTTGAATACATTTTAGGTTAGATTGAGTTTGTTGCACTTTCTCCGTATCCTTTCACAAACCTACGATAATAGCCCGATAATCCCAGAAATCCTCTCAGACCCGTGACATCTTTCGGCTGAGGCCATTTCACCATGTCTTTGATCTTCTCCTCATCAGCCTGTACTCCTTTACTCGAAATTATATGCCCCAAATATTGGATTTTGGAGTGAGCTATGACACACTTCTTCTTATTTGCAAATAGATGGTTATCTCTCAACACTGCAAATACCATCCCTAGATGTTTCTCATGTTCTGCTATATCCTTGCTATATACAAGTATATCATCGAAGAATACCAATACACACCTTCTTAAAAGGGTTTGAATACCTGATTCATCAAGGACTGGAAGGTGGCTGGTGCGTTTGTAAGACCGAAGGGCATTACCAGAAATTCATAGTGACCCTCATGTGTTCTGAACGCGGTCTTCTCAACATCTTCCTTCTGCATCCTTATTTGATGGTAACCGGACTTCAGATCTAGTTTTGAGAAAACCGTGGCTCCATGTAATTCATCCAGCAGTTCTTCTATCACTGGGATAGGAAATTTGTCTGATATGGTTACTTGGTTGAGTTTCCGGTAATCTACACAAAAGCGCCACCCTCCATCTTTCTTTTTGACCAATAAAACAGGGCTGGAGTAAGGGCTATGACTGGGACGTATCACACCTGCTTGCAGCATTTCCACCACCAATTTCTCAATTTCCTCCTTCTGTACATAACCATATTTATATGGTCTGACATTGATGGGCCTTTGGTTCGGTAAAACCAATATACGGTGATCTATTTCTCTCTTAGGGTAGTTTTTTGGATCCTCAAAGATGTCTGCATACTGTTGTAACAGATTTTTAATCATTGGAATCTCTTCCTCGTCCCCTTTCATTTCCTGCTCCGCTTCCACCTCCGTGTCTACTTCATACTTTTGGAATTCCAACAGAAAACCCTGATCTTCATTTTCCCACGTTTTCTCAATGGTTTTCAGGGAACATTCTGCTTGGATGAGGGATGGGTCTCCTTTCAAGATAATTTTCTGTTTGCCAACCAGAAAGACATTGTTAGAGATGGCCAATGTATCTTCATGGTGCCTGTTGTATCCAGCCACTGCATACCCAATATTACATCCACATTTCCCAACTCAATAGCAAAAAAATCAGCCACCACCACCCCTTGTAGTTCCAATTCCACTCTCTTGCAAACACCTTGCCTGTACACTTGGTGCCATCTCCAATTGTAACTGCAAACGGGTTACCTTTTTCCAGATATAAGTTCTTTTCCTTTACTGTCCGGTTATGTATAAAAATTATGGGTTGCTCCACTATCAATCAGTACTATCACTCCTTTGCCCTTTATATTTCCCTTCAGCTTCATCGTTCCCTTCGATGCCATCCCATGGATTGTCTTCAATTCTATTTCCTCCCCTTCAGCAAAATCCAGATGGTTTAATTCCACTGTTTCCCCTGGTTCCTCTTCCATCTTGCCTTCCTCTTCCTTGCTCTCCTCTTCATTCATGATAAATAACATCAGCTCCCTTTTTCCTTCACTCTACATCTGTGCCCTGGTGTATATTTCTCATTGCATTTAAAACATAGGCCCTTATCCAATCTGGACCTGAATTCTGCGTCTGAAAGTCGTTTGATAGGAGGTTCACTTTTTTGATAACTACCCTTAATAGGTATAGTTACTTGTTTTATGGGGAAATCTGTCCTCCTCATGTAGCCTTTGTCTGTTCCATCTTGGATTTTTCCTGCATACTCTTCTTTTTTCTTTGGTTCCACTGTCCTGCCCTCGGTCTTAGTCAATTTCATTGCTACATTCCGATCATTGACTAGTTTAGCCTCCCTCATACAATCTTCCAATGTTCGAGGGAAACGACTAACGACTTCTGCCTGAAGATTGGGTTCCAGACCGGTCAGAAAAGCATCTCGTAACACACTTTCCTCCATGTGAGGGAGGGGAGCTGAATATGTGACAAATTTCTTCACATACTCACTGTAGGATCCATCTTGTTGAATCCTAATCAAGCGTGCCACTAGACTTGTTTGTCCGAGTCCTTGAAGAAATCAAACATCCTCCCTTTCAAATCTTCCATGACTCTACTTTCTTCCTATTATGCGTCCACCTGTACCAGTCCACTTCCTCTTGCCCAAAACTGACCACCGCCACTCTGATCTTCTCGTTTCTGGCAGGTTGTTCATCTCAAAGAAATGTTCTGCTCTATATACCCAGGATTCTGGATTTTCACCTAAAAACATAGGCATTTCTAACTTTGCGTACTTACTTCGATCCACATTGCTTCCATTTACCTCATTACAGACTTCCGATTCTTCTACTTTTCCTTTCAACTTCATGCTGGATCCATCAGATGTTCCGGATTCATCTCTTTTCTTATAGCTATGATTCTCTCTTAGTTCCTCTGTCAGTCTTTCCATAGATTTCTTCATTTCCAGTAGCATTTCTTTCATGCTCAGCAGCTCCTTCTCGGTTCCTTCCATTCGTTCCTCCATTTGTCTTTGTGCCATGCGACGCGTCACCACCCCCAGTTTTTTTTTTCTTTTTGTCGGGCTCTGATACCAAATGTTAGGATTCTACACCCTTTTTAATAAAATACCCAACTAGGGCTAAACAGAGACAGAATATATAGCCCAAAATTACAGCTACAATAAGGAATGAAAACAAGAACAATGAACAACAAGAACAAACCTGCACCCTTCACAAGAAGGATACCCCTCTCCTATCAGCTGCTGCCGCCTCCCTTTCTTAAAAGATAACCAAAAAGATACCCATCCCTATTTCTCAATCATTCTATTTATACTCACCCTCAAATTCCTACCCAGTGGGACCCACCTGCACATTCTTTTATTTCCCACTCATTCTCTCTCCTTACATGTTGGTGAGTTTCCCTTCTTACCCTTCCTAACATACGTATGTATGATTGGGGGTCTCACAGTATGCAAGTGAAACAAACTTAGTCTTAAACAAATCTAAAAAAATTTCAAACCGTGTTTAAGTATCACTTGAACTTTCAGAACGACCTAAGAATGTTTATCTGTAAGTTTGTCACTCATAACCTACCAAAAAGTTCAAGAAGTAAGGAAAAAACGGAAACACTACAGGACCCAAAATGGCAACCAAGTGCGCAAGTGCAACAAAATTAGTTCCAAACCAACCTAAAAAGTGGTTAAGGCGTGTCTAAGTATCACTTGAACTTTCAGAACGACCTAAGAATGTTTATTTGTAAGTTCGTCACTCATAACCTACCAAAAAGTTCAAGAAGTATGGAAAAAAAAGGAAACACTACAGAACCCAAAATGGCAACCAAGTGCGCAAGTGCAACAAACTTAGTTCCAAACCAACCTAAAAAGTGGTTAAGGCGTGTCCAAGTATCACTTGGACTTTCAAAACAACCTAACAAAGTTTAAGTGTAAGTTGGTAACCCATAGCCTACCAAAAAGTTCAAAAAGTGTGAAAAGGGCACTTCAAGACCGAAAATGGCAACCAATTGGATAAGGTCAACAAACTTAGTTTCAAACCAACCTAAACCGAGTTTAAAACGTGTCTAAGTATCACTTGCACTTTCAAGATGTCCTAAAACAGCTTACGTGTAGGTTCGTAACTCATAACCTACGAAAAAAGTTCAAATATTGTGAAAAAAGCACTACAAGACCCAAGATGGCAACCAAGTGTGTAAGTGCAACAAACTTAGTTCAAACAAACCTAAAACGTGCGCAAAACGTGTCTAGGTATTACTTGAGTTTTCAAAACGACCTAGCAAATCCTAAGTGTAAGTTCGTAACTCATAATCTACCAAAAAGTTTGAAAAATGCATTTCAAGACAAAAAATGACAACCAAGTGCAACAAACTCAATCTAACCTAAAATGTATTCAAAACGTGTGTAAGTATCACTTGAATTTTCAAAACGACCAAGCAATGCTTAAGTGTATGTTTGTAACTCACAACCTACCAAAATTTCAAAAAGTATGAAAAAAGTACTTCAAGACCCAACATGTCAATCAAATGTGTGTGTAAAACTTAGTTTCAAACCAACCTAAAACGAGTTCAAAACGTGTCTAAGTTTCACTTGCACTTTCAAAACGACCTAACAAATATTGAATACAAGTTCATAAGTCATAACCTAGCAAAAAGTTAAAATTTTTTGTAAAAGACACTCCAAAACCCAAAATGTCAAGCGTGTAAGTGCAACGAACTTAGTTATATACAAACCTAACAAGTATTCAAAACACGTATAAGTTTTCAAACAACCCAACAACGCTTGAGTGTAAGTTTATAACTCATAACTTACCAAAAATTTCAAAGTGTGAAAAAAAAATCTTTCAAGACTCAAAATGGCACTTACTTTAAAACTAACTTAGTTTGTAACAACCTAAAAGGTGTTCAAAAACGTTTAAGTATCACTCGAACTTTAAAAACGACCTAATAATGCTTTAGTGTTACTTCATAACTCGTAACCTACCAAAAAGTTCAAAAAATGTAGAAAAAGCATTCCAAAATCCAAAATGGCAACCAAGTGTGTAAGTGCAACAAGCTTAGTCCAAACCAACCTAAAATGTTCTCAAAACGTGTCTATGTATTACTTGAGTTTTCAAAACGACCAAGCAAATCCTAAGTGTAAGTTCGTAACTCATAATCTACCAAAAAGGTTGAAAAAAGCATTTCAAGACAAAAAATGACAACCAAGTGCAACAAACTCAATCTAGCCTAAAATGTATTCAAAACGTGCGTACGTATCACTTAAACGTTCAAAACGGCCAAACAATGCTTAAGTGTAAGTTTATAACTCACAACCTACCAAAATTTCAAAAAGTGTGAAAAAGGTACTTCAAGACCCAAAACGGCAACGAAGTATGTTAGTGCAACGGACTTAGTTTCAAGCCATCCTAAAAAGAGTGCAAAACGTGTCTAAGATTTCAAACCGACCAAACAATACTCAAGCGTAAGTTCGTAACTCACAACCTAAAAAAATTTCAAAAAGTGTGAAAAAAAGTACTTCAAGACCCAACATTTCAATCAAATGTGTAAGTGCAACAAACTTAGTTTCAAACCAACACAAAATGTGTTTCAAATGACCTAACAATCCTTAAGTGTAAGTTCGTAACTCACATACTAACAAAAAGTTCAAAATGCGTGAAAAATGCACTTTGAGACCTAAAATGGCAACCAAGTATGCAAGTGAAACAAACTTAGTCTTAAACAAATCTAAAAAAATTTCAAACCGTGTTTAAGTATCACTTGAACTTTCAGAACGACCTAAGAATGTTTATCTGTAAGTTTGTCACTCATAACTTACAGATACTTAAAGTTCGAGTTACAACCTAAAACGTCTGTCGTTTTTAAAGTTCGAGTGATACTTAAATGTCTTTTGAACACCTTTTAGGTTGTTACAAACTAAGCTAGTTTTAAAGTAAGTGCCACTTTGAGTCTTGAAAGATTTTTTTTCACACTTTTTGAAATTTTTGGTAAGTTATGAGTTATAAACTTACACTCAAGCGTTGTTAGGTTGTTTGAAAACTTATACGTGTTTTGAATACTTGTTAGGTTTGTATAGAACTAAGTTCGTTCCACTTACACACATGACATTTTGGGTTTTGGAGTGTCTTTTTCAAAGATTTTGAACTTTTTGCTAGGTTATGACTTATGAACTTGTATTCAATATTTGTTAGGTCGTTTTGAAAGTTCAAGTGAAACTTAGACACGTTTTGAACTCGTTTTAGGTTGGTTTGAAACTAAGTTTTACACACACATTTGATTGACATGTTGGGTCTTGAAGTACTTTTTTCATACTTTTTGAAATTTTGGTAGGTTGTGAGTTACAAACTTACACTTAAGCATTGCTTGGTCGTTTTGAAAATTCAAGTGATACTTACACACGTTTTGAATACATTTTAGGTTAGATTGAGTTTGTTGCACTTGGTTGTCATTTTTGGTCTTGAAATGCATTTTTCAAACTTTTTGGTAGATTATGAGTTACGAACTTACACTTAGGATTTGCTAGGTCGTTTTGAAAACTCAAGTAATACCTAGACACGTTTTGCGCACGTTTTAGGTTGGTTTGAACTAAGTTTGTTGCACTTACACACTTGGTTGCCATTTTGGGTCTTGTAGTGCTTTTTTCACAATATTTGAACTTTTTTCGTAGGTTATGAGTTACGAACCTACACGTAAGCTGTTTTAGGAAAGTTCAGTGTTTTGACACGTTTTGAGCATGTTTTAGGTCGTTTTGAGTAAATGGTATGTATGTTGTGATTGTTTGATTGTATGTATAATACCTTATTGAGATGTGTATGCTTGATTGAGAAGCTGATAGAACACCAAGTAATGGTTCTTATTTGTTCATTAAGCAACCAAACTATTACCGAATACAATACTCAAACCAGTCTTGAAAACACAGAACAAACAAGTACTATTGCAGACAATAACCAAGTACAAAATAAAACATTCAAAGATCAAAAGTAGTTTACGATAATGGAAGACACTTTCTAGGATTAAAGTAACTGAACAACTTCTGTAATTCTGCTCTCCAGAAAATACAGCCCCTCCACTTCCAGAAACTGATTAACCAACCCCCATCTTTCCTTCCATCTCTCCCTTTTAACCTCCCCCCTGTAACTAACTGTTGTCCCCACTAAGGTGGTTTCCACTTCCTCCAATTCCATCACCTGTGCACGTGCAATTCCACTTGTCTTTCTTCTGCTATATTGTATTGCAATTGGTGGTCTATCATTACTCTCCCTCTCCAAAGACACCTTGTTCTCAAGGTGGGAAATGAGGAAGCTTTTGTGTAAAATCATCACAATTCTCCCATGTAGCCTCATGAGGTGGTATTCCTTTCCAACTAACAAGCACTTCCCACTTCTTTGTTGCTGGATTTTTAGGATAGCCAAAATTGTCTGCTGGTAGTAACCCTTGAAATGTAGGAACATCATCAATTCCATATAGTTCGGTAAATGTCATTCCTCCCTCCATAGCTTGACATTTTGTCAAGAAACCTTAATCAGATGGTGTCCATGTCTCCATCATGTGTTACAGACTCACTCTAGTCTTTGTCAAAGTCGGGTCACCCCTTATAACAACATTCTTTTCATTTTGTATGAAAGTTAAAGTGAGTTTACGCCAATCCACTTCAGCTGCCCCAACGTGTGCAGCCATTGCATTCCAAGGATGACATCCTGATAGAACACTGATGTAGTGTTTCTATTATATTGATAATTCAAACACAACTTACAACATAAGCAAACCGTGAACCTCAGAAAATGAGTCACGTTACATATAATTCACAAACATCAAACAAAGAAAACCTCCTAATCCAAAATTCCGAACAACAAAATACTAATAAGCAAACCAGAATATAGAACACCAATCTTCTGCTTCCCCTGTCTTTCAAGCAGTATTGCAGACCTTTTCCTTCACTCCAAAAACTCACTTTAACAAAGAGGCAGCCACATTTTCAGGTATAGAAAATAAAGTAGGTAGTATGTAGGAAGGCTAACCAGAACTGAGTTGCATAAGGTTTGTCTTCCGCCTCTAGAGATGTTATATCTTTTCCACCTTTCAAGTTTCTTGTGAATTCGATCAATGACTGGTTGCCAAAAAGACTTTTGTCAAGGGTAGCCTCCCAAAGGGAGACCTAAATATATAATCGGAAGCTTTTCTACCTTGCACCCTATCAGATTTGCTGTTTGAAACAAATCTTCCTCTCCCACATTAACGCCGCTAAGGGCTGATTTTTCCCAGTTTACTTTCTCGCCGAACACCATTCGAATAATCTAATGACGTTTTAAAGTTTAAGGAGCATCTTCACATCATACTTACAAAAGAGAAGAGTATCATCGACAAATTGAAGCAAAGGGAGGTGGATCAAGTCTTTGCCAACAAGGAAACCTTCAAACTGGCTGTTAATATGAAGCTTGTTTATGATTTCTCCTAAAACCTCACTTACTAGGAGGAATAAAAAGGGGGAGAGGGGGTCCCCTTGGCGGATACCTCTAGATGCTGTTATCCGGCCTCTAGGCTTACCATTGATGAAGACTGAATACTTTGGATTTTTTAGGCAGCCCATTATCCATGATATCCATTTGGAACTAAACTTTTTCAAAGATAAATTTTTTTCTAAAAAGTTCCAATTCACCCTATCAAAGGCTTTTTCCAAGTCAAGTTTTAAAATCCATCCTTTTTTCCGTTTTGCCCTATAATCTTCCACGGCCTCGTTAGCAATTAATATTGGGTCAAGAATTTGCCTACCTTCAATAAAGGCGCTTTGAGTGGGGCTTATAATTGCATCCATAACTTGTTTTAGACGTTCAGATAAAACCTTTGCAACGACCTTGTATGCTAACGTAGTAAGGCTGATTGGACGGAAATCCTTTACTAGAGTCACATTCTCTTTTTTCTGCACTAAACAAATGAAGTTTTCTTGGATGCAAGCATTTAATCTTCCATTTCTGTGGAAATCAGACATTAGTGATTTGAAGATATCCTTGAAAATAGACCATTGGGTGATTAGGAACTTCACTGTGAAGCCATCCGGGCCCGGAGCTTTATTGTTGCCAAGTGCCTTTAATGCCTTAAAGATCTCCTCCACTGAAAACTGGGTAACAAGAGCCTCATTCTGAATTGAGGAAACACAAGACCAATTACTGTTAATAGGGATGAATCTGTCCCCCGGAATTCTGGTATAAAGTGACTCAAAAAATTCCAGCACAAGCCTTTCAATGTCGCGGAATGAAGTCGAGACAACCCCATCATCATCTTTTAATTCAGTTATGAGGTTCCTTCTTTTATTCGCATTTAGAAAGCGGTGGAAGAAGCCCGTATTCTCATCACCCAAAGAAAGCCAATTGAGTTTACTCTTCTGAATAAAATTACGCTCTTCATTTTGATAAATACTAAGTAATTCCGGTTGCAAAGCAGCTCTAGAATTCAACTCTTCTTGATTTAATCCAATCAACTCAGCCAAAGAATCATATTTTACTAATTTTGACATCAAGGATTTCTCTGTTTTTTTTTACCTTAGCTTGCGCAGCAATATTCCAAGCTTTTACTGCCAATTTAACTGATCTCAACTGCTCATGAAGAATGAAACCAGCCCATCCTTGGAAGTTAGAGTTGCTCACTGTTTCAACAATAATCTGATTAGAATCACTGGACACCAACCAGCTGTTACAAAACCGAAAAGGAGAGGGACCCCAAAGAAAAGAACCAGCCTCCAAGAATAAAGGAAAGTGATCCGAGAAGATGCGTGCTTTTCGAGAAACCCGAGAATTTTCAAAACAAACATCCCACATCTGATTTATGAAAAATCTGTCTAATAATGATCTTCAAGGAGAATTACCGTCTCTAGACCAAGTGAACCTTCCATTTTGCAATGGAATTTCCATGAGAGAAACCATGTCAATAAACTTATTGAATAATGACATTCCTCTAGTACTTCTGCCAAAAGGAAATCTTTCCCGGCCCAACGAGTGATATTAAAATCCCCACCTATGCACCAGGCCACGGCCGAACAATCAGCTAAGGAAGACAATTCGGGCCAAACCAATTTCCTTTCTCTGCAACCACAAGGGCCATAGACATTTGTGATCCAACAAACCTTTTTGCACAAAGTGAGGCATTTGATTGACAAAGAGAAGCGTCTTTTAATGACCTCTGTTACAGATATTTTACTGCTGTCCCACATGGTAAGAATTCCCCCAGAAGATCCAACAGAAGCCACATAATCCCAGCCAATATCCTTAGAACTCCACAATGATTTTATAAAAGCCGAGTTCAAGGTATCCTTCTTAGATTCTTGAATCATGACTACAACTGTTGATGAATTTTTTAAGTGCTGCACGTTTAGTGGAGTCGTTCAAACCCTTAGTGTTCCAGTAGACAACCTTAATAATGACTGGGAGGAGGAAAAGGCAGTTGCACATCTAATTTAAGCCAGAATGATTCCACAATCACCAACTATAGACACTAAATCTTTAGGCAAATCCAGGGGAATATTAATAGGGAAAATATTTTCATCATTGAACAAGACATTCAGATCCATCCCATTAATTTCTGGGACTAATTTAGGGTCAACTTCAGTGTTGGGGACTGCCAATTTAACTGATCTCAACAGTAAGTTGATTAAGTTGGGAAGTAGGAGGGACACGAGACAAGGCATCTGCTGCTTTGTTTTCTAGTCCCGGTTTATACACGACATCAAAATTGTAGCCAAGAAGCTTAGCAATCCATTAATTCCCGTTCATAAACTAGTTTAGCACGATCCCTCATAGCTAATGTCTGGCTAAAATAAGCAATTGGCCGATGATTTTGAATTAAGACAGCACCTACCCCGCATCCAGAAGCATCGGTCTCTATTTCAAATGGTAAGGAAAAATCTGGAAGTGCTAAGATTGGGAGAGTCATCGTAGCCATCTTTAAATTCTCAAAAGCTTCAGCAGCTGCAACACTCCATTCATATGCTCCAGCAGTGCTAAGATTTTTTCAACCTTTTTGGTAGATTATGAGTTACAAACTTAGACTTAGGATTTGCTAGGTCGTTTTGAAAACTCAAGTAATACCTAGACACGTTTTGAGCACGTTTTAGGTTGGTTTGAACTAAGTTTGTTGCACTTACACACTTGGTTGCCATTTTGGGTCTTGTAGTGCTTTTTTCACACTATTTGAACTTTTTTCGTAGGTTATGAGTTACAAACCTACACGTAAGCTTTTTTAGGTCGTTTGAAAAGTGCAAGTGATACTTAGACACGTTTTGAACTCGTTTTAGGTTTGTTTGACACTAAGTTTTAAACACATTTGATTGACATGTTTGGTCTTGAAGTACTTTTTTCACACTTTTTGAAATTTTGGTAGGTTGTGAGTTATAAACTTACACTTAAGCATTGCTTGGTCATTTTGAAAATTCAAGTGATACTTACACACGTTTTGAATACATTTTAGGTTAGATTGAGTTTGTTGCACTTGGTTGTCATTTTTGGTCTTGAAATGCTTTTTTCAACCTTCTTGGTAGATTATGAGTTTCAAACTTACACTTAGGATTTGCTAGGTCGTTTTGAAAACTCAAGTAATACCTAGACACGTTTTGAGCACGTTTTAGGTTGGTTTGAACTAAGTTTGTTGCACTTACACACTTGGTTGCCATTTTGGGTTTTGTAGTGCTTTTTTCACAATATTTGAACTTTTTCCGTAGGTTATGAGTTACGAACCTACACGTAAGCTGTTTTAGGACATTTTGAAAGTTCAAGTGATACTTAGACACGTTTTTAACTCGGTTTAGGTTGGTTTGAAACTAAGTTTGTTGACCTTATCCAATTGGTTGCCATTTTCGGTCTTGAAGTGCCCTTTTCACACTTTTTGAACTTTTTGGTAGGCTATGGGTTACCAACTTACAATTAAACTTTGTTAGGGTGTTTTGAAAATCCAAGTGATACTTATAAAGTGATACTTATCCTACAGATTAAAAGTTTGAACTTAGACTATTCCAAGTGCTTCACCAAATCTTAAATATTTGAACCAACTTCACCAACTTGTCACAACACAACAATGTAAAACACATTAACTACTTTCTCTTTTATGCACATTATATATCAAATAAAAATATTAGAAGGGAAAAAATGAAGAAAAAAAAAACATACTAAGAACGATAAAATATAATAAGCTTCAATCGAAGAGAGAAGGTTTGAAGAACATAATTCAAAGGTTCCCAAAATCATATCATAATTAGAAAGCCAATACCAACACCAATTCAAAGAGAACACCTAATCTACCATACAAAAGTCTAAATATATTTTTTTTAATCTTGTGTTTTAGTGTATGATGCAAGTGAAGCAAAACAACATTACAATATAATATCTTTTTACCCTGATATTTATTAATCAAATAAGAAAAATTTGCGTTCAAAGTTGATCAAGAATCCAAGACTTTCAATCGGCAAAGGTAATATTCTGAACATGGTAGTTGGATGTGTTCCCTTTAGCATACTATCTTAAATAATCACTTTTTGTTATTTGAGAAAAACTCCATTTTCTCTTATTACTGAAAAAGGATTTGATAATAGGTAAGTATAATTTAATAGAAATTCTAACTAAAGAGAACTAATTATAAAAGAAAATAACGTCTAAAAAGAATAATTAAAAAAATAACTAAGGCAACTATACAATACAAATCTACACTTGGTAATCACAACTTTCGATCTTCCTTGTATGGAGTAACATTTTAAAGAGGCCGAACTAAGATAAAGATCTAAGCGAAAACTTCATCTATGGCATAAGAAAGATGGATGGAAACCTTATAATGATACAGGTAACAAACCTTTTCAATTGAGGTTTAGATGCAAAACATGTAATATTGTTCAACAGTATTTCGTCAAAGTTAGTCATTAAAATCAAGCGAATCATAAAACAGAAAAAAAATGTAGATTTAAGAGGACTATGTAATATATCAACTAGGAATGAAATAGGCGAAGATAAAAGCAAGTATTAAGAACAAAACAAAGCATAACAAAAGAGGAAGGCCAACTTACTATTCAAAAAAGCAAAGGAGTTCCACATCACTTGCAAGATAGCCTGTGGAACATTGCTATAGAACTATCTTGGGAACTTTGGCAAAGTTGTGTTTGGAAATTACAATGATGTTTAGCAAAGATGTTTACAATAATAAAACTATAACATAAATGTTTCATAATGTTGGAAGAAATTATAGCAATTCATTACAAATAAGATGCAGTATCTTGATTTTATGGTTAAAGGTTCCAATTGTTTTTTCTTTTTAAGCTCTTATTTAGAAGGGATTCACCTGTTACAAGTTGAAATGTGAGTTGGAAAAATTGGACAAGAAATTATAATCTTACAAGCAAATGATCCTTATAGAAAGAACTAACTTTATTAAAGCAAAATATCTTCAAGAACAAAATTGCAATTACACGAACACTTATTAACACAAATAAACAAATGAGAGAACAAATTCTTATTAGTAAAACACATGTAACCAATAAAAAATGCAAATCAGACCAATAAGTACAATGAAATACAACATGATAACAAGACAGAGATGCAACATATACTTAAAATACACATCAGAAAAGAAGTTGATTCTTGGCAATAAAGATTTTCTCTTCGAAGTGTTGCTCACAACAGTCAATAAGTCTGACAATTTCTTTCATTTCTTTTTTGATAGGTTATGAGTTATGAGCTTATAGTTTAGCATTATTAGGTCGTTTTGAAAATTTAAGTGATACTCCAAGGTTATTCTTGGAATATTCTTTTACATTATATTTGTTAAATCACTATTTAATTTATTAAGAGCTTGATAAATAACCACTAAACTAAAACCATAGAGGATAATTGATAGACCACTAGTACATGTTCTATCACTAACTAACAAACGGTAAAACTTTGTTATATTTGTGAATATCTTCAGCAATTTTATCATTTAAGACAAGTTTTCGTATAATATCGACATGAACATCGTAAGAAAACTCAAATTAAGTAAGTTAAATTAAAAAAAATTGTATGAATGTTTCGAGAACCATTAATTATAAATTCAACATTTTTGAATGAACAATTGGATTGGTTTGTGGTGATGGCTAACATGCATGTCTAACAATTATTTTCAATTTCTAATACTTTCATCCATTGCCAAAGTTGGAAACTAATGTTCACAATTTTTTTTTATCTTATTAAATGAAATTTCACATTTCTTGAAAATTTTGGACTATAATTATTTGAAAAACAAAATATTTTTTTTTGCTTTATCATTACTGACAATTTTATCTCAGTTTTTGCAGTAAAATTTGATTTTTTTAGTCTAACTTTTAAAAACAAAATATTTGTTTTAGTTATAAAGAAATTGTTTTGGGTTTTAAATGGGCTTTATCACAAATAATTCAAATATATTTTAAATGAGTTTTTCTTCACTAAATCCTTTATAGTTTTTCCCTCATCTCCCCTTCTCTCTCACCCACGTTTCCCTCATTCAAATATGAATACTACGGCTGGAGTTTTATGAAAAAAGCCAAAGCCCCTTATCGGATTTGAACGATGACTTACGCCTTACCATGACGTTACTCTACCACTGAGTTAAAAATGCCTGTTTGATTCAATTTCTGAGTAAGCCACTAGCCACGATGAGTCTAGTGTATATAATTATTATAAATTATAAATAATAAGATATGTACATAAATATATCTTATCCACATAGTCGCTCATTGAGGAACTGGATTTATCTAATGAGTATAGGTAAAATGGTTTTTTTATATTGGATTTGATCAATGCAATGAATTGTTTCATCATAAGACCGATCCCTAATTCAATTGATGAGCCCCATCCTAACGAAATGAATTTGATTCATACATGTACACACACGAATTGAACATAGATACATTCACCGAATCATTGATAAATCAATTCTACTTGGGGAGGAAATTTTTTTCAATAACTTGTTGATCCTATCCCCATATTTTAAAATTTATCGTTTTTGAATTTCTTGGCTTAGTGTGAGATCGAAATATACCTAACCTAATCTTAACAATGAGTGAATCAATGAGTGAAAGTATGAGAAATGGAGTTTAATCCCGTTTATAGCATATGGCAGACCAATCACTTCCCGAAGGGTACTAGCCTTCGTATTATTTAAATAAAAAAAGAATATTTTTTTGAATATTTGTTACTTTTGTTTATTTTAGACGTTTATTATAATCACTACTAATCACTATTTTCATTTGATATTCTATAATAAGTAATATAACTATATATTCCAATTTGCAAATTTATGTATATTATTTAAATTAAATAAAAAAAAAGAAATTAAATAAATAAAAAATAAATGCAGTTGAATCTTAAATAAAAGAATTTCTTCCCACTTCTTCTCTAACGGCTCTCTCTACTTTCTCGTCCTCTCCCTTCTCTTATCTTCTTCGTCTTCCTCAAAATCGCCCATTCACGGCCATCTCCTTCTCCTAGCCCTAACAGCGCCGGGTTTCTCAACTGTCGATCGAGTGACAATCATGCCTGCCTGCTTGACAAAGCCTTTTCGGTCTACCAATAAAGGAAAAACGATTGCTGGTGACACGAAAGCTGTGCTCGACGCTCTTTTTCCTATTCCACTGCGCGTCGTGGTCTTTCCCTTGCTGGTTGGATGACTACTATGGACGAAGAGCACAACTACTTCCAGTCTCTGGTCGATAAGTACCAAGGAAGGTAAATTCCAGCGGAGAAAGTCGAGAGCTCCTTAGTTGATCACAAATCCTTCCAAATTCTTTGTTCGTAGACTAATTTGAAATCCTTCCAATATGGATCCATGCTGTCTTTTATATCCATAAGATACCAATTAGATTGTGTTAATTATTGTTTATAAGAAAATATTTGTGTGCAGAGTTGCAGTGGGTAAATCTTAATGGCTGGCAGAAAATTGGTTCGGGATATATTACTCTCAAGACAAAGTATTTTTTATCAGTTTACTTCCATGAGGTATTTGCTCTTCCTATGCTTTATCCTTATCCCATCTTTCTCCGCTGTAGTCTTCATAGGATGGATTTCTGTGGTGTAAATTTATTCATCTAGTTTGTTTGATTTATGGTTGCATTTAGGGAGAAGGTAAATTGCATAAGCCAAAGTAGTTATGGAAAACATCTCCAATTTACAGCAAGTTAAAGAAAAAAAAGAAGAGAAAAACAGCAGTTAAAAAAACTGGGCATCTTGCTTCTTTCTTATTGAAAGTTCTGCCGTTTCTTTCAAGTCAAATTGACCACAAAATGCTCAATTGAGATTCTTCAATAGGAATATGTGAAAAGAACATAATATGTAAAAGAATTTTTGTGAAACGTGGGAGAGAAGCGATAACATTATCCTTCAAAAAATTCAGGAGTAAATATTTATGTGAAAGGACATATTATTTGGCCATTTGACCTTATTTGTTATTGAACTATTTGGTTGGAAATGATAAACTACACATTATTGTTTGCTTCAGTTGTGATCTTGATTATGGGCTATTTGGTATTTTGCCTACAAACTGTATAGTTAATTATCTGTTAGCTTTTGTTTCCTGTCACAGCTTTATGTTTATGTGGCTAATTGTAGCCGAAAGTTTTATTTATCAATCTTATTTTTCACAGCACAAATGAAACTGTGTTTCAAGAATCAGGTGCTCCTACATCATTCAAGGAAATTCGTCGTAGAGGTCCGTAAGTTTTTTCCTTTAGAGATGTGATACTAACCTGTTTGAATAAAGGAATCTGACTTGGTCTTTTTCCTCTTTAACATTATGGATTAGGTCTTTCTCTTTACCAGATTTCGTAGCTGAAGTTTATGAAGTAATCAAACCGGTGTTAACTTCTTATATAAAGGTTAGTGCTAATTGCTAAGCTTATTTCTAAATTGAATGCTGGATTAAATTGGATACAGGGCAGATAGAGAGTGAGATGGAGAGTGTTTGTGTGGCTTTTCTGTCTCTAAAACATAGTTTCTTCCCCCTATAAGAAGTAAGTTTATTGATGTATGTAATTTACAAAAGGTTTGGTGGAACACCTACAACAATTTTTTGAAATTTTTGTAGGTTATGAATTACGAACTTTTATTGAATATTTGTTAGGTCGTTTTAATAATTCAAGTGATGCTTAGAAAATGCAATCGAGCTTAAACAATTCTGCACATTTTTCTAAAATTTTTAGTTTAACCTCTTTAATAAAATTCGATGGAAATTCTTGTTTTCTTTTTTGTAGGAATAAAGGAAAATGAAATATAACCAAACTTGGGATCTTTGCAAGCAAGCTTCCATGAAGAAACTAGGTTACAAGGGGAGGTCTTCTGTTCTCAATTTTTTTTTTCCATCCGTAGAATCTTGCTTAAAATGCTTTGAGGACAATGCAAATTTTTCAGTGGCGGGTGGGGTTGTAGCCTTGCACATTCCATGTCCTTTGGGAAATTTTTATTTTGCAAATTTTGCTAAAAATGTCAAAATTTAGAAACTTTTGCAATGCTCTGATTAGAATAAGTCCATGTCTACTTCGCTTTTTAGCATAAAAAAGCATGTATGCCTAACCATGAGAACGGAGCTCGGATTTGTGATTGTATTTGATATTTGAATATGTTACATATGTTGAAAATGCATATATTGGTAGCTTAGAAATGAGTAGAACACTTGGTTCATTTTCTGAATATTGTGAATTATGTACATAATAATATGTGCGGTTGTCTTTTTTATCTCAATTTTAATCCCCTTTTTTGCCATATTCTAATGCCTTTTTTCTATTAATTTTAAATCCCTCTTTTGGCCATACACATTTGTATAAGATTTTTGAAAGCAAAATATGATTGTTAGGTCAAGTAGAAAGCAAAGTCGGCAAGTTCTTAGAGTTCTTCACCCAACATAACAGCCGATAAAAACAAAACAATACGACCAAGCTGCTTAGGGTTGCAAAACCCGACCCCGCCTAAGGTCCTTAGAGTTCTTCACCAAGCATGGCAGCCTGTAGAGAGGAAGAGAGAAAAAAAGAGGGAGCCAAGCCAGCCGCTTAGGTCATGTAAAATGCGCGCCGAGATCCCCCGGTTTCAGAATTTTCGTGGGGATCCTCTCCGCTTTTCTTGCCTAAGCAAAACCCGACCCCCGCCTAGTAGGTACTTAGAGTTCTTCACCCAGCGTGGCAGCCTGTAGAGAGGGAGAGAAAAAAATGAGGGAGCCAAGCCAGCCGCTTAGATCAAGTAAAATGCGCGCCGAGATCCCCCGGTTTCAGAATTTTCGTGGGGATCCTCTCCGCTTTTCTTGCCTAAGCAAAACCCGATCCCGCCTAGTAGGTCCTTAGAGTTCTTCACCCAGCATGGCAGCCGGTAGAGAGGGAGAGAGAAAAAAGAGGGAGCCAAGCCAGCCGCTTAGCTCAGTAAAATGCGCGCGAGATCCCCCGGTTTCAGAATTTTCGTGGGGATCCTCTCCGCTTTTCTTGCCTAAGCAAAACCCGACCCCCGCCTAGTAGGTACTTAGAGTTCTTCACCCAGCGTGGCAGCCTGTAGAGAGGGAGAGAGAAAAAAAAGAGGGAGCCATGCCAGCCGCTTAGATCAAGTAAAATGCGCGCTGAGATCCCCCGGTTTCAGAATTTTCGTGGGGATCCTCTCCGCTTTTCTTGCCTAAGCAAACCCGATCCCGCCTAGTAGGTCCTTAGAGTTCTTCACCCAGCATGGCAGCCGGTAGAGAAAGAGAGAAAAAAGAGGGAGCCAAAGCCGCTTAGGTCAAGTAAAATGCGCGCCGTTGAAGGATCCTCTCCGCTTTTCTTGCCTAAGCAAAACCCGATCCGCCTAGTAGGTCCTTAGAGTTCTTCACCCAGCATGGGCCGGTAGAGAGAGGAGAGAAAAAAAAAGAGGGAGCCAAGCCAGCCGCTTAGGTCAGTAAAATGCGCGCCGAGATCCCCCGGTTTCAGAATTTTCGTGGGATCCTCTCCGCTTTCTTGCCTAAGCAAAACCCGACCCCGCCTAGTAGGTCCTTAGAGTTCTTCACCCAGCATGGCAGCCTGTAGAGAGGGAGAGAGAAAAAAAGAGGAGAGCCAAGCCAGCCGCTTAGGTCAAGTAAAATGCGCGCCGAGATCCCCGGTTTCAGAATTTTCGTGGGGATCCTCTCCGCTTTTCTTGCCTAAGCAAAACCCGATCCCGCCTAGTAGGTCCTTAGAGTTTTCACCCAGCATGGCACGGTAGAGAGGAGAGAGAGAAAAAAAAGAGGGAGCCAAGCCAGCCGCTTAGGTCAGTAAAATGCGCGCCGAGATCCCCCGGTTTCAGAATTTTCGTGGGGATCCTCTCCGCTTTTCTTGCCTAAGCAAAACCCGACCCGCCTAGTAGGTCCTTAGAGTTCTTCACCCAGCATGGCAGCCGGTAGAGAGGGGAAGAAAAAAAAGAGGGAGCCAAGCCAGCCGCTTATCAAGTAAAATGCGCGCCGAGATCCCCCGGTTTCAGAATTTTCGTGGGATCCTCTCCGCTTTTCTTGCCTAAGCAAAACCCGACCCCGCCTAGTAGGTCCTTAGAGTTCTTCCCAGCATGGCAGCCGGTAGAGAGGGAGAGAGAAAAAAAAAGAGGGAGCCAAGCCAGCCGCTTAGGATCAAGTAAAATGCGCGCCGAGATCCCCGGTTTCAGAATTTTCGTGGGGATCCTCTCCGCTTTTCTTGCCTAAGCAAAACCCGATCCCGCCTAGTAGGTCCTTAGAGTTCTTCACCCAGCATGGCAGCCGGTAGAGAGGGAGAGAGAAAAAAAAGAGGGAGCCAAGCCAGCCGCTTAGGTCATGTAAAATGCGCGCCGAGATCCCCCGGTTTCAGAATTTTCGTGGGGATCCTCTCCGCTTTTCTTGCCTAAGCAAAACCCGACCCCGCCTAGTAGGTCTTAGAGTTCTTCACCCAGCATGGCAGCCGGTAGAGAGGGAGAGAGAAAAAAAGAGGGAGCCAAGCCAGCCGCTTAGTCAAGTAAAATGCGCGCCGAGATCCCCCGGTTTCAGAATTTTCGTGGGGATCCTCTCCGCTTTTCTTGCCTAAGCAAAACCCGATCCCGCCTAGTAGGTCCTTAGAGTTTTCACCCAGCATGGCAGCCGTAGAGAGGGAGAGAGAAAAAAAGAGGGAGCCAAGCCAGCCGCTTAGGTCAGTAAAATGCGCGCCGAGATCCCCCGGTTTCAGAATTTTCGTGGGGATCCTCTCCGCTTTTCTTGCCTAAGCAAAACCCGACCCCGCCTAGTAGGTCCTTAGAGTTCTTCACCCAGTGGCAGCCGGTAGAGAGGGAGAGAGAAAAAAAAGAGGGAGCCAAGCCAGCCGCTTAGGTCATGTAAAATGCGCGCCGAGATCCCCGGTTTCAGAATTTTCGTGGGGATCCTCTCCGCTTTTCTTGCCTAAGCAAAACCCGATCCCGCCTAGTAGGTCCTTAGAGTTCTTCACCCAGCATGGCAGCCGGTAGAGAGGGAGAGAAAAAAAAAGAGGGAGCCAAGCCAGCCGCTTAGGTCATGTAAAATGCGCGCCGAGATCCCCCGGTTTCAGAATTTTCGTGGGGATCCTCTCCGCTTTTCTTGCCTAAGCAAAACCCGACCCGCCTAGTAGGTCCTTAGAGTTCTTCACCCAGCATGGCAGCCGGTAGAGAGGAGAGAGAAAAAAAAGAGGGAGCCAAGCCAGCCGCTTTATCAAGTAAAATGCGCGCCGAGATCCCCCGGTTTCAGAATTTTCGTGGGATCCTCTCCGCTTTTCTTGCCTAAGCAAAACCCGACCCGCCTAGTAGGTCCTTAGAGTTCTTCACCCAGCATGGCAGCCGGTAGAGAGGGAGAGAGAAAAAAAGAGGGAGCCAAGCCAGCCGCTTAGTCAAGTAAAATGCGCGCCGAGATCCCCCGGTTTCAGAATTTTCGTGGGGATCCTCTCCGCTTTTCTTGCCTAAGCAAAACCCGATCCCGCCTAGTAGGTCCTTAGAGTTCTTCACCCAGCATGGCAGCCGGTAGAGAGGGAGAGAGAAAAAAAAGAGGGAGCCAAGCCAGCCGCTTAGGTCATGTAAAATGCGCGCCGAGATCCCCCGGTTTCAGAATTTTCGTGGGGATCCTCTCCGCTTTTCTTGCCTAAGCAAAACCCGATCCCGCCTAGTAGGTCCTTAGAGTTCTTCACCCAGCATGGCAGCCGGTAGAGTGGGAGAGAGAAAAAAAAGAGGGAGCCAAGCCAGCCGCTTAGGTCATGTAAAATGCGCGCCGAGATCCCCCGGTTTCAGAATTTTCGTGGGGATCCTCTCCGCTTTTCTTGCCTAAGCAAAACCCGACCCCCGCCTAGTAGGTCCTTAGAGTTCTTCACCCAGCATGGCAGCCTGTAGAGAGGGAGAGAGAAAAAAAGAGGGAGCCAAGCCAGCCGCTTAGATCAAGTAAAATGCGCGCCGAGATCCCCCGGTTTCAGAATTTTCGTGGGGATCCTCTCCGCTTTTCTTGCCTAAGCAAAACTCGATCCCGCCTAGTAGGTCCTTAGAGTTCTTCACCCAGCATGGCAGCGGTAGAGAGGGAGAGAGAAAAAAAAGAGGGAGCCAAGCCAGCCGCTTAGGTCATGTAAAATGCGCGCCGAGATCCCCCGGTTTCAGAATTTTCGTGGGGATCCTCTCCGCTTTTCTTGCCTAAGCAAAACCCGACCCCCGCCTAGTAGGTACTTAGAGTTCTTCACCCAGCGTGGCAGCCTGTAGAGAGGGAGAGAGAAAAAAATGAGGGAGCCAAGCCAGCCGCTTAGGTCATGTAAAATGCGCGCCGAGATCCCCCGGTTTCAGAATTTTCGTGGGGATCCTCTCCGCTTTTCTTGCCTAAGCAAAACTCGACCCCCGCCTAGTAGGTACTTAGAGTTCTTCACCCAGCGTGGCAGCCTGTAGAGAGGTAGAGAGAAAAAAATGAGGGAGCCGAGCCAGCCGCTTAGATCAAGTAAAATGCGCGCCGAGATCCCCCGGTTTCAGAATTTTCGTGGGGATCCTCTCCGCTTTTCTTGCCTAAGCAAAACCCGATCCCGCCTAGTAGGTCCTTAGAGTTCTTCACCCAGCATGGCAGCCGTAGAGAGGAGAGAGAAAAAAAGAGGGAGCCAAGCCAGCCGCTTAGGTCAAGTAAAATGCGCGCCGAGATCCCCCGGTTTCAGAATTTTCGTGGGGATCCTCTCCGCTTTTCTTGCCTATGCAAAACCCGATCCCGCCTAGTAGGTCCTTAGAGTTCTTCACCCAGCATGGCAGCCGGTAGAGTGGGAGAGAGAAAAAAAAGAGGGAGCCAAGCCAGCCGCTTAGGTCATGTAAAATGCGCGCGAGATCCCCCGGTTTCAGAATTTTCGTGGGGATCCTCTCCGCTTTTCTTGCCTAAGCAAAACCCGACCCCCGCCTAGTAGGTACTTAGAGTTCTTCACCCAGCGTGGCAGCCTGTAGAGAGGGAGAGAGAAAAAAAAGAGGGAGCCAAGCCAGCCGCTTAGATCAAGTAAAATGCGCGCCGAGATCCCCCGGTTTCAGAATTTTCGTGGGGATCCTCTCCGCTTTTCTTGCCTAAGCAAAACCCGATCCCGCCTAGTAGGTCCTTAGAGTTCTTCACCCAGCATGGCAGCCGGTAGAGAGGGAGAGAGAAAAAAAAGAGGGAGCCAAGCCAGCCGCTTAGGTCATGTAAAATGCGCGCCGAGATCCCCCGGTTTCAGAATTTTCGTGGGGATCCTCTCCGCTTTTCTTGCCTAAGCAAAACCCGACCCCCGCCTAGTAGGTACTTAGAGTTCTTCACCCAGCGTGGCAGCCTGTAGAGAGGGAGAGAAAAAAATGAGGGAGTCAAGCGAGCCGCTTAGATCAAGTAAAATGCGCGCCGAGATCTCCCGGTTTCAGAATTTTCGTGGCGATCCTCTCCTCTTTTCTTGCCTAAGCAAAACCCGATCCCGCCTAGTAGGTCCTTAGAGCTCTTCACCCAGCATGGCAGGCGGTAGAGAGGGAGAGAGAAAAAAAAGAGGGAGCCAAGCCAGCCGCTTAGGTCATGTAAAATGCGCGCCGAGATCCCTCGGTTTCAGAATTTTCGTGGGGATCCTCTCCGCTTTTCTTGCCTAAGCAAAACCCGATCCCGCCTAGTAGGTCCTTAGAGCTCTTCACCTAGCATGGCAGCCGGTAGAGAGGGAGAGAGAAAAAAAAGAGGAAGCCAAGCGAGTCGCTTAGGTCATGTAAAATGCGCGCCGAGATCCCCCGGTTTCAGAATTTTCGTGGGGATCCTCTCCGCTTTTCTTGTCTAAGCAAAACCCGATCCCGCCCATTGTGGTGGCAACTCTCCAGGCCAATCAAAAACATCTTCATTCTTAGCTAACACGGCTGGAATAGACTCATGATTGGTAGGCACTTCATCAACCCCATACATCGCTGCAAATGCCATTCCACCTTCCAAAGATCTACACTCAATCAGAAATCCCTGATCAAGTTCTGTCCATGTCTTCATCATGTGCTTCAAACTCACCCTAGCCTTCGTATGACTCGGATCTCCCCTTAATACAACCTTCTTCCCATTTTGTATGAATGTCAAAGTAAGTTTTCACCAATCTACTTCGGTTACTCCTAATGTATGTAGCCATTGCATACCAAGAATGACATCCACTCCCCCCCAATTCCAATGGCAGAAAATTATCCACAACCTTCCATTCACCCAATAGCAGTTCCACTTGTTTACAAATTCCCTTCCCTTTTACAGCAGATTCAGACCCCAAAATAACCCCATAATCAGAAGTTTCCTGCAACTGCAACAACAATTGAGTTACTAACTTTTCAGATATAAAATTATTGGTCGCGCCGCAATCTATCGATACTACTACTGACCTTTCTCTAATCATACCTTTAATTTTCATAGTTCCAGGGTTTGTTAATCCCACCACCGAATTTATTGATAATTCGATCACGGGTTCTTCTGGTTTAACAACTTCAGTCTCCTGTATTTCAGTTTCCACTTTTGAATCCTCTTCTTCAACTACTTCTAGTTCTTCCCCATTTGCCCAACAAGTAAAACTCTAAGTTCCTTATGATCTTTCACTTTACACTTATGGCCCACAAAAAATCATTCCTCACAACGAAAACAGAGACATTTCTCACGTCTAGCCTGAAATTCAGCAGCAGAAAGTCGTTTTAGTGGTCCTTATCGTCGATTAGGTTCACCAGCCACTCCTCGAAGTGTAATCATCCGCATTGGAACAATCCCTCCTGACTTATTATCATTAGAAATCACAGGAATTTGAGGTTTAAAAGAAGCAGAAACCTGGAATTTTCCATCCGCTGCACGTTTGAAACTTGATTCTCCCCTTATCACTTCTCGGTTCTCAATCTTTTGGGCCAACTTAATCATTTGAGCAAGCCCCATAGGTTCCCAACATTCCATGTCTGCCTTAATCCATGGTTTCAAACCATTCATAAATGTTTCTTCTAAGACAGCCTTTTGTAGAAAAGGCAATGGTGCTACTGATTTATCAATAAAGTACGATATTCTTCCACTGTAATTTCTTGCTTGATCTTTAAAAATATTCCCATAATTGATCCCTCACGACTCGATCGAAATCAAACAATAAGTCTCTTCTTTAAATCGTCCCAATTAACAAACGGTTCACGATCTTCATGAGATTTATACCAATCCAAAGCTGCTCCATCAAAACTAATAATGGACACAGTCACTTTCTCTGACTCACTCAGTTTGTGTATCTGAAAGTATCTCTCAGCCCTAAACAACCAAGAATCAGGATCATTTCCCACAAAAACTGGCATTTCAATTTTTTTAAAATTTGCTTGGTCGCCCGCAGAATCTTCAACCTCCAACTTGGTATGTTTTTCCTCAGATTTTCCTCCCATCATCGTCCAATCACTGACATCAACCATGCTGTCAACTTTACATGATGATCCTTCTAGTACTTCTTCCATCGTTGTCTTCCTTTGATCATTCCTTCAATATATTTCAACAGTGTTTCTGGTTGCTGTTGTTGCTTCTCAGCCTGTACTCCTAACCTCTCAATACTCTTCGCCAAAGATGACATGTTTTCCTTGATTGTTGGCAGATCATGTAATTCTGCTCGAATGCCGGATATTTCTTGATCTACCATTTCCAACTTTTCCTCAATTCGCTTTTGAGCCATGATATATTCACAGATTCGATTTCTCCGATACCAAAATGATAGAACACCAAATAGTGTGTTCTACTAATTTATTAATCAGCCAAAGATTTACAGAAAACAGGTTCTAACACAGTCTTGAAAACAAAGTACTCGACAATTTGGAAGACAAAGAGCCCTAGAAGAGTGAATATCACGCTTTCGAGAATGCGAAATGGACTATGAACTGTGCAGAAGTTTTGCAAATGAAACCTCCCTTTCTCAGTTTATCTCCTCACGTTTGTCCCTTGTGTTTGCATGCTTTAGAAGATTTACATCATATTTTCTTCTCCTGCTTACATGCAAAGAAGTGTTGGTTTGGCTTACTTGGCTATCTTCATTTGAATTGGGTTTTCGACTATAGATTTAGGAGAACGTGGTCCAGCTTATTTCATGTCCCATTCTCAAGAAGAAACCAAGATTGATTTGGTTAAATGCAGTAAAGGCCATTTTACCAGAAATTTGGTTTGAACATAATCAACTAACATTTCAAAATAAAGCTTCCTCTTGGACAACTCGAGTCGAAATGGCTAGAATCAATGCTTCTACTTGATGCTCTCTTTCAAAAGACTTCAAAGATTTCTCCATACAAGATATAAGTCATAATTGGCCGACTTTCATTTTTAATTCTTAGTCCACTACTGTACTCTTATTTTATTTCTTTTGGATTTCTAGTGGTCTTAAATCTATGTTGTATAGTTATTGGGCAGTTTGTATGATCTATTCTAAACCTTGTCGTTGGTTTAGTCTTTTGGTTTAAGTCTCGATATGGTGAGAATGCTAAGTGGGTGTCAACCTAGATGAGATGTCCGACTGCACTAGCTGATCCTACGGTTTCTTTGTATTATCTTTTGTCTTGTCTACTCATTTTCAGCTTAATGAAGAGGCTTCTTTGTATTTCTTCATGGTATTTATTTTCGTAATGAATCTTTCATGTTCTGGTAAACATTGCAGAAACACATAATTTCAGCAATCTGTCAAGAGTTGAAGGAGAAGACAGAAGAACTTAAAGGTCACATGAAGACCTAAGAGTTAGGTAATTTTTTGAAAACTTTTTTCTTTGTCTTGCTTAGTTTTAGTGGTATTTGTTAACAGGCTGAGACATACTCTTGTATGCCAAGGCTGGGTGGCCAATTCAATGGATGGCCTGAGACGGTGAAATGACGAGTGTAGAACAAAGTAGACAATCGAGCAGATTTACAAGTAGGAGGATGGTGTTTGGTCTTACTCAAAGCTACTGCTAGAAAGGTGATTCTCCCTTTATTTACACATGTTATCTATATTTAATTACTGTTTTTATGTGATGGTGAATAAATATTTAAGTCGTTTCAAGTTTGTACATCATGCTTGAGTTAATACATTTCCCAACTCGCACTAATTTTAAAGTTGAGACTAAGTTTGTTGCACTTACACACTTGGTTGCCATTTTGGATTTTGGAGTGCTTTTTCTACATTTTTTGAACTTTTTGGTAGTTATGAGTTATGAAGTAACACTAAAGCATTATTAGGTCGTTTTTAAACTTCGAGTGATACTAAACATTTTTTGAACACCTTTTAGGTTGTTACAAACTAAGTTAGTTTTACATACAGCCATGGTTTCCATTTTCAGTCTTGAAAGATTTTTTTTCACACTTTTTGAAATTTTTGGTAAGTTATGAGTTATAAACTTACACTCAAGCGTTGTTAGGTTGTTTGAAAATTATACGTGTTCTGAATACTTGTTAGGTTTGTATAGAACTAAGTTCGTTGCACTTACACACTTGACATTTTGGGTTTTGGAGTGTCTTTTTAAAAAATTTTGAACTTTTTGCTAGGTTATGACTTATGAACTTGTATTGAATATTTGTTAGGTTGTTTTGAAAGTTCAAGTGAAACTTAGACACGTTTTGAACTCGTTTTACTTGGTTTGAAACTTAGTTTTACACACATTTGATTGACATGTTGGGTCTTGAAGTACTTTTTTCATACTTTTTGAAATTTTGGTAGGTTGTGAGTTACAAACTTACACTTAAGCATTGCTGGTCGTTTTGAAAATTCAAGTGATACTTACACACGTTTTGAATACATTTTAGGTTAGATTGAGTTTGTTGCACTTGGTTGTCATTTTTGGTCTTGAAATGCTTTTTTCAACTTTTTGGTAGATTATGAGTTACGAACTTACACTTAGGATTTGCTAGGTCGTTTTGAAAACTCAAGTAATACCTAGACACGCTTTGAGCACGTTTTAGGTTGGTTTGAACTAAGTTTGTTGCACTTACACACTTGGTTTCCATTTTGGGTCTTGTAGTGCTTTTTTTCACAATATTTGAACTTTTTTCGTAGGTTATGAGTTACGAACCTACACGTAAGCTGTTTTAGGACATTTTGAAAGTTCAAGTGATACTTAGACACGTTTTTAACTCGGTTTAGGTTGGTTTGAAACTAAGTTTGTTGACCTTATCCAATTGGTTGCCATTTTCGGTCTTGAAGTGCCCTTTTCACACTTTTTGAACTCTTTGGTAGGCTATGGGTTACCAACTTACACTTAAACTTTGTTAGATTGTTTTGAAAGTCCAAATGATACTGAGACACGGCTTGATCACTTTTTAGGTTGGTTTGGAACTAAGTTTGTTGCACTTGCGCACTTGGTTGCCATTTTGGGTCCTGTAGTGTTTCCTTTTTTTCCATACTTCTTGAACTTTTTGTAGGTTATGAGTGACGACCTTACAAATAAATATTCTTAGGTCGTTCTGAAAGTTCAAGTGATCTTAGACACGCCTTAACCACTTGTTAGGTTGGTTTGGAACTAAGTTTGTTGCACTTGCGCACTTGGTTGCCTCCTGTAGTGTTTCCGTTTTTTCCTTACTTCTTGAACTTTTTTGTAGGTTATGAGTGACAAATTTATACAGATAAACATTCTTAGGTCGTTCTGAAAGTTCAAGTGATACATAAACACGGTTTGAAATTCTTTTAGATTTGTTTAAGACTAAGTTTGTTTCACTTGCATACTTGGTTGCCATTTTAGGTCTCAAAGTGCATTTTTCACGCATTTTGAACTTTTTGTTAGTATGTGAGTTACGAACTTACACTTAAGGATTGTTAGGTCATTTGAAACACATTTTGCGTTGGTTTGAAACTAAGTTTGTTGCACTTACACATTTGATTGAAATGTTGGGTCTTGAAGTACTTTTTTTCACACTTTTTGAAATTTTTTTAGGTTGTGAGTTACGAACTTACGCTTGAGTATTGTTTGGTCGGTTTGAAATCTTAGACACGTTTTGCACTCTTTTTAGGATGGCTTGAAACTAAGTCCGTTGCACTTACATACTTCGTTGCCGTTTTGGGTCTTGAAGTACCTTTTTCACACTTTTTGAAATTTTTGTAGGTTGTGAGTTATAAACTTACACTTCAACATTGTTTGGTCGTTTTGAACGTTTAAGTGATACGTACACACGTTTTGAATACATTTTAGGTTAGATTGAGTTTGTTGCACTTGGTTGTCATTTTTGTCTTGAAATGCTTTTTTCAACCTTTTTGGTAGATTATGAGTTACGAACTTACACTTAGGATTTGCTTGGTCGTTTTGAAAACTCAAGTAATACATAGACACGTTTTTGAGCACATTTTAGGTTGGTTTGGACTAAGCTTGTTGCACTTACACACTTGGTTGCCATTTTGGATTTTGGAATGCTTTTTCTACATTTTTTAACTTTTTGGTAGGTTATGAGTTATGAAGTAACACTAAAGCATTATTAGGTCGTTTTTAAACTTCGAGTGATACTTAAACATTTTTTGAACACCTTTTAGGTTGTTACAAACTAAGTTAGTTTTTAAAGTAAGTGCCATTTTGAGTCTTGAAAGATTTTTTTTTTCACACTTTTTGAAATTTTTGGTAAGTTATGAGTTATAAACTTACACTCAAGCGTTGTTAGGTTGTTTGAAAACTTATACGTGTTTTGAATACTTGTTAGGTTTGTATAGAACTAAGTTCGTTGCACTTACACACTTGACATTTTTGGTTTTGGAGTGTCTTTTTCAAAGATTTTGAACTTTTTGCTAGGTTATGACTTATGAACTTGTATTCAATATTTGTTAGGTCATTTTGAAAGTTCAAGTGAAACTTAGACACATTTTGAACTCGTTTTAGGTTGGTTTGAAACTAAGTTTTACACACACATTTGATTGACATGTTGGGTCTTGAAGTACTTTTTTCATACTTTTTGAAATTTTGGTAGGTTGTGAGTTACAAACTTACACTTAAGCATTGCTTGGTCGTTTTGAAAATTCAAGTGATACTTACACACGTTTTGAATACATTTTAGGTTAGATTGAGTTTGTTGCACTTGCTTGTCATTTTTGGTCTTGAAATGCTTTTTTCAACCTTTTTGGTAGATTATGAGTTACGAACTTACACTTAGGCTTTGCTAGGTTGTTTTGAAAACTCAAGTAATACATAGACACGTTTTGAGCACGTTTTAGGTTGGTTTGAACTAAGTTTGTTGCACTTACACACTTGGTTGCCATTTTGGGTCTTGTAGTGCTTTTTTCACACTATTTGAACCTTTTTTCGTAGGTTATGAGTTACAAATCTACACGTAAGCTTTTTTAGGTCGTTTATAAAGTGCAAGTGATACTTAGACAAGTTTTGAACTCGTTTTAGGTTTGTTTGACACTAAGTTTTAAACACATTTGATTGACATTTTGGTCTTGAAGTACTTTTTTCACACTTTTTGAAATTTTGGTAGGTTGTGAGTTACAAACTTACACTTAAGCATTGCTGGGTCGTTTTGAAAATTCAAGTGATACTTACACACGTTTTGAATACATTTTAGGTTAGATTGAGTTTGTTGCACTTGGTTGTCATTTTTGGTCTTGAAATGCTTTTTCGACCTTTTTGGTAGATTATGAGTTACGAACTTACACTTAGGATTTGCTAGGTCGTTTTGAAAACTCAAGTAATACCTAGACACATTTTGAGCAAGTTTTAGGTTGGTTTGAACTAAGTTTGTTGCCATTTTGGATTTTGGAGTGCTTTTTCTACATTTTTTAAACTTTTTGGTAGGTTATGAGTTATGAAGTAACACTAAAGCATTATTAGGTCGTTTTTAAACTTCGAGTGATACTTAAACATTTTTTGAACACCTTTTAGGTTGTTACAAACTAAGTTAGTTTTAAAGTAAGTGCCATTTTGAGTCTTGAAAGATTTTTTTTTCACACTTTTTGAAATTTTTGGTAAGTTATGAGTTATAAACTTACACTCAAGCGTTGTTAGGTTGTTTGAAAACTTATACTTGTTTTGAATACTTGTTAGGTTTGTATAGAACTAAGTTCGTTGCACTTAGACACTTGACATTTTGGTTTTGGAGTGTCTTTTTCAAAATTTTGAACTTTTTGCTAGGTTATGACTTATGAACTTGTATTCAATATTTGTTAGGTCATTTTGAAAGTTCAAGTGAAACTTAGACACATTTTGAACTCGTTTTAGGTTGGTTTGAAACTAAGTTTTAACACACATTTGATTGACATGTTGGGTCTTGAAGTACTTTTTTCATACTTTTTGAAATTTTGGTAGGTTGTGAGTTACAAACTTACACTTAAGCATTGCTTGGTCGTTTTGAAAATTCAAGTGATACTTACACACGTTTTGAATACATTTTAGGTTAGATTGAGTTTGTTGCACTTGTTGTCATTTTTGGTCTTGAAATGCTTTTTTCAACCTTTTTGGTAGATTATGAGTTACGAACTTACACTTAGGCTTTGCTAGGTCGTTTTGAAAACTCAAGTAATACCTAGACACGTTTTGAGCACGTTTTAGGTTGGTTTGAACTAAGTTTGTTGCACTTACACACTTGGTTGCCATTTTGGGTCTTGTAGTGCTTTTTTCACACTATTTGAACTTTTTCGTAGGTTATGAGTTACAACCTACACGTAAGCTTTTTTAGGTCGTTTAAAGTGCAAGTGATACTTAGACAAGTTTTGAACTCGTTTTAGGTTGTTTGACACTAAGTTTTAAACACATTTGATTGACATGTTGGGTCTTGAAGTACTTTTTTCACACTTTTTGAAATTTTGGTAGGTTGTGAGTTACAAACTTACACTTAAGCATTGCTGGGTCGTTTTGAAAATTCAAGTGATACTTACACACGTTTTGAATACATTTTAGGTTAGATTGAGTTTGTTGCACTTGGTTGTCATTTTTGGTCTTGAAATGCTTTTTTCGACCTTTTTGGTAGATTATGAGTTACGAACTTACACTTAGGATTTGCTAGGTCGTTTTGAAAACTCAAGTAATACCTAGACACGTTTTGAGCACGTTTTAGGTTGGTTTGAACTAAGTTTGTTGCACTTACACACTTGGTTGCCATTTTGGGTCTTGTAGTGCTTTTTTCACACTATTTGAACTTTTTCGTAGGTTATGAGTTACAAATCTACACGTAAGCTTTTTTAGGTCGTTTATAAAGTGCAAGTGATACTTAGACAAGTTTTGAACTCGTTTTAGGTTTGTTTGACACTAAGTTTTAAACACATTTGATTGACATGTTTGGTCTTGAAGTACTTTTTTCACACTTTTTGAAATTTTGGTAGGTTGTGAGTTACAAACTTACACTTAAGCATTGCTGGGTCGTTTTGAAAATTCAAGTGATACTTACACACGTTTTGAATACATTTTAGGTTAGATTGAGTTTGTTGCACTTGGTTGTCATTTTTGGTCTTGAAATGCTTTTTCGACCTTTTTGGTAGATTATGAGTTACGAACTTACACTTAGGATTTGCTAGGTCGTTTTGAAAACTCAAGTAATACCTAGACACGTTTTGCGCACGTTTTAGGTTGGTTTGAACTAAGTTTGTTGCACTTACACACTTGGTTGCCATTTTGGGTCTTGTAGTGCTTTTTCACACTATTTGAACTTTTTCGTAGGTTATGAGTTACAAATCTACACGTAAGCTTTTTTAGGTCGTTTATAAAGTGCAAGTGATACTTAGACGTTTTGAACTCGTTTTAGGTTTGTTTGACACTAAGTTTTAAACACATTTGATTGACATGTTTGGTCTTGAAGTACTTTTTTCACACTTTTTGAAATTTTGGTAGGTTGTGAGTTACAAACTTACACTTAAGCATTGCTGGTGTCGTTTTGAAAATTCAAGTGATACTCTACACACGTTTTGAATACATTTTAGGTTAGATGGTGTTTGGTTTGCACTTGGTTGTCATTTTTGTCTTGAAATGCTTTTTTCGACCTTTTGGTAGATTATGAGTTACGAACTTACACTTAGGATTTGCTAGGTCGTTTTGAACTCAAGTAATACCTAGACACATTTTGAGCAAGTTTAGGTTGGTTTGAACTAAGTTTGTTGCCATTTTGGATTTTGGAGTGCTTTTTCTACATTTTTTTAAACTTTTTGGTAGGTTATGAGTTATGAAGTAACACTAAAGCATTATTAGGTCGTTTTTAAACTTCGAGTGATACGTAAACATTTTTGAACACCTTTTAGGTTGTTACAAACTAAGTTAGTTTTAAAGTAAGTGCCATTTTGAGTCTTGAAAGATTTTTTTTTCACACTTTTTGAAATTTTTGGTAAGTTATGAGTTATAAACTTACACTCAAGCGTTGTTAGGTTGTTTGAAAACTTATACTTGTTTTGAATACTTGTTAGGTTTGTAGAACTAAGTTCGTTGCACTTACACACTTGACATTTTTGGTTTTGGAGTGTCTTTTTCAAAAAGATTTTGAACTTTTTGCTTAGGTTATGACTTATGAACTTGTATTCAATATTTGTTAGGTCATTTTGAAAGTTCAAGTGAAACTTAGACACATTTTGAACTCGTTTTAGGTTGGTTTGAAACTAAGTTTTACACACACATTTGATTGACATGTTGGGTCTTGAAGTACTTTTTTCATACTTTTTGAAATTTTGGTAGGTTGTGAGTTACAAACTTACACTTAAGCATTGCTTGGTCGTTTTGAAAATTCAAGTGATACTTACACACGTTTTGAATACATTTTAGGTTAGATTGAGTTTGTTGCACTTGCTTGTCATTTTTGGTCTTGAAATGCTTTTTTCAAACCTTTTTGGTAGATTATGAGTTACGAACTTACACTTAGGCTTTGCTAGGTTGTTTTGAAAACTCAAGTAATACATAGACACGTTTTGAGCACGTTTTAGGTTGGTTTGAACTAAGTTTGTTGCACTTACACACTTGGTTGCCATTTTGGGTCTTGTAGTGCTTTTTTTGAACCTTTTTTCGTAGGTTATGAGTTACAAATCTACACGTAAGCTTTTTTAGGTCGTTTATAAAGTGCAAGTGATACTTAGACAAGTTTTGAACTCGTTTTAGGTTTGTTTGACACTAAGTTTTAAACACATTTGATTGACATGTTTGGTCTTGAAGTACTTTTTTCACACTTTTTGAAATTTTGGTAGGTTTTGTGAGTTACAAACTTACACTTAAGCATTGCTGGGTCGTTTTGAAATTCAAGTGATACTTACACACGTTTTGAATACATTTTAGGTTAGATTGAGTTTGTTGCACTTGGTTTTGTCATTTTTGGTCTTGAAATGCCTTTTTCGACCTTTTTGGTAGATTATGAGTTACGAACTTACACTTAGGATTTGCTAGGTCGTTTTGAAAACTCAAGTAATACCTAGACACATTTTTGAGCAAGTTTTAGGTTGGTTTGAACTAAGTTTGTTGCCATTTTGGATTTTGGAGTGCTTTTTTCTACATTTTTTAAACTTTTTGGTAGGTTTAGAGTTATGAAGTAACACTAAAGCATTATTAGGTCGTTTTTAAACTTCGAGTGATACTTAAACATTTTTTGAACACCTTTTAGTTTGTTACAAACTAAGTTAGTTTTACATACAGCCACTATTGCCATTTTGAGTCTTGAAAGATTTTTTTTTCACACTTTTTGAAAATTTTGGTAAGTTATGAGATATAAACTTACACTTAAGCTTTGTTAGATTGTTTGAAAACTTATACCTGTTTTGAATACTTGTTAGGTTTGTATAGAACTAAGTTCGTTGCACTTACCCACTTGACATTTTGGGTTTTGGAGTGTCTTTTTCAAAAATTGTGAACTTTTTTCTAGGTTATGACTTATGAACTTGTATTGAATATTTGTTCGGTCGTTTTGATAATTCAAGTGATACTTAGAAAATGCAACCGAGCTTAAACAATTTTGATCATTTTTCTAATATTTTTAGTTTAACCTATTTAATAAAATTTGATGGGAATTTTTGTTTTCTTTTTGTAGGAATAAAAGGAAATGAAATATAACCAAACTTGGGATTTTTTTAAGCAAGCTTCCATGGTTGCCATTTTGAGTCTTGAAAGATTTTTTTTTCACACTTTTTGAAACTTTTGGTAAGTTATGAGTTATAAACTTACACTTAAGCGTTGTTAGGTTGTTTGAAAGCTTATACGTGTTTTGATTACTTGTTAAGTTTGTATAAAAGGAAATGAAATATAACAAAACTTATGATCTTTGCAAGCAATCTTCCATGAAGAAACTAGGCTACAAGGGGTTTGGGGTTTGGGGTTTAGGGTTTTAGGGTTTTATCGCTTGTGTGCTTGGGGCTTGGGGCTTGGGTTTTTAGGGTTTAGGGTTTAGAGTTTAGGGTTTAGGGCTTGGGGCTTGGGGCTTGGGTTTTAGGGTTTAGGGTTTAGGGTTTAGGGTTAAGGGCTTTTAGGGCTTGAGTGCTTGGGGCTTGGGGCTTGGGTTTTTAGGGCTTAGGGCTTAGGGCTTTTAAGGCTTTTAGGGCTTTTATGGCTTAGGGCTTAGGCTTTAGGCTTAGGGCTTAGGGCTTGGGATTTTAGGGCTTGGGCTTCGGGCTTTTAGGGCTTTTAGGGGTTTTAGGACGCTGAGGGCTTTTAGGTTTTAGGGCTTAGGGCTTAAGGCTTGGGCTTTGGGCTTTTAGGGCATTTAGGGCGCTTAGGGCTTTTAGGTTATAGGGCTTAGGGCTTTTAGGGCTTATGGCTTTTAGGGCTTAGGGCTTAGGACTTAGGGCTTTTATTGCTTTTACGACTTTAAGGGCTTATAGGGCTTAAGGCTTAGGGCTTTGGATTTTCGGGCTTGGGCTTTGGGCGTTTAGGGCTTTTAGGGCTTTTAGGGCTTTTAGGTTGTAGGGCTTAGGGCTTTTAGGGCTTAACGCTTAGGGCTTAGGGCTTTTACGGCTTTTAGGGCTTAGCGCTTTTAGGGCTTAGGGCTTAGGGCTTTTAGGACTTTAAGGGATTTTAGGGATTTTAGGGCTTTTAGGGCTTTTAGGGCATTTCGGGCTTTTAGAGTGGTATTATCAAAGAAGTTCAAATATGTATTTCAAGACCAAAAATGACAACCAAGTGCAACAAACTCAATCTAACCTAAAATGTATTCAAAACGTGTGTAAGTATCACTTGAATTTTCAAAACGACCAAGCAATGCTTAAGTGTAAGTTTGTAACTCACAACCTACCAAAATTTCAAAAAGTATGAAAAAAGTACTTCAAGACCCAACATGTCAATCAAATGTGTGTGTAAAACTTAGTTTCAAACCAACCTAAAACGAGTTCAAAACGTGTCTAAGTTTCACTTGCACTTTCAAAACGACCTAACAAATATTGAATACAAGTTCATAAGTCATAACCTAGCAAAAAGTTAAAATTTTTTGTAAAAGACACTCCAAAACCCAAAATGTCAAGCGTGTAAGTGCAACGAACTTAGTTCTATACAAACCTAACAAGTATTCAAAACACGTATAAGTTTTCAAACAACCCAACAACGCTTGAGTGTAAGTTTATAACTCATAACTTACCAAAAATTTCAAAGTGTGAAAAAAAAATCTTTCAAGACTCAAAATGGCACTTACTTTAAAACTAACTTAGTTTGTAACAACCTAAAAGGTGTTCAAAAAACGTTTAAGTATCACTCGAACTTTAAAAACGACCTAATAATGCTTTAGTGTTACTTCATAACTCGTAACCTACCAAAAAGTTCAAAAAATGTAGAAAAGCATTCCAAAATCCAAATGGCAACCAAGTGTGTAAGTGCAACAAGCTTAGTCCAAACCAACCTAAAATGTTCTCAAAACGTGTCTATGTATTACTTGAGTTTTCAAAACGACCAAGCAAATCCTAAGTGTAAGTTCGTAACTCATAATCTACCAAAAAGGTTGAAAAAAGCATTTCAAGACAAAAAATGACAACCAAGTGCAACAAACTCAATCTAGCCTAAAATGTATTCAAAAACGTGCGTACGTATCACTTAAACGTTCAAAACGGCCAAACAATGCTTAAGTGTAAGTTTATAACTCACAACCTACCAAAATTTCAAAAAGTGTGAAAAGGTACTTCAAGACCCAAAACGGCAACGAAGTATGTTAGTGCAACGGACTTAGTTTCAAAGCCATCCTAAAAAGAGTGCAAAACGTGTCTAAGATTTCAAACCGACCAAACAATACTCAAGCGTAAGTTCGTAACTCACAACCTAAAAAAATTTCAAAAAGTGTGAAAAAAAGTACTTCAAGACCCAACATTTCAATCAAATGTGTAAGTGCAACAAACTTAGTTTCAAACCAACACAAAATGTGTTTCAAATGACCTAACAATCCTTAAGTGTAAGTTCGTAACTCACATACTAACAAAAAGTTCAAAATGCGTGAAAAATGCACTTTGAGACCTAAAATGGCAACCAAGTATGCAAGTGAAACAAACTTAGTCTTAAACAAATCTAAAAAAATTTCAAACCGTGTTTAAGTATCACTTGAACTTTCAGAACGACCTAAGAATGTTTATCTGTAAGTTTGTCACTCATAACCTACCAAAAAGTTCAAGAAGTAAGGAAAAAACGGAAACACTACAGGACCCAAAATGGCAACCAAGTGCGCAAGTGCAACAAACTTAGTTCCAAACCAACCTAAAAAGTGGTTAAGGCGTGTCTAAGTATCACTTGAACTTTCAGAACGACCTAAGAATGTTTATTTGTAAGTTCGTCACTCATAACCTACCAAAAAGTTCAAGAAGTATGGAAAAAAAAGGAAACACTACAGGACCCAAAATGGCAACCAAGTGCGCAAGTGCAACAAACTTAGTTCCAAACCAACCTAAAAAGTGGTTAAGGCGTGTCCAAGTATCACTTGGACTTTCAAAACAACCTAACAAAGTTTAAGTGTAAGTTGGTAACCCATAGCCTACCAAAAAGTTCAAAAAGTGTGAAAAGGGCACTTCAAGACCGAAAATGGCAACCAATTGGATAAGGTCAACAAACTTAGTTTCAAACCAACCTAAACCGAGTTTAAAACGTGTCTAAGTATCACTTGCACTTTCAAGATGTCCTAAAACAGCTTACGTGTAGGTTCGTAACTCATAACCTACGAAAAAAGTTCAAATATTGTGAAAAAAGCACTACAAGACCCAAGATGGCAACCAAGTGTGTAAGTGCAACAAACTTAGTTCAAACAACCTAAAACGTGCGCAAAACGTGTCTAGGTATTACTTGAGTTTTCAAAACGACCTAGCAAATCCTAAGTGTAAGTTCGTAACTCATAATCTACCAAAAAGTTTGAAAAATGCATTTCAAGACCAAAAATGACAACCAAGTGCAACAAACTCAATCTAACCTAAAATGTATTCAAAACGTGTGTAAGTATCACTTGAATTTTCAAAACGACCAAGCAATGCTTAAGTGTAAGTTTGTAACTCAAACCTACCAAAATTTCAAAAAGTATGAAAAAAGTACTTCAAGACCCAACATGTCAATCAAATGTGTGTGTAAAACTTAGTTTCAAACCAACCTAAAACGAGTTCAAAACGTGTCTAAGTTTCACTTGCACTTTCAAAACGACCTAACAAATATTGAATACAAGTTCATAAGTCATAACCTAGCAAAAAGTTAAAATTTTTTGTAAAAGACACTCCAAAACCCAAAATGTCAAGCGTGTAAGTGCAACGAACTTAGTTCTATACAAACCTAACAAGTATTCAAAACACGTATAAGTTTTCAAACAACCCAACAACGCTTGAGTGTAAGTTTATAACTCATAACTTACCAAAAATTTCAAAGTGTGAAAAAAAAATCTTTCAAGACTCAAAATGGCACTTACTTTAAAACTAACTTAGTTTGTAACAACCTAAAAGGTGTTCAAAAAACGTTTAAGTATCACTCGAACTTTAAAAACGACCTAATAATGCTTTAGTGTTACTTCATAACTCGTAACCTACCAAAAAGTTCAAAAAATGTAGAAAAAGCATTCCAAAATCCAAAATGGCAACCAAGTGTGTAAGTGCAACAAGCTTAGTCCAAACCAACCTAAAATGTTCTCAAAACGTGTCTATGTATTACTTGATTTTTCAAAACGACCAAGCAAATCCTAAGTGTAAGTTCGTAACTCATAATCTACCAAAAAGGTTGAAAAAAGCATTTCAAGACAAAAAATGACAACCAAGTGCAACAAACTCAATCTAGCCTAAAATGTATTCAAAACGTGCGTACGTATCACTTAAACGTTCAAAACGGCCAAACAATGCTTAAGTGTAAGTTTATAACTCACAACCTACCAAAATTTCAAAAAGTGTGAAAAAGGTACTTCAAGACCCAAAACGGCAACGAAGTATGTTAGTGCAACGGACTTAGTTTCAAGCCATCCTAAAAGAGTGCAAAACGTGTCTAAGATTTCAAACCGACCAAACAATACTCAAGCGTAAGTTCGTAACTCACAACCTAAAAAAATTTCAAAAAGTGTGAAAAAAAGTACTTCAAGACCCAACATTTCAATCAAATGTGTAAGTGCAACAAACTTAGTTTCAAACCAACACAAAATGTGTTTCAAATGACCTAACAATCCTTAAGTGTAAGTTCGTAACTCACATACTAACAAAAAGTTCAAAATGCGTGAAAAATGCACTTTGAGACCTAAAATGGCAACCAAGTATGCAAGTGAAACAAACTTAGTCTTAAACAAATCTAAAAAAATTTCAAACCGTGTTTAAGTATCACTTGAACTTTCAGAACGACCTAAGAATGTTTATCTGTAAGTTTGTCACTCATAACCTACCAAAAAGTTCAAGAAGTAAGGAAAAAACGGAAACACTACAGGACCCAAAATGGCAACCAAGTGCGCAAGTGCAACAAACTTAGTTCCAAACCAACCTAAAAAGTGGTTAAGGCGTGTCTAAGTATCACTTGAACTTTCAGAACGACCTAAGAATGTTTATTTGTAAGTTCGTCACTCATAACCTACCAAAAAGTTCAAGAAGTATGGAAAAAAAAGGAAACACTACAGGACCCAAAATGGCAACCAAGTGCGCAAGTGCAACAAACTTAGTTCCAAACCAACCTAAAAAGTGGTTAAGGCGTGTCCAAGTATCACTTGGACTTTCAAAACAACCTAACAAAGTTTAAGTGTAAGTTGGTAACCCATAGCCTACCAAAAAGTTCAAAAAGTGTGAAAAGGGCACTTCAAGACCGAAAATGGCAACCAATTGGATAAGGTCAACAAACTTAGTTTCAAACCAACCTAAACCGAGTTTAAAACGTGTCTAAGTATCACTTGCACTTTCAAGATGTCCTAAAACAGCTTACGTGTAGGTTCGTAACTCATAACCTACGAAAAAAGTTCAAATATTGTGAAAAAAGCACTACAAGACCCAAGATGGCAACCAAGTGTGTAAGTGCAACAAACTTAGTTCAAACCAACCTAAAACGTGCGCAAAACGTGTCTAGGTATTACTTGAGTTTTCAAAACGACCTAGCAAATCCTAAGTGTAAGTTCGTAACTCATAATCTACCAAAAAGTTTGAAAAATGCATTTCAAGACCAAAAATGACAACCAAGTGCAACAAACTCAATCTAACCTAAAATGTATTCAAAACGTGTGTAAGTATCACTTGAATTTTCAAAACGACCAAGCAATGCTTAAGTGTAAGTTTGTAACTCACAACCTACCAAAATTTCAAAAAGTATGAAAAAAGTACTTCAAGACCCAACATGTCAATCAAATGTGTGTGTAAAACTTAGTTTCAAACCAACCTAAAACGAGTTCAAAACGTGTCTAAGTTTCACTTGCACTTTCAAAACGACCTAAAAATATTGAATACAAGTTCATAAGTCATAACCTAGCAAAAAGTTAAAATTTTTTGTAAAAGACACTCCAAAACCCAAAATGTCAAGCGTGTAAGTGCAACGAACTTAGTTCTATACAAACCTAACAAGTATTCAAAACACGTATAAGTTTTCAAACAACCCAACAACGCTTGAGTGTAAGTTTATAACTCATAACTTACCAAAAATTTCAAAGTGTGAAAAAAAAATCTTTCAAGACTCAAAATGGCACTTACTTTAAAACTAACTTAGTTTGTAACAACCTAAAAGGTGTTCAAAAAACGTTTAAGTATCACTCGAACTTTAAAACGACCTAATAATGCTTTAGTGTTACTTCATAACTCGTAACCTACCAAAAAGTTCAAAAAATGTAGAAAAAGCATTCCAAAATCCAAAATGGCAACCAAGTGTGTAAGTGCAACAAGCTTAGTCCAAACCAACCTAAAATGTTCTCAAAACGTGTCTATGTATTACTTGAGTTTTCAAAACGACCAAGCAAATCCTAAGTGTAAGTTCGTAACTCATAATCTACCAAAAAGGTTGAAAAAAGCATTTCAAGACAAAAAATGACAACCAAGTGCAACAAACTCAATCTAGCCTAAAATGTATTCAAAACGTGCGTACGTATCACTTAAACGTTCAAAACGGCCAAACAATGCTTAAGTGTAAGTTTATAACTCACAACCTACCAAAATTTCAAAAAGTGTGAAAAAGGTACTTCAAGACCCAAAACGGCAACGAAGTATGTTAGTGCAACGGACTTAGTTTCAAGCCATCCTAAAAAGAGTGCAAAACGTGTCTAAGATTTCAAACCGACCAAACAATACTCAAGCGTAAGTTCGTAACTCACAACCTAAAAAAATTTCAAAAAGTGTGAAAAAAAGTACTTCAAGACCCAACATTTCAATCAAATGTGTAAGTGCAACAAACTTAGTTTCAAACCAACACAAAATGTGTTTCAAATGACCTAACAATCCTTAAGTGTAAGTTCGTAACTCACATACTAACAAAAAGTTCAAAATGCGTGAAAAATGCACTTTGAGACCTAAAATGGCAACCAAGTATGCAAGTGAAACAAACTTAGTCTTAAACAAATCTAAAAAAATTTCAAACCGTGTTTAAGTATCACTTGAACTTTCAGAACGACCTAAGAATGTTTATCTGTAAGTTTGTCACTCATAACCTACCAAAAAGTTCAAGAAGTAAGGAAAAAACGGAAACACTACAGGACCCAAAATGGCAACCAAGTGCGCAAGTGCAACAAACTTAGTTCCAAACCAACCTAAAAAGTGGTTAAGGCGTGTCTAAGTATCACTTGAACTTTCAGAACGACCTAAGAATGTTTATTTGTAAGTTCGTCACTCATAACCTACCAAAAAGTTCAAGAAGTATGGAAAAAAAAGGAAACACTACAGGACCCAAAATGGCAACCAAGTGCGCAAGTGCAACAAACTTAGTTCCAAACCAACCTAAAAAGTGGTTAAGGCGTGTCCAAGTATCACTTGGACTTTCAAAACAACCTAACAAAGTTTAAGTGTAAGTTGGTAACCCATAGCCTACCAAAAAGTTCAAAAAGTGTGAAAATGGCACTTCAAGACCGAAAATGGCAACCAATTGGATAAGGTCAACAAACTTAGTTTCAAACCAACCTAAACCGAGTTTAAAACGTGTCTAAGTATCACTTGCACTTTCAAGATGTCCTAAAACAGCTTACGTGTAGGTTCGTAACTCATAACCTACGAAAAAAGTTCAAATATTGTGAAAAAAGCACTACAAGACCCAAAATGGCAACCAAGTGTGTAAGTGCAACAAACTTAGTTCAAACCAACCTAAAACGTGCGCAAAACGTGTCTAGGTATTACTTGAGTTTTCAAAACGACCTAGCAAATCCTAAGTGTAAGTTCGTAACTCATAATCTACCAAAAAGTTTGAAAAATGCATTTCAAGACCAAAAATGACAACCAAGTGCAACAAACTCAATCTAACCTAAAATGTATTCAAAACGTGTGTAAGTATCACTTGAATTTTCAAAATGACCAAGCAATGCTTAAGTGTAAGTTTGTAACTCACAACCTACACGTAAGCTGTTTTGAGCACGTTTTAGCTTGTTTTGAGCATGTTTTAGGTCGTTTTGAGTAAATGGTATGTATGTTGTGATTGTTTGATTGTATGTATAATACCTTATTGAGATGTGTATGCTTGATTGAGAAGCTGATAGAACACCAAGTAATGGTTCTTATTTGTTCATTAAGCAACCAAACTATTACCGAATACAATACTCAAACCAGTCTTGAAAACACAGAACAAACAAGTACTATTGCAGACAATAACCAAGTACAAAATAAAACATTCAAAGATCAAAAGTAGTTTACGATAATGGAAGACACTTTCTAGGATTAAAGTAACTGAACAACTTCTCTAATTCTGCTCTCCAGAAAATACAGCCCCTCCACTTCCAGAAACTGATTAACCAACCCCCATCTTTCCTTCCATCTCTCCCTTTTAACCTCCCCCCTGTAACTAACTGTTGTCCCCACTAAGGTGGTTTCCACGTCCTCCAATTCCATCACCTGTGCACGTGCAATTCCACTTGTCTTTCTTCTGCTATATTGTATTGCAATTGGTGGTCTATCATTACTCTCCCTCTCCAAAGACACCTTGTTCTCAAGGTGGAAAATGAGTAAGCTTTTGTGTAAAATCATCACAATTCTCCCATGTAGCCTCATGAGGTGGTATTCCTTTCCAACTAACAAGCACTTCCCACTTCTTTGTTGCTGGATTTTTAGGATAGCCAAAATTGTCTGCTGGTAGTAACCCTTGAAATGTAGGAACATCATCAATTCCATATAGTTCAGTAAATGTCATTCCTCCCTCCATAGATTGACATTTTGTCAAGAAACCTTTTGCTGGAATAGGAAGAGGCTTAGTTCATCAAACAATTCCTCTACTACTGGAATAGGAAACTTGTTTGGAACGGTCACACTATTCAACGCACGGTAATCTACACAAAACCGTCAACTACCATTTTTTTTTCACCAACAAGACCGGGCTCGAATATGGACTAGTACTAGGTTTTTATGCCAAATGCCATCATTTCATCAACCAATCTTTCCATCTCCTCCTTTTGCTGGTATGCATGACTATAAGGCCGAACATTGACCGGATTAGTCCCCTTCTTAAGATGTATATGATGTTCAATGGTACATTGTGGTGGCAACTCTCCAGGCCAATCAAAAACATCTTCATTCTTAGCTAACACGGCTGGAATAGACTCATGATTGGTAGGCACTTCATCAACCCCATACATCGCTGCAAATGCCATTCCACCTTCCAAAGATCTACACTCAATCAGAAATCCCTGATCAAGTTCTGTCCATGTCTTCATCATGTGCTTCAAACTCACCCTAGCCTTCGTATGACTCGGATCTCCCCTTAATACAACCTTCTTCCCATTTTGTATGAATGTCAAAGTAAGTTTTCACCAATCTACTTCGGTTACTCCTAATGTATGTAGCCATTGCATACCAAGAATGACATCCACTCCCCCCCAATTCCAATGGCAGAAAATTATCCACAACCTTCCATTCACCCAATAGCAGTTCCACTTGTTTACAAATTCCCTTCCCTTTTACAGCAGATTCAGACCCCAAAATAACCCCATAATCAGAAGTTTCCTGCAACTGCAACAACAATTGAGTTACTAACTTTTCAGATATAAAATTATTGGTCGCGCCGCAATCTATCGATACTACTACTGACCTTTCTCTAATCATACCTTTAATTTTCATAGTTCCAGGGTTTGTTAATCCCACCACCGAATTTATTGATAATTCGATCACGGGTTCTTCTGGTTTAACAACTTCAGTCTCCTGTATTTCAGTTTCCACTTTTGAATCCTCTTCTTCAACTACTTCTAGTTCTTCCCCATTTGCCCAACAAGTAAAACTCTAAGTTCCTTATGATCTTTCACTTTACACTTATGGCCCACAAAAAATCATTCCTCACAACGAAAACAGAGACATTTCTCACGTCTAGCCTGAAATTCAGCAGCAGAAAGTCGTTTTAGTGGTCCTTATCGTCGATTAGGTTCACCAGCCACTCCTCGAAGTGTAATCATCCGCATTGGAACAATCCCTCTGACTTATTATCATTAGAAATCACAGGAATTTGAGGTTTAAAAGAAGCAGAAACCTGGAATTTTCCATCCGCTGCACGTTTGAAACTTGATTCTCCCATCACTTCTCGGTTCTCAATCTTTTGGGCCAACTTATCATTTGAGCAAGCCCCATAGGTTCCCAACATTCCATGCTGCCTTAATCCATGGTTTCAAACCATTCATAAATGTTTCTTCTAAGACAGCCTTTTGTAGAAAAGGCAATGGTGCTACTGATTTATCAAATAAATTCGATATTCTTCCACTGTAATTTCTTGCTTGATCTTTAAAAATATTCCCATAATTGATCCCTCACGACTCGATCGAAATCAAACAATAAGTCTCTTCTTTAAATCGTCCCAATTAACAAACGGTTCACGATCTTCATGAGATTTATACCAATCCAAAGCTGCTCCATCAAAACTAATAATGGACACAGTCATTTCTCTGACTCACTCAGTTTGTGTATCTGAAAGTATCTCTCAGCCCTAAACAACCAAGAATCAGGATCATTTCCCACAAAAACTGGCATTTCAATTTTTTAAATTTGCTTTGGTCGCCCGCAGAATCTTCACCTCCAACTTGGTATGTTTTTCCTCAGATTTTCCTCCCATCATCGTCCAATCACTGACATCAACCATGCTGTCAACTTTACTGATGATCCTTCTAGTACTTCTTCCATCGTTGTCTTCCTTTGATCATTCCTTCAATATATTTCAACAGTGTTTCTGGTTGCTGTTGTTGCTTCTCAGCCTGTACTCCTAACCTCTCAATACTCTTCGCCAAAGATGACATGTTTTCCTTGATTGTTGGCAGATCATGTAATTCTGCTCGAATGCCGGATATTTCTTGATCTACCATTTCCAACTTTTCCTCAATTCGCTTTTGAGCCATGATATAGAATTCACAGATTCGATTTCTCGATACCAAAATGATAGAACACCAAATAGTGTGTTCTACTAATTTATTAATCAGCCAAAGATTTACAGAAAACAGGTTCTAACACAGTCTTGAAAACAAAGTACTCGACAATTTGGAAGACAAAGAGCCCTAGAAGAGTGAATATCACACTTTGAGAATGCAAATGGACTATGAACTGTGCAGAAGTTTTGCAAATGAAACCTCCCTTTCTCAGTTTATCTCCTCATGTTTGTCCCTTGTGTTTGCATGCTTTAGAAGATTTACATCATATTTTCTTCTCCTGCTTACATGCAAAGAAGTGTTGGTTTGGCTTACTTGGCTATCTTCATTTGAATTGGGTTTTCGACTATAGATTTAGGAGAACGTGGTCCAGCTTATTTCATGTCCCATTCTCAAGAAGAAACCAAGATTGATTTGGTTAAATGCAGTAAAGGCCATTTTACCAGAAATTTGGTTTGAACATAATCAACTAACATTTCAAAATAAAGCTTCCTCTTGGACAACTCGAGTCGAAATGGCTAGAATCAATGCTTCTACTTGATGCTCTCTTTCAAAAGACTTCAAAGATTTCTCCATACAAGATATAAGTCATAATTGGCCGACTTTCATTTTTAATTCTTAGTCCACTACTGTACTCTTATTTTATTTCTTTTGGATTTCTAGTGGTCTTAAATCTATGTTGTATAGTTATTGGGCAGTTTGTATGATCTATTCTAAACCTTGTCGTTGGTTTAGTCTTTTGGTTTAAGTCTCGATATGGTGAGAATGCTAAGTGGGTGTCAACCTAGATGAGATGTCCGTGCACTAGCTGATCCTAGGTTTCTTTGTATTATCTTTTGTCTTGTCTACTCATTTTCAGCTTAATGAAGAGGCTTCTTTGTATTTCTTCATGGTATTTATTTTCGTAATGAATCTTTCATGTTCTGGTAAACATTGCAGAAACACATAATTTCAGCAATCTGTCAAGAGTTGAAGGAGAAGACAGAAGAACTTAAAGGTCACATGAAGACCTAAAGTTAGGTAATTTTTTGAAAACTTTTTTCTTTGTCTTGCTTAGTTTTAGTGGTATTTGTTAACAGGCTGAGACATACTCTTGTATGCCAAGGCTGGGTGGCCAATTCAATGGATGGCCTGAGACGGTGAAATGACGAGTGTAGAACAAAGTAGACAATCGAGCAGATTTACAAGTAGGAGGATGGTGTTTGGTCTTACTCTAAAGCTACTGCTAGAAAGGTGATTCTCCCTTTATTTACACATGTTATCTATATTTAATTACTGTTTTTATGTGATGGTGAATAAATATTTAAGTCGTTTCAAGTTTGTACATCATGCTTGAGTTAATACATTTCCCAACTCGCACTAATTTTAAAGTTGAGACTAAGTTTGTTGCACTTACACACTTGGTTGCCATTTTGGATTTTGGAGTGCTTTTTCTACATTTTTTGAACTTTTTGGTAGGTTATGAGTTATGAAGTAACACTAAAGCATTATTAGGTCGTTTTTAAACTTCGAGTGATACTCAAACATTTTTTGAACACCTTTTAGGTTGTTACAAACTAAGTTAGTTTTACATACAGCCATGGTTTCCATTTTCAGTCTTGAAAGATTTTTTTTCACACTTTTTGAAATTTTTGGTAAGTTATGAGTTATAAACTTACACTCAAGCGTTGTTAGGTTGTTTGAAAAATTATACGTGTTCTGAATACTTGTTAGGTTTGTATAGAACTAAGTTCGTTGCACTTACACACTTGACATTTTGGGTTTTGGAGTGTCTTTTTAAAAATTTTGAACTTTTTGCTAGGTTATGACTTATGAACTTGTATTGAATATTTGTTAGGTTTTTTGAAAGTTCAAGTGAACTTAGACACGTTTTGAACTCGTTTTAGCTTGGTTTGAAACTTAGTTTTACACACATTTGATTGACATGTTGGGTCTTGAAGTACTTTTTTCATACTTTTTGAAATTTTGGTAGGTTGTGAGTTACAAACTTACACTTAAGCATTGCTTGGTCGTTTTGAAAATTCAAGTGATACTTACACACGTTTTGAATATTTTAGGTTAGATTGAGTTTGTTGCACTTGGTTGTCATTTTTGGTCTTGAAATGCTTTTTCAACTTTTTGGTAGATTATGAGTTACGAACTTACACTTAGGATTTGCTAGGTCGTTTTGAAAACTCAAGTAATACCTAGACACGCTTTGAGCACGTTTTAGGTTGGTTTGAACTAAGTTTGTTGCACTTACACACTTGGTTGCCATTTTGGGTCTTGTAGTACAATATTTGAACTTTTTTCGTAGGTTATGAGTTACGAACCTACACGTAAGCTGTTTTAGGACATTTTGAAAGTTCAAGTGATACTTAGACACGTTTTTAACTCGGTTTAGGTTGGTTTGACACTAAGTTTTAAACACATTTGATTGACATGTTGGTGTTGAAGTACTTTTTTCACACTTTTTGAAATTTTGGTAGGTTGTGAGTTAAAACTTACACTTAAGCATTGCTGGGTCGTTTTGAAAATTCAAGTGATACTTACACACGTTTTGAAGACATTTTAGGTTAGATTGAGTTTGTTGCACTTGGTTGTCATTTTTGGTCTTGAAATGCTTTTTTCAACCTTTTGGTAGATTATGAGTTTCAAACTTACACTTAGGATTTGCTAGGTCGTTTTGAAAACTCAAGTAATACCTAGACACGTTTTGAGCATGTTTTAGGTTGGTTTGAACTACGTTTGTTGCACTTACACACTTGGTTGCCATTTTGGGTCTTGTAGTGCTTTTTTCACAATATTTGAACTTTGTCCGTAGGTTATGAGTTACGAACCTACACGTAAGCTGTTTTAGGACATTTTGAAAGTGCAATTGATACTTAGACACGTTTTTAACTCGGTTTAGGTTGGTTTGACACTAAGTTTTAAACACATTTGATTGACATGTTTGGTCTTGAAGTACTTTTTTCACACTTTTTGAAATTTTGGTAGGTTGTGAGTTAATAACTTACACTTAAGCATTGCTGGGTCGTTTTGAAAATTCAAGTGATACTTACACACGTTTTGAATACATTTTAGGTTAGATTGAGTTTGTTGCACTTGGTTGTCATTTTTGGTCTTGAAATGCATTTTTCAAACTTTTTGGTAGATTATGAGTTACGAACTTACACTTAGGATTTGCTAGGTCGTTTTGAAAACTCAAGTAATACCTAGACACGTTTTGCGCACGTTTTAGGTTGGTTTGAACTAAGTTTGTTGCACTTACACACTTGGTTGCCATTTTGGGTCTTGTAGTGCTTTTTTCACAATATTTGAACTTTGCCCGTAGGTTATGAGTTACGAACCTACACGTAAGCTGTTTTAGGACATTTTGAAAGTGCAATTGATACTTAGACACGTTTTTAACTCGGTTTAGGTTGGTTTGACACTAAGTTTTAAACACATTTGATTGACATGTTTGGTGTTGAAGTACTTTTTTCACACTTTTTCAAATTTTGGTAGGTTGTGAGTTAATAACTTACACTTAAGCATTGCTGGGTCGTTTTGAAAATTCAAGTGATACTTACACACGTTTTGAATACATTTTAGGTTAGATTGAGTTTGTTGCACTTGGTTGTCATTTTTGGTCTTGAAATGCATTTTTCAAACTTTTTGGTAGATTATGAGTTACGAACTTACACTTAGGATTTGCTAGGTCGTTTTGAAAACTCAAGTAATACCTAGACACGTTTTGCGCACGTTTTAGGTTGGTTTGAACTAAGTTTGTTGCACTTACACACTTGGTTGCCATTTTGGGTCTTGTAGTGCTTTTTTCACAATATTTTAACTTTGTCCGTAGGTTATGAGTTACGAACCTACACGTAAGCTGTTTTAGGACATTTTGAAAGTTCAAGTGATACTTAGACACGTTTTTAACTCGGTTTATGTTGGTTTGAAACTAAGTTTGTTGACCTTATCCAATTGGTTGCCATTTTCGGTCTTGAAGTGCCCTTTTCACACTTTTTGAACTTTTTGGTAGGCTATGGGTTACCAACTTACACTTAAACTTTGTTAGGTTGTTTTGAAAGTCCAAGTGATACTTAGACACGCCTTGACCACTTTTTAGGTTGGTTTGGAACTAAGTTTGTTGCAGTTGCGCACGTGGTTGCCATTTTGGGTCCTGTAGTGTTTCCTTTTTTTCCATAGTTCTTGAACTTTTTGGTAGGTTATGAGTGACGAACTTAGAAATAAACATTCTTAGGTCGTTCTGAAAGTTCAAGTGATACTTAAACACGGTTTGAAATTTTTTTAGATTTGTTTAAGACTAAGTTTGTTTCACTTGCATACTTGGTTGCCATTTTATGTCTCAAAGTGCATTTTTCACGCATTTTGAACTTTTTGTTAGTTTGTGAGTTACGAACTTACACTTAAGGATTGTTAGGTCGTTTTAAACACATTTTGCGTTGGTTTGAAACTAAGTTTGTTGCACTTACACATTTGATTGAAATGTTGGGTCTTGAAGTACTTTTTTTCACACTTTTTGAAATTTTTTTAGGTTGTGAGTTACGAACTTACGCTTGAGTATTGTTTCGTCGGTTTGAAATCTTACACACGTTTTGCACACTTTTTAGGATGGCTTGAAACTAAGTCCATAGCACTTACATACTTCGTTGCCGTTTTGGGTCTTGAAGTGCTTTTTTTACACTTTTTGAAATTTTGGTAGGTTCTGAGTTACAAACTTACACTTAAGCGTTGTTTGGTCGTTTTGAAAGTTTAAGTGATACGTACACACGTTTTGAATACATTTTAGGTTAGATTGAGTTTGTTGCACTTGGTTGTCATTTTTGGTCTTGAAATGCTTTTTTCAACCTTTTTGGTAGATTATGAGTTACAAACTTAGACTTAGGATTTGCTAGGTCGTTTTGAAAACTCAAGTAATACCTAGACACGTTTTGAGCACGTTTTAGGTTGGTTTGAACTAAGTTTGTTGCACTTACACACTTGGTTGCCATTTTGGGTCTTGTAGTGCTTTTTTCACACTATTTGAACTTTTTTCGTAACCTTTTAACCTCCCCCCTGTAACTAACTGTTGTCCCCACTAAGGTGGTTTCCACTTCCTCCAATTCCATCACCTGTGCACGTGCAATTCCACTTGTCTTTCTTCTGCTATATTGTATTGCAATTGGTGGTCTATCATTACTCTCCCTCTCCAAAGACACCTTGTTCTCAAGGTGGGAAATGAGGAAGCTTTTGTGTAAAATCATCACAATTCTCCCATGTAGCCTCATGAGGTGGTATTCCTTTCCAACTAACAAGCACTTCCCACTTCTTTCTTGCTGGATTTTTAGGATAGCCAAAATTGTCTGCTGGTAGTAACTCTTGAAATGTAGGAACATCATCAATTCCATATAGTTCGGTAAATGTCATTCCTCCCTCCATAGATTGACATTTTGTCAAGAAACCTTAATCAGATGGTGTCCATGTCTCCATCATGTGTTACAGACTCACTCTAGTCTTTGTCAAACTCGGGTCACCCCTTATAACAACATTCTTTTCATTTTGTATGAAAGTTAAAGTGAGTTTACGCCAATCCACTTCAGCTACCCCAACGTGTGCAGCCATTGCATTCCAAGGATGCCATCCTGATAGAACACTGATGTAGTGTTTCTATTATATTGATAATTCAAACACAACTTACAACATAAACAAACCGTGAACCTCAGGAAATGAGTCACGTTACATATAATTCACAAACATCAAACAAGGAAAACCTCCTAATCCAAAATTCCGAACAGCAAAATACTAATAAGCAAACCAGAATATAGAACACCAATCTTCTGCTTCCCCTGTCTTTCAAGCAGTATTGCAGACCTTTTCCTTCACTCCAAAAACTCACTTTAACAAAGAGGCAGCCACATTTTCAGGTATAGAAAATAAAGTAGGTAGTATGTAGGAAGGCTAACCAGAACTGAGTTGCATAAGGTTTGTCTTCCGCCTCTAGAGATGTTATATCTTTTCCACCTTTCAAGTTTCTTGTGAATTCGATCAATGACTGGTTGCCAAAAAGACTTTTGTCGAGGGTAGCCTCCCAAAGGGAGACCTAAATATATAATCGGAAGCTTTTCTACCTTGCACCCCATCAGATTTGCTGTTTGAAACAAATCTTCCTCTCCCACATTAACGCCGCTAAGGGCTGATTTTTCCCAGTTTACTTTCTGCCCCGAACACCATTCGAATGATCTAATGACGTTTTAAAGTTTAAGGAGCATCTTCACATCATACTTACAAAAGAGAAGAGTATCATCGACAAATTGAAGCAAAGGGAGGTGGATCAAGTCTTTGGCAACAAGGAAACCTTCAAACTGGCTGTTAATATGAAGCTTGTTTATGATTTCTCCTAAAACCTCACTTACTAGGAGGAATAAAAAGGGGGAGAGGGGGTCCCCTTGGCGGATACCTCTAGAAGCTGTTATCCGGCCTCTAGGCTTACCATTGATGAAGAGTGAATACTTTGGATTTTTTAGGCAGCCCATTATCCATGATATCCATTTGGAACTAAACTTTTTCAAAGATAAATTTTTTTCTAAAAAGTTCCAATTCACCCTATCAAAGGCTTTTTCCAAGTCAAGTTTTAAAATCCATCTTTTTTTTCGTTTTGCCCTATAATCTTCCACGGCCTCGTTAGCAATTAATATTGGGTCAAGAATTTGCCTACCTTCAATAAAGGCGCTTTGAGTGGGGCTTATAATTGCATCCATAACTTGTTTTAGACGTTCAGATAAAACCTTTGCAACGACCTTGTATGCTAACGTAGTAAGGCTGATTGGACGGAAATCCTTTACTAGAGTCACATTCTCTTTTTTCTGCACTAAACAAATGAAGTTTTCTTGGATGCAAGCATTTAATCTTCCATTTCTGTGGAAATCAGACATTAGTGATTTGAAGATATCCTTGAAAATAGACCATTGGGTGATTAGGAACTTCACTGTGAAGCCATCCGGGCCCGGAGCTTTATTGCTGCCAAGTGCCTTTAATGCCTTAAAGATCTCCTCCACTGAAAACTGGGTAACAAGAGCCTCATTCTGAATTGAGGAAACACAAGACCAATTGCTGTTAATAGGGATGAATCTGTCCCCCGGAATTCTGGTATAAAGTAACTCAAAAAATTCCAGCACAAGCCTTTCAATGTCGCGGAATGAAGTCGAGACAACCCCATCATCATCTTTTAATTCAGTTATGAGGTTCCTTCTTTTATTCGCATTTAGAAAGCGGTGGAAGAAGCCCGTATTCTCATCACCCAAAGAAAGCCAATTGAGTTTACTCTTCTGAATAAAATTACGCTCTTCATTTTGATAAATACTAAGTAATTCCGGTTGCAAAGCAGCTCTAGAATTCAACTCTTCTTGATTTAATCCAATCAACTCAGCCACAGAATCATATTTTACTAATTTTGACATCAAGGATTTCTCTGTTTTTTTTTTACCTTAGCTTGCGCAGCAATATTCCAAGCTTTTACTGCCAATTTAACTGATCTCAACTGCTCATGAAGAATGAAACCAGCCCATCCCTGGAAGTTAGGGTTGCTCACTGTTTCAACAATAATCTGATTAGAATCACTGGACACCAACCAGCTGTTACAAAACCGAAAAGGAGAGGGACCCCAAAGAAAAGAACCAGCCTCCAAGAATAAAGGAAAGTGATCCGAGAAGATGCGTGCTTTTCGAGAAACCCGAGAATTTTCAAAACAAACATCCCACATCTGATTTATGAAAAATCTGTCTAATAATGATCTTCAAGGAGAATTACCGTCTCTAGACCAAGTGAACCTTCCATTTTGCAATGGAATTTCCATGAGAGAAACCATGTCAATAAACTTATTGAATAATGACATTCCTCTAGTACTTCTGCCAAAAGGAAATCTTTCCCGGGCCCAACGAGTGATATTAAAATCCCCACCTATGCACCAGCACGGCCACGGCGAACAATCAGCTAAGGAAGACAATTCGGGCCAAACCAATTTCCTTTCTCTGCAACCACAAGGGCCATAGACATTTGTGATCCAACAAACCTTTTTGCACAAAGTGAGGCATTTGATTGACAAAGAGAAGCGTCT